>NC_132925.1:70340772-70643802 GCF_047675955.1 Chlorocebus sabaeus | reverse complement strand
TGTTCCACTGCTGCCACCTAAACAGCTTCTCATATCAGAATCCAGTTATGATACCAAAAGAATGTAGCTAGCTGTAGGATAATCGACAGAACATTAGAGCCAGATAGGGCATCACAGATTATCTGGTTTTGAATCAGAGTCCTCAGGGGAAGTTATTAAGTATATCGTCTCTCTGGACCCCACCCAGAAGTGACTCAGGTCTGGGCTCAGGAATCTGTATTTTCTGAAAGCTCTCCAGGTGATTCTGATATGTAAATAAGTGTGAGGGTCACAGAGCTACTGCAAGCCACTCCTTTTACAGATCACGCTCAGCAAATTTAAAACACATTGCACTCATTCATTTATTCAGCAGTATTTGCCCAGTGCCTGGTTGTGCCGTGTGCTGTGTTAGGCACTAGAAATACAAGAATGGTTGAGACAAAGTCACTTTCCAGTGATGAAGACAAGTAAATAATTGCTGGTTGCATTAAATACTGTGAAAGGAGATGAACAGTGCATTTTAGAGAATCACAGGGGAGACCTACCTTGGTTAGGAAAGTCAGGAAAAGCCTCTCTGAGATAGTAACACCTAATGGATGAAATCAACCATAGGATAGGAGGGAACAGCAATCTATGCAGAGGGAACCAAGTGCAAAGTCCTTTAGATAGGCAAGATCTTGGGCTGTTCTAGGCAGTGACCCAAGGTGATACTCACATGACTGGACTCTGTTGTGCAAGGAGGAGATGAGGACAGGGACCCAGGCAGGGGCTAGATCAGATAAGTCTTTATGACCTGGAGTGAGTTGGATTTCATTCTAAGTGTCATTGGAAACCACTGGAGGGTTTGAAGAACAGGAGTAACAGGTGATTTACATTTCTAAAAGATCACTTTTGCTGCTGGCTGGAAAATGGACTGGAAGAGTTAGGGAACAGGCAACAAAATCAGGAAATAAGTGAAGACCCCAGTCTCCTGACAGCCCTTAACACTCAAGGTTATTTCGGTGTTTAGATGATCTCAGAGGCTCTGGGTGTCTTGTTTTGTCATTACAAATAAGGCTTATAGTGTGCTGAGGAAGCGCCAGCATTTCTTTCTACAGCTCTGATCTTCAGTGATTACAGTGTTTTGCTGCATTCCCGTACCCCCTGCTTCACACACCCATCCCCTGCAAGGAGTATACTAAATTTTGATAATAGAGAAAAAGCTCATGCCAAATAATAATTTCTGGCTAAATCTACAACTAAGAAATTCTAATATTTTAAAATAGACTAGAAAAAAGAGTTACATGCATGTTAACTGATCTCTGGTGAAAGATTAACATTAGTTCATGGTCATGTAGAAAAATTTTATATATATAGATACGTACATATATGCTTGAAAATGCATAAAATAGTCCTGGCAGGATACACAAGAATGGTTATATTCCTGAAGTAAGGTTACCTGGAGTGGGGAGAGGAAGAGCGGGGATAGAAGACAGGTTTAAGAGGGAGAGTTTCCACTGAATACCCCCTTTTTTTTTTTTTGAGACAGGGTCTCACATTGTCACCCAGGCTGGAGTGCAACGGCACCAACATGGCTCACTGCAGCCTTGACTTCCCGGACTCAAGTGATCCTCCTGCATCAGCGCCACAGGTAGCTCAGACTACAGGCACAAGCCACCATTCCAGGGTAACTTTTTTTTTTTCTTAATAGAGATGTGTTTTTGCCATGTTGCCCGGGCTGGTCTCAAACTCCTGAGCTCAAGCAATCCGTCTGCCTCAACATACCAAAGTGCTAGAATTACAGGCATGAGCCACCATGCCTGGCCTGAGTACTCTTTTGTATTTTGTAAAAACAACAACTGTCTCTTTTGTTGTACCAGCCTACAGATTTCCTCATTTTTTGCTCAAGTTGAATTAGGACTTTTTGTGACTTGCAGCTTGAAGAAGTCCTAATATATTCTCCCACTTAAGTCCCTTCAATGATTTTCTATAGCCTAAGGATGAATCCTAATTTCCTGACATGGCCTCAAGATCTAGACTCTGCTTACTTTCCCAGTTGTGTTTCTCAGTCCCTATCTCATGCTGTTTCAAACACAACCAACTTGAGGACCCCAAGGCATGAAACTCCCTGTCATGCTCAAGTTTTGTGCAGCTTGTTCCAGTTCTGAAGTTACCTCCTCCAGGAAGCCCTCCCTGACCTTGAAAACTGGGCTTGGTATTGCTCTGATGTCCTTGCCTTGCCTAGAGCTGGGCACTTGCCCCCATGGTGTTGTCATTGCCATTTCACTGACCAATCTTTCCTCTAGGGACTGTAACTCTGTGAAAAGCAGGTTGACTTTGTTTATCATATCATCAGTAATGCCTAGCATAGTATTTAGTGATATAATTTTTTTTGCAGCTCATCTCTTAATTTTTTAACCACAGAAATATCCAAACTGTGCAAAATAGTGGGCATTTCAAAATATCTGAAATCTGCTTCACTTGGTCATCATATCTGAAAACCTGAAATAATAACTTGAAGTCAACAAAGCAAGATGCTTCAAAGATAAGACTTGGAAGTCAGACTGGATCCAAATCCTTTTTGTGCCATTGACTGGGAAACCTAGGAAGTTCCTTCTCCCAACTGTGCCTCATTGGCTCTGTGTGAGCAGTGGAAAAGCAGTTTAATTCAGTGGTTAAACACAGAGGCTTCAGATTCAGGATGTCTGGTTTCAGATACCAACTCTGCCCAGTCCTAACTGTGCCATTTGGGACAAGTCAACCTCTCCCTTCTCAGTTACTTCATCTGTAAATATGAGATAATAAACATACCTACTTTATAGGATTTTTGAAAAACACTAAGTGACAATCCATAGTAAACTCTTAGTAAACATTATTATACTTTCACAAGTAAATTGTGTCACTCTTTTCTGCCTAGAAAGTGCCTGATATCTAACAAATATTTGTCCATGACTGAAAAATGAATGACTTTTCAATTTTACTCTTTCTAAAACAGCACATATAATACATGCACAAAAACGTTTAAAGGTTAATACATTTATGAAAAATTCTGGTAAGAGGAAGCACTTCTTTCCTGTATCCATTTATTTTTCCATTCTACATTCATTCAGGATGTGAAGGCTGTGGATAAGCCATCCCATCTCTTTCCTCAGTTTCAAACCACTGGCTATAAATTGACACAACTATAAATGGTTTCCAAATGTCACTAAATAAATCAGTTCTGTCCTGTTTGTGGCATGCTATTCTCTTGTGCAATTCCATCTGGATCACCAAGGTTCTGCCCACTGGCTGCAAATTGCCTGAAGATTTTGTGAGTGTGATATGAATGCCTAGCTCTCTCCTCAAATTTCCCTGACCCATAGCTGCAACGCCTCAGGATGGGCTCTGAAATGTATGAGGCAAGCGCTTCTCTAAAGTTAAGACACCCAGCCTGCCTTGCCTCCACCAGCTCCCAGGATAGCTTGAATCACAAGAGGTTATGTATTACTTTACCTTAATTGTTTTGTGAGCCATCTCAAAAATTCTTAAATTAAATTGGTTTTATTTGGTTTAGTTTCAAAGGTTGATCAATTCTATATATTTCTGAAGTGTGTAAGGATGTTGCTTCAGTGCTACTAATATAGCTATTATACTAAATAGTACTGCTAATACCATTACTGCTATCACCACCACCACTACTGGTACTATTATTATTACGACCTCTGCTACTGAAACTGTAACTGCTACCAACTGTAACTGCTACCACAACTATTGTTGCTGCTGCTACAATTATTAATATCATTATGACATTCCTTCTGCTGCTACTACTCCTGGTGCTATGAATTTTACAGTTTCACTGCTAACATTTATTGATCACTTAACATTGCTAAGCTTGTGATAAGTGCTTTATATATGACATATCAATTTCTTCACACAACAACCTTGAAATATGGATTTTTTTTTTTTTTTTTTTTTTTTTTTTTTTGAGATAGAGTCTCACTCAGTCACCCAGGTTGGAGTGCAATGGGGCAGTCTTGGCTCACTGCAACCTCTGCTTCCCAGGTTCAAGCGATTCTCCTGCCCCAGCCTCCCGAGTAGCTGGGATTACAGGCGCCCACCATCATGCTCGGCTAATTTTTGTACTTTTATAGAGACAGGGTTTCATCATATTGGCCAGGCTGGTCTCGAACTCCTGACCTCTGGTGATCCGCCCACCTCAGCCTCCCAAAGTGCTGGGATTACAGGCGCGAGCCACTGTGCATGGCTGAAAGATGGATATTTTTGTTAACCTTCTTTCATACATACTAAAACTGAGGCATAGGCATTTGAACTGAAGATGGCCTCTAAAAGTCAAGGCTCTTAATCAGCATCCTCTATTGCTTCCTCAGTTTAGCAGACATGGCACTCATATACCTAAAAGGCTGGAATTACAAAGCACAGAAAGCAATTGCTCTTCTGGGTACAAATAAAATATGGTGAAGACTGGCAGAATTTGAGTAACCAGCAGCAGAAATGCTACTGTTATCAGACACCTGTTGAGAATGTTGAGACATTGGCTGTAAATATTATTATTGGATCAAATCAGTCTGGAGAATGTTGGGTTAAAGAAAGCTGAAAGGTTGGGCATGGTGGCCCACACCTGTCTTCCCAGCAATTTAGGAGGCCAAGACGGGCAGACTGCTTGAGCCTAGGAGTTCGAGACCAGTTCTGGCAACATAGCAAAACCCCCTCTCCACAAAAAAAAATTAGCCAGGTGTGGTGGGACATGCCTGTAGACCCAGCTACCTGGGAGGCTGAGGCAGGAGGATCACCTGAGCCTGGTGGGTGGGGTTGCAGTGAGCCGTGATGGAGCCACTGCACGCCAGCCTGGGTGACAAACTGAGACCCTGTCACACACACACACATACACAAAAGAAAGCTAGAGAGCTTACTTAACCAAAAAGACTTAAACATGCCAATAAGTATTATGAAATTTCTAAACCAAGAAAAATAGCCTTTTTTGAACTGAAGACCACAAAAAGCTTTATTCTATGGGACATATTATGACTAATATTTTATTAAATGAACACATTTTATGAATGTTGATCTAAGTCAAATGAAATCAAGAAAACAATATATATTATGTGCTTGCATAGAAAAAAAGATTGGAAGGAAATACTCTAAAATGTTACATCTCCAGCTGGAGGAATTACCAACTATTTTTATTTTGTGATCAACCATTTTTGTATTTCCATAGAACAAATAAATGCTGCTTACATTTTAAAACACAGAAAATAACTGCAAATACTCAAGTTGATGTCAGAATAACTGCTTTAATTTTCCTACTAACTTGGGCTATGAGCAGCCTACTAAAACAGGTGAAAAATAAATGGGGGTCTGATCAGATTCGCAGAACAAAATACTGTAACCCTTAACTCTCTGGCATCTTTTAAAACAACCCTGATATGGTTTGGCTGTGTCTCCACCCAAATCTCATCTCGAATTGTAATCTCCATGTGTCTAAGGAGGGTCCTGGTGGAAGGTGATTGAATCATGGGGCAAACTTACCCCTTGCTGTTCTTGTGACAGTGAGTGAGTTCTCAAGAGATGTGGTGTGAAAGTGCATGGCACTTCCCCCCGCCCCCCACCCTGCTCTGCTATGGTAAGATATGCTTGCATTCCCTTCACCTTCCACCATGATTGTAAGTTTCCTGAGGATTCCCAGGCATGCTTCCTATACAGCCTGGGAAACTGTGTCAATTAAACCTCTTTTCTTCATAAATTATCTAGTCTCACGTAGCTCTTTATAGCAGAGTGAGAACTAATAAAAACCCATTTGTATTTTTCTTTGACATTAGTAAAAACTGCAGGCAAACATCAAGTCTTTCTTTTTGAATATCTCAAAGATAAGACATTTCCCAACTACTTTGACAAGAGTCCACCTTACCGAAGACAAAGATACGAAAATGTTTTTAAACTAGCAAATCTATGATTTCCTGAATGTTGTCCCCAACACATTTTACCCCACAAATTTATTTCTTCAATCAAGCTGTGGAATTAATGGGAATTTACAATTAATTAAAAGCCAGGGTGGTTACATCATAGTATGAATGTACTTAAAGCCACCCATTGAACTGTACTCTTAAAAATGATTTAGTAATTTTATTTTGTGTGCATATATATATATATGTATATGTGTATATACGTGTGTGTGTGTGTGTTTGAGATGGATTCTCACTCTGTCTCCCAGGCTGGAGTGCAGTGGTGCAATCTCGGCTCACTGCAACTTCTGCCTCCCGAGTTCAAGAGATTCTCCTACCTCAGCCTCCCTGGGAGCTGGAATTACAGGCACGTGCCACCACACCCAGCTAATTTTTGTATTTTTATTAGAGACAGGGTTACTCCATGTTGGCCAGCCTGGTCATGAACTCCTGACCTCCGCCTGCTCCCAAAGGGAATATAGGCATGAGCCGCTGCACCTGGCCTGTTTTATGTATATTTTTAAAGCATATTTTCTTAAAAGCAAGAGTAAATAAATATATTTAGGTTAAATATTTTATTTTTAATGATCCTCACAACTGTAGGAATTTAAAATGTATTCATAGCATTGTTCATGGGACAATGCTGAAAACAACCTAAATGCCCAACAATGGGGTCTGATCTCATTTCTACAACCTAATGCCACAAAACCTAGTTTAAAAATTGACATATAGCTATGGAATGGTGTCTATAATTTATTAAGTGAAAAATGCTTGCTATTAAGTGGCATATTTTGTTATAAAATTTAAAAAACGTTATAAAAACATATTCCATGTATGTATATGTTGTATATAAGCACAGAAAAAAATCGGACAGAATCTGTATCAATATGAAACAGTGATCTTTGTTTTCTTCTTAAATATTCCCAAGTCATTTGACTATTTTGCTATTGTAGATAGGATTTTATGATCAGAAAAACCTTCAACTATATTTCAAGTGTGTTGATAAAGAGGTAATATCTTTATGGGGGCCATTTTATGTTATTAAAATGTAGGACATTCTGTACTGGCATTAGCACAGTAGGAGGGCTAGAAGGCTCCTCTGTTTTCTTCCCTTTAAAGGAAAGAAAACTTAAGAATAGAGAGAAAAAAATTTTAAGAAAATGACAAAAGTAGGTGGGTCAGGGAGTCGAATTATGTGGGGAGATAATCCTATAATTAACAAAATCAGTATTTTGAACATTGTTTCACTTTAGAATAAACCAACTTATAGACTTAGAGGAACTTTAATCATTTTTAATATGTTAAGATAAACTATAATTTTAATCTAAGAATTATAATAGGTAAATATGAAAAAATAAATCTAAGATATTAGAATTAAACAATATAGTCATTGAAATAAACCATGCAAAGAATGAAAAATGAGTGCATTTTTGAATTGGGACACAGAACTGAGATGTCCAGAATGCAGAGGGGAGTCGAAAGGATGAAAGGCTGATTGAGGCGTTAGAGAATGATTCTAAGGCTCCCACATGTTTGAAATAAGAATTCCAGAATAAAAGAGTGGAGGCAATTTTGAAGAAGCAATATGTAAAGAGAATCATTGCTAATTTTCCAGAACTGAAGACAGACCTAAGTCCTTAGAGTGAAAGTATTTTATGAATACTGAGCAAAATAAAATTGAAAACATCTTAAACCAACAGCAGTTTAAAAAAATTTGCACCTGACCATACTTAGACAACCTGTAGTAAAACTACAGAATTTCAGAGAAACTACCAGAGAGAAAAGACGTTATCTACAGAATAACAAAAATCTAAGTGACAACAGCTTTTCGGGGATTTAAGGGGAGGTCTTATCCCTAATAATAGATGCAAACATTCAGTAGAGTAATATAAACACATGTCTGGGCAAGAGAAGCTCCAAGTTCAGGACAGTGGCCTCTCTGGGCAGAGAAAAAGGAGAGTCAAAGGAAGAGGGAATCAAGGGCCCAGCTATAACTGCAATATTTGATTTCCTTAAAAACAAATGTTTGAGACCGGGCATGGTGGCTCATGCCTGTAATCCCAATGCTTTGGGAAGCCAAGGCAGATGGATTACTTAAGGTCAGGAGTTCGAGACCAGCCTGGCCAACATGACAAAACCCTGTCTCTACTAAAAATACAAAAATTAGCCAGGTGTGGTGGTGGGCGCCTGTAATCCTAGCTACTCAGGAAACTGAGGCAGAAGAATCACTTGAACCTGGGAGATGTAGGTTGCAGTGAGTCGAGATTGCACCACCGCACTCCAGCCTGGTTGACAGAGTGAGACTCCATCTGAAAAAAAAAAAAAAAAAGAAAATTGAGCACTGTTAGTGAGAATATAAAATGGTACAGCCACTATGAAAAACAGCATGGCAATTCTCAAAAAGTTAAAAATAAAATTATCTCATGGTCTGACAACTCCACTGCTGGGTATACGTCCAAAAGAATTGAAAGCAGGGTCTCACACATGCACACTTACATTCACAGCAACATTATTTACAATAACCAAGAGGTGGAAACCACCCAAATATCTGTCAACAGATAAAGGGAAACAAAAAATGTGCTACATTCATGTAATGGAATATTATTCAGACTTAAAAAGAAAGTAAATTCTGTCACATGCTACAACACAGATGCAGCTCGAGGACATTAAGTAAAATAAGTCAGTCACAAAAAGACAACTATTCTATGATTTCACTTATATGAGGGACCCAGAGTAGTGAAATTCATAGAGACAGGAAGTAGCATGGAGGTTACCAGGGCTTGGGCAGGAAGGGAATTGGAAGTTGTTGTTTAGTGAGGACAGAGTTTTGCCAGATGAGGAAGTTCTGGAGATCCATTGCACAACCACGTGAATGTACTTAACACAACTTAAAAAAATGATTAAGATGGTAAATTTTATGTTATGTGGGGTTTTTTAAATCATAATTTTTAAAATATCAAAAAATATGAGTACTAAAAAATATTTACAGCAAATAATTAGATTGACAAAGCTGCATGATATGACTACTAGTATTTATTATATACCCTTCTAGTCATTTTTTTCTGAATTATTTCACCAAAAAAGTCATTTTTTAAAAAATTGATGGTATTAAGTCCATGAACAAAAGAATAAATAAACAAATTATGTTATAGGGATACAAAGGAAGACTGACTACTCAGCAATAAAAACAGATTTTTGCTATAAAAATTAAAACAGACTGAGTCACAGAAGCTAGACAGAAGTATACATGCAGTAAGATTCCATTTCTGTGAAAATCAAGATCAGGCAAAGTGAGACTGGGCGCAATGGCTCACACCTAAAATCCCAGCACTTTGTGAGGCTGAGGCAGGAGAATGGCTTGAGCCCGGGAGTTCAAGACCAGGCTAGGCAACATAGACTCCATCTCTACAAAAAACAGAAAAATTGGCCTGGTGCAGTGACGCGTGCCTTGTAGTCTCAGCTACGTGGGAGGCTGAGGCAGGAGGATTGCTCAAGCCCAGGAGGTTGAAGCTGCAGTAAGCCATTATCATGAAAAAAAGAGCAGGCAAAGTGAAGCCATGGAATTAGAAATTAAGAGTAGTTGCTTATGAGGAGTGTGGATTGGATTGACTGGAAAGTTGGCACCAGGGAACATTCTGGGATGGTAGCTACATCTTATTGGGGTGTTGGTTACATAAGTGAATACATTTCTCAAAAATAATCTGTTTTTACACTCAAGATGTGGGCATTTTGTTCAGTGTACATTTTGCCTCAATGTATACATATATTCTAAAACAAAAGGTGAAGCAAAAAAAATTATACAGGCTATTTACAAGTGGAAAAAAGAACTGCAACATTGGTGACACCAAACACTTGAGGACACAAGGCAAAGGGCACTTCAGTGGATTGAAATGCAAGGAGAAATTTAGATAGCACAATTCTGTTACTCAAGAAGCATTCAGGACATTGGAGAAAAGGCCAGAGCTTCCAGAAACTTTAGAAGAGTAACCTGAAACCATATGCAGTTATTCAAGAATTTTATCAAATCTCACTAAGGTACAAACAAGCCTCGTCTTTGGTCCCTTTCCAAAGCAATGACTGAAGAATATGGTCACTGGAAACAAGTTAATTCTCTCTTTAAAATAACTTGGCTTTAAGTATATATCATACATGTTCATCATAGAAAAACAGAAAATAGAGACAAGCAGAAAAAAAAAGTTGAAATCACAAGCTAACAGTAAACATTCTTAACATGTTGCGTGGTTTTCCTCCATGTCCTTTTTATTTAAATGCTGTAATTTTTTCCTGAGATCATTTCCAATCTTCTTGATCATGTGAGCGAATCTCACTTTGCAGAAACCTGTGGCTATCTTTGTTAGGGACGATCTAACAATCAGATTGTGTAACTACTCGTATTTGCTTCCTAGGCTATGGTATAATCTTTTTCTTCCCACAAGAAAACAACTGTAGGTTTTTTTGTTTTTTTGTATTTTTTTTTTTTTTCCTTTTTTTGAGGCAGGGTCTCACTCTGTCACCCAGGCTGGAGTGCAATGCACAATCATAGCCCACTGCTATGATTGGGCTAAAGCAATCTTCCCACATCAGCCTCCCGAGTAGCTGGAACTACAGGCAAGTGCCAATACGCTGGCTATTTTTATTTTTTATTTTTTGTAGAGTTGAGGTCTTGCTGTGTTGCCCAGGCTGGTCTCAAACTCCTGGGCCCAAGTGATCCTCCCGCCTTGGCCTCCCAAAGTACTAGGATTACAGATATGAGCCCCACACTTAGCTGGTATGATCTTAAAATGCATTTTACATTTTCTCTTTTTCTAAAGATGAGTCAACTGTCATCTAAGAGAAATTAAATTTGACTTAGAATGTTTTCTGTAATTTTAAGGGAGAAGTATTTCTCCATGAATATTTCTTTCCTATGAATATAAAATCACTGATACCTATACTTGTATATGAAACATGACCACAAATTGCTGTAGAACATGATTTCAAAAAAATGAATATACCAGAGTTTACAAATCGAAATGTGCCTATTCCCTTCTATAGTCTTTAGACGTGCACTTACCCAAATGGTTCTGCCAATTTATCCAACCAGCTACACAATGCCTCTCTGAGAGGTGCCTTTAGACTACGGAGGATTCTGTTAAATATTCTCAATCAGGCTGTTCTTCTTTAGAATACAAGCTATGTAAGATCAGAAGCCGTGTCTGCCTTAATTTACTTTGTTATCCCCAGTGCCTAGAAAAGATGAAGAGGGAGTCGAAACTGATATGTTGAGTGAATGAATGAATAAATGGTAATAAATTTTCATTTACTAAGGTCAAGTTGCTATTGAAATAATTTGTAGTCTCCCAAGATGATGATTCTTCTCCCTTCCTCCCCTATCCTCTCCCTCTTTCCATTGTGATAGGGCGTTCATGAATAAGGTTTAGGGTGATAGGTAGCAGGTTTGGGGAGGTAGGCAGTGTCTAATTGTAAAACCTTGCGAAACCTGCTAAAGGGGTTTATACTGTATTCTAAATGCAACTGAAAGCTACTGAAGAGAATTCCAAGGGAATGAAATGAGTTTTCAAGTTATTTATTAATTTATTTTTGAGACAGGGTCTTACACTCTGTCACCCAGGCTGTAGTGTGCTGGTATAAACATGGCTCATTACAGCCTCAACCTCGCATGCTCAAGCGATCCTCCTGCCTCAGCCTCCTGTGTAGCTGGGAACACAGGTGTGCACCACCATGCCTGGCTGATTTGTGTGTTTAAAAAATCCCTGTCACTGCATGAAGAGAATGGATTTTGTCAGGACAAAAGCGGAAGGAGGGAGACATTCAGGAAGTTACTGTGAAAATCCAGAAGACAGAGGTGGTGACATATACTAGAGAGGTCACAACAGCACAGGTGAAAAGTGGATTGCTTCTCGATGTATTTTAGTGGTAGGACACACAGGGCTTCAAGAATCTAGTTAGCAGGATCTAATCAGAGGGTGACTTTTACATGCCTTATTGAGACAAATAAATTCCTACTATCTCAGCCTTCAAATTTCACAGTTTAAAACTCAAATTCCAGCAAATGGACATCTGATTGTCTTAGCTAGGACACCATGACTGGCTGCTCCACAAACACTCCTATCTAATGGGAAAGATCTTAGAGAATCATCTGGTGCTCTAAAAACTATTGGGGTGCTGTTCTTAGGATGTATGGCAAACACACCTGATAGCAATAAGTGAAGCATACTCTGAGAATGACCCTGTACGGCAGACACACCTGAATGCATGCTCTGAGCTAGAGAATCTGGAAGTGACCGACCTGGAGGTTTGTTCCTTGTCTATGAGGAACATCTGAGCCCCTGCCCAGTCCCATGGAATATTGGCTGTACAGGGGATCAAGGCCCTAAGTTTTGGGACAAATGTAAGTTTCCAGGTGTAGGTTGCTAGGGAAAGGATGCTAAGTAAAAATGCTATATAAACTGCATGCCTTTTGTAAGTGGTTGAGGTTATTCTGCCCAGTCTGCTGCCACTAGGTTGTGTGGTTCTCCCATCCAGCCCATCACCATTGGACTCTCTCCCCTGTATGTAACCCCCCAATAAAACCCCATGTTTCTTTTGCTGGCTCTGGGACTCTTCTGCAGTCTCTGGAACCTAATGCCATCCCCAGTGGAGTACATACGGGTTCAACATAACACAGGAGAAGAAGGAATAGTTGCTGGATTGACAAAAATACAACATGTCTCCTACATGCATGCTAAATTTATAATCACCTTATCGATTTTTTGTAGAAAAATATCACAGCATATCACATTATTGAACACATTAATCCTAGCTTATAAAACATTAAAGCATACAAGCAAAACAATATAAAAATTCAGATATGAAAACCTAATATTTTCTTCCATGCCTAAACTCTTCCCAAAATTAATTTCAAATTGACAAACTTTTCCATATTAATTTAAAAGTTTAAGTCCTTTACATTGCACTTTTTTTCCAGAACTCAGGTGAAAGCTCCAAGCTCAAAGATAAAAGTCACATTTTCTCTCTCTCTTTCCTTCCTTCCTTCCCTCCCTCCTTCCCTTCTTTCCTTCCTTCCTTCCTCTCTTTCTTTCTTTCTTTCTTTTTGATGGAGTCTCGCTCTGTCGCCCAGGTTGGAGTGCAGTGGCACGATTTTGGTTCACTGCAACCTCTACCTCCTGGGTTCAAGCTATTTTCATGCTTTAGCCTCCAGAGTAGCTGGGATTAGAGGCATGCACCACCATGCCTGGCTAATTTTGTATTTTTAGTAGACACCGGGATTTCACCATTTTGGCCAGGCTGGTCCCAAACTCCTGGCCTCAAGTGATCCACCGGCCTTAGTCTCCCAAAGTGCTGGGATTACAGATGTGAGCCACTGCGCCCGGCCAAAAGTCACATTTTCTTTAGAGTATCCCAGGAGTTGCCTTCTCCATCTCTTTTTCTTTCTGTTCTGTACTTGCTTAGCTGGCATAATACATGGCACTTTATATTCTGCCAATGAATGCAAAGTAGAGGCAGCCATAAAGTAGTAGACAAACCACTTAGTTGAGCACAAGAAGCCTAAAGCCTGTCTCTCACAAGATGTGATTCCACAAACAAATCACCCTCTCAAAATGGAGCTTCCCCCTCTGTTAAATGTTGTCGAATATGTATATCCAACAGGTTGTTGTTGGAATCAACAGAGAGTGTCTGTGAAAGCACTTAGAAAATTGTGAAGAACTGTCCAAATGCAAGGTATTATTATTAATTTAGACTATTTCAGGATCAGGACTCCTGATCTCTTTACCTATAAGGTTATCTGTCTTACCCTCCCTTGTTTATACATTTGGACTAGAATATCATTGGTGCCATATTTTCCTGGCTGACCCCAATCTAAATTTCGAGAAGCAGCTTTTAGCACCTCCTCCAAGAAGCCTTTTCTATTCTTTCCCTGTGTGAGGTATTTTCTCTTTAAACTCTCAATAACCCGTGCTACCCTTATTAAAACACATGTCATATTGTACTATTTCTTAGATAAAAGGACTTCTCTTATTAACTCGATTTCCTCATGCGTTAGTTCTTCCATTTCATGATTTTGTTGTCTTCCTTTTACAATGTTAGTTTTCTCACCTGTTTGATGGTTTCTATGTGTGCCCACCTTTGCATTTGAGATGAACTGTTAGCCTATTGTGAATGCTAATTATCTCCTTACTGAAGAATGACTACAGTGATTTTTAGTAAGGGCTGTACAGGTGCTATGATTTGCATGTGTCCTCTAAAGTTCATGTGTTGGAAATTTAATTCCCAGTGTAAGCGTGTTGAGAGATGGCACCTTTGAGAGGTGATAAGGTCATGAGGGCTCTGCTCTCATGAATGGGTTCATGTTGTTATTGTGGGAATGGATTTGTCATCTTGAGAGTGGATTTGTTCTAAAAGTGAGTTTAGCTCTATCTTGATCTCTCTTGCCATGTGATGCCTTCTGCCATGTTATAATGCAACAAGGAGGTCCTCACCAGATGTAGCCCCTCAAGATTGGACTTTCCAACCTCCAGAACCATGAGCCAATACATTTCTATTTATTATAAATCAGTCAGTCCCAAGTATTCTTTTATAACAGCACAAAACAGACTAAGTCAGCAGGATATGCCAGTAGTTAGTTTTCTGAATGGTAATGTCTTTAGTTGACATTTTTTTCCTTTTCTACATTATGTAGAAGGGAGGAGAAATGACATTCTAATAGATGAAAGATAACTATAGTAAAATGATCTAAAGTTTACTTGGTTATTCCTAGCATTCTTTTAACAAAAGGTTTACCAATGTCTCAAGCATCAGAAAACTTCATAAAGACAAAGACTATATCTGTTCTTTATGTATTCACACTATTCAGTGCACATAGAAGATAATAAAATATTTTGGCTAAGTGAATGAATTAGCCACTTAGGAAGAAACGGAAGATATGAGTAGTAAAAATAACCTGATAAATTTACAAGGTCAATAGGAACACAGAAAAAAGCCACGACTCATGTGTCCCCTTATCTACCCTGAAGAAAATGGCCCTTCTCAGAGTTTCTACCAAGCAACGGAACATACACAAGAGGATTTCACCTCCCACTCAGGACACAGATCTCATCACCTTGCAATTGTTCGCAGCCTGGAAAGCAACCAGAGTGTCAATTTACATAGTGAGGCTGCTGGAGGTTGTATGACATCTTTTAAACAACTTGAGCCAAAAATAACCAATCATAGTCCAAAACAGCCAACCATACTGTAGCTGGTCTTCAAACTCCAAAAGTTACAATTAATTCACCTTGTAAGCTCTTGTTATTGTAAATAAAAATCATGGTACTAGAGGTGAGAAAATGCCACATATGTTCAGAATTGAGTTAGAGCCCATTCTTTTTCCTCCAGTTTTTAAGGCATAGCCAATATGCAGGATTATTTCAGAGCTAATTAGTTTCACTGGTTCATATTTAATTTCTCAGCAAACCATTTCACTGGGCCATAAACACTTTTTAGCAACGCAGTTCCTACTATCTTCAGAATTTCATATTAGAAAACATCTCTTTTCTTCCAGGAGTTTAGACATTTAACCCACTCAGAAAGGAGAAAGAATCACAAAACTATTGAGAGAATTAGAATGAGAGATTTATTTGTGGCCACCCCACCACCTTTTTCTTTTTTTTTTTTTTTAACATCACTGTCTCCCTAATCCTGTGACGAACATCATTCCTTAGGTATTTCACATATTTTCTGGGTTCTATTTTTAAATTAATGAAAGTGCATCATGCTAAGTGCTTCAAAACAAATTTCACACCATTGATTTCTGCTGTAGTTTTTTCCTGATAAACATCACTAAGTGATCAATTTAATCATTGCTTATCATCTTTGTTTGCCAAACATTCCCTGACTTTGCTCAGCAAACGTTTCCATGTAACGCAAACTGGCCCCCCTTTAAAAAATAGTTCTAGGTATGATGGAGACTTCTAAAATTGAAAAAAAATATTTATCTGTCTCTGTCCAAGGCCATCCACTGAAATGTAATCTGGGGATTACAGAGGGTCAGATGTTGCCTTTATAATAACAAACACCCAGCAACTAGAGGAATAAAAATGAGAGGCTCAAGGAAAGAGGCAAGGCTATGGGGACACGGTATTTGAATGTTAGTGCAGGAATTAATTTGGGAGGAGATATTCTACCACAGTTTTTACTAAAATAATTTTGGAGGCTATTTATGTGTAATAGCATGTATGATTTCTATGATTGTGATCTTTCTTTTTTCCAAAATGTATGTTTCAAAAATGAAGATAGCATTCCAAAGTTTCATGAAAAAAACAATCACTCGAATATTTTATTTAAAGTAAATCTACCTCTTGCATTTATTCTAATAGATTTTCCATCTTTCTTGGCATTAGATTGTACATAAAAAAGTCACACTTCTCTTATATACGTGTGTGTGTATATGTATATATACACACGTATATAATTTGTTTATTAGTCAGTTATTTAAATTAAAATTCAATTTTAATTAGTGCAAAATTAGTTCTTGTCATTAGGTAAGATAAATAAACAGTGTAACTACCCAATTGCTACCAAGCCATCTGAATACCCCGCCAAGGCCATGTCAGAGCATGACCCAGCAGAAAATTACAACGACTACCACTGGCTGAGGCTCATGTTACAGATCAGGAATGATAAATACCTGGCACTTCTATTACCACTCTCTTACATCATGCTCATGTCTGACATTACTAACCAATCATAATACTCTCTCTATGCCCAGGAGCAACCTTAGAATCCTTCACAGAACCTCACAGTAGGCAGCCACTATCAATCAAGTCAGTGTCTGAGATGAAACCTATATTCAAATGCAATTAAAACTATTTATTAAGATATTAGGTTTTCATTAAAACCTAGAAGAAAACCTAGGCTATACCATTCAGGACATAGGCATGAGCAAGGACTTCATGTCTAAAACACCAAAAGCAATGGCAACAAAAGCCAAAATTGACAAATGGGATCTAATTAAACTAAAGAGTTTCTGCACAGCAAAAGAAATGACCATCAGAGTAAAAAGGCAACCTACAGATGGGAGAAAATTTTTGCAATCTACTCATTTGACAAGGGGCTAATATCCAGAACCTACAAATAACTCAAACAAATTTACAAGAAAAAAACAAACAACCCCATCAAAAAGTGGGCAAAGGATATGAACAGACACTTCTCAAAAGAAGACATTTATGCAGCCAGCAGACACATGAAAAAATGCTCATCATCATTAGCCATCAGAGAAATGCAAATCTAAACCACAATGAGATACCATCTCACGCCAGTTAGCATGGCAATCATTAAAAAGTCAGGAAACAACAGGTGCTGGAGAGGATGTGGAGAAATAGGAATGCTTTTACACTGTTGGAGGGACTGTAAACTAGTTCAACCATTGTGGAAGACAGTGTGGCGATTCCTCAAGGATCTAGAACTAGAAACACCATTTGACCCAGCCATCCCATCACTGGGGATATACCCAAAGGATTATAAATCATGCTGCTATAAAGATACATGCACACGTGTGTTTATTGCGACACTATTCACAATAGCGAAGACTTAGAACCAACCCAAATGTCCATCAATGACAGACTGGATTAAGAAAATGTGGCACATATACACCATGGAATACTATGCAGCCATAAAAAAAGGATAGTTCGTGTCCTTTGCAGGGACATGGATGCTGCTGGAAACCATCATTCTCAGCAAACTATCACAAGAACAGAAAACCAAACACCACATATTCTCACTCATAGGTGGGAATTGAACAATGAGATCACTTGGACACAGGAAGGGGAACAACACACACCGGGGCCTGTTGTGGGGTAGTGGGAGGGGGGAGGGATAGCATTAGGAGATATACCTAATGTAAATGATGAGTTAATGGGTGCAGCACACCAACATGGCACATGTATACATATGTAACAAACCTGCACGTTATGCACATGTACCCTAGAACTTAAAGTATATTAAAAAAAAGATAATAGGTTTTGTTCTTTGCAACTATTATTAGGGCCTTGGAATACCATTCACTCCTTTTCCCTTTTAAAGTTCTGATCCAGAGAGCATACACACAGAGATCAATAGCAAAAACCAAAGGCAAAGTGCAAGTTTATTCACTGTTAGGGGAGACCACTGCACCCTATGGCAAAACCTTGGACCTGGCTCAGACTCAAGGACAAAGTGGGAGTCCTTCTTCTTTCTCTCGTAGAATCTACATCATGGAACATGCGCATTTGGGATCTGTCTGTTGGCTAGAGGTGGAGGAAAGAGAAGTGGAGAAGGAGAGATGGGCAAGGGAAGAGAACAGTCAAAGGTGAGGGAAAGAATGAGCAGGGCAGGGCAGGCCCTAAAAGAGGCCTTGAATTAGCTTACTGGTTTTACCACATCTCCTTACAAATAATAGTATACTTCTTGAGAGTTTACTATGCCGCAGGCACAAGGCACAGTGCTAAGTTTGATGTCATCATCTTACTTGGTAATCCCAAAACTCCTCTGAGGAAGTTTATCAGTTAAAAATTGTACGGGTGGCGTAAGAATCAGAATCCCCCTGGGAAATGGGTGTTACCTTCAAGGCAGAGGTGGGGGCAGGGATAAGGGTAACTGACTAGGTGACACAGGGGTTGGGGCATGGAGAGGTTCTTACCCCTCTAGACCTGAGGGCAGGAGGCAGGAGGTCCGTGGAATCCAGGGAAAGAGCTGCAGCTACAGCAGAGGGCCATCTGGCCAGAGGTGTGGCTTTGGGTAGAGGACTACAGCTACTGTCCCATAGCTGAGAAGGTGGGAGCTAGAGCGATCTATTCTCCAACCTCTCTCTCTCTCCTGTTTCCAGCTAGTCCTCCCATTGATTGGAAACCAGAGGGCAATGGCCCTTTGATGTGGTTCAAGGCAGCTTCCCCTTGCAATGTAGCACAAGGGCACAGGCAGAACTGGATCTGGAGGTGCAAGCAGAATATCCAGCACAGGCGGGTGGCAGAAAACCCAAACATCAGTGACTTAACCATACAGGTTTCTATTGAAAAGAGAAGTTACAGCTGCTCAGCAGGGAAGTCGTTAGCAACCCAGCCTCCTGCGAGCTCTCTGCTCATGCTGGAAAGACCTCCTCCAGCCCTGTGTACCACACTCACACTCCAGGCAGAAAAAAGGAGGAGGGGCAAAGAACAAAAGCCACGTTCCACCTGAGTCTATCAGGAAAACAATCCGTGTCCCCAGGATATTTTTACTTATATCTCATCGGCCAGAGCCAGGTCATGAGTCCTTTTCTGGGTGCAAAGGGAGCCTGGAGAGGGAAGTATTTTTAACTGAGCTAGGGTCACCAGATAAAATACATAGTACCCAGTTAAATTTGAATTTCAAATAAATAATAAATCTTTAGTAAATGGGACATACTTTTACTAAAAAATTATTCATAGTTTATTTAAAATAAAATTTAACTGGAAAGGCTGTATTTTTATTTCTAAATCTGGCAACCCTAACCTGGGCACATTGCCACCCAAACAAAATTGAGGGTTTTACTATGGAAGAAGGATGGTACAAATATTGGATATGGAATGAGCTGCAGCTGCCACAGATGAGTACTCTTATTATTCCCATTTTACACTTTCAGAAGCTAAGGCTTAGAGATAGGGAGGAATTGAACCGGGTTATATAGCTAATAAGTGCTGAAACTGGAATTAGATCCTGGTTAGGTTAAAGCCAGTGTTTTTTAGCATGTATATTATCAGCCTCTGTGACTTAAGAGGCTTCAGAAAAGCAAAACAGAGGTCAAGAGCTCTCTAACACAGTGACTGCCCCATCAGTGACATGTGGCCTAATAGAGGCCATATTGTCACCAGGAAAGTCAGATTGTTGCCAATCAGATTAGCAACTACACCTCTTAGAGCAGTGGCTCTCCACTGAGGGGGGGCAAGTTTGGGGCCGGCCCCCTCACCCCACAGAGGGGCACTTGGCAATAGCTAGGGATATTTTCAGTTGTCACAACTGGGGGGAGTGCTATTGGCATCTAAAATGTAAGGCCAGGGATGGTGCTAAATATTCTATAGTGCACAAGACACTCCCTCACAACAAAGAAGCATCTGATACAAAATGCTGCGATTCTAGAGGAAATAATGAGTAGAAAGTGTAGAAGAGTATCCCCCAGTACGTATCCCCCAAATACAAAGCAAGCTTGGACAAAGGCCCATATGTGAGAAGATTTCCCCTGCCATCTATATCTTTTTAAAAAATTTTCAATCATTTTATTTAAAATTGTGCCAATAAAAATTCAGGTGATGCATTCTTCTCATTTTTGCAATATGAGGGAACAAACAGGTTTACAAAGTTGCTCACATTACTTTAACATCTTCTTTATTATTACACATCTTACTGTAATGTATTTATTCTTATACTTCCCACTTGTTTGTAAGCTTCTCAGAGGTGAGAAACAATGTCCTCAATTTGTTTCACTGGTATAATGCCTGGTATATGGTATGCACATATATTTTTAAGCAAAAATTAATTTGGTACCTGTACTATAAACCTGAAATTAGTGAAATTAGTTCTTAATCTTTTAAAAATAATACTAAAAACCAAAAATTCTCTTTTTCTTGGATATAACCCTGAGATCAATTTGGTTGTTTATTAAAACAGTAAGCAGTTTGCATAATACCTGTTTGTATACAGGCCTAGTTGCTTATTTCCCTAATATCTGTATCTGAGAGTACAACTGATCACATGCTATTTTCTTGCTTAGATTTGGACATTTAACATTTCCTACAGCATAGAAACAAAAATAAATAATATAGCAGGGAAAGATATTCTATAGCCAGAAATACCAGGGCCCTCACAAGAGACTTTAGAGTTCAAAATTATGAAAACAGTTATGACTGCCATTATAGAACTATTTGTTTAAAACAAATAGCAGTACATGCCCAAGGAATTTAACATCATTTACAGTCATGCAATCCTTAACAACAGGGGTACATTCTGAGAAATGTGTCCTTAAGAGATTTCATTGTGTGAACATCCTAGAGTGCCTTTTTGCACTCTATGATGTTCTTAGACGGTATATACTTACACTATAAAGTAGCGCGTATTGCTCCTAGGCTACAAACTTGTATAGCATGTGTCTGTCTTAAACACTGTAGGCAATTGCAACACAATGGTAAGCACTTGTGTATCTAAACATAGAACTTGCACAGTAAAAATGCAGTATTATAATCTTATGGAAACCACCATCCACATGTGGTCCATCATTGACTGAAACATTGTTATGCAGCCCAGGACTATACTTCTTTACTAAAGCCAATCATAAGTAAAAGTAAAGGTCGGGCATGGTGGCCTACACCTGTCATTCCAGCACATCGGGAGGCCAAGGCAGGAAGATAGCTTGAATCCGGGAGTTCAAGGCTACAGTGAACTATAATCATGCTGCTGCACTCTAGCCTGGGTGACAGAGCAAGATCCTGTCTCTAAAAAAGTAAAAATAAACGTTAAAAAGTAGAAGTCTTCCTGACCATCTCTGGGCATATGAAAAAAAGAAATATAAAGAAAAAAGTAGTAGTAGATATGATGCTTAAAATCATATTTGTAAAGCTAAATAGAGATTCTGTATAGATTATTTTGTGTGTGTATGTGTGTATTTTAGGCAGGGTATCACTTTGTCACCCAGACTGGAGTGCAGTGGTGTGAACATGGTTCACTGCAGCCTCGTCCACGTGGGCTCAAGTCATCCTCCCACCTCAACCTCCCGAGTAGCTTGGACTACGGGTGCACACCACTATGCCCGGATGTTTTTTGTATTTTTTTGTAGAGATGGGGTTTCACCATGTTGCCCATACTGGTCTCAAACTACTGGGGCTCATGCCATCCTCCTGCCTCAACCTCCCAAAGTGCTGGGATTATAGGCATGGGCCACTGCACCTGGCCTAATTAGGTTCTTTTGGATCAACTGCACTACTATTGTCTTTTCACTATATTGGATACAAATTTAGAAGACCAGAGTGCACACAAATTTAATCTTCCCAGATTGGCTTTGGTTTTGATTCAAGAACAGCCTGTGTCAGAGAATGACTATTGATAAATGTTCACAGACTTAAATTTGCATGTAGGCTACTTTTTACAGATTATCTTCAAAGGGATAGTAGTTGCTTTACTGATATCACTAATGAATGCATGAGAGCAGAGCGCTAGATTTGAGCCATAGTTCTACTTGTTACAAATATATTGTTGATCAGAATCTAGTTTGGAACTATTTTCTTTCTTCTCCAATGTTTATCTGATTATCTTGTTAGTCTATGCAAGGTGTCTTTTGATACTCCCCAACACAGACGCTAGGCTAAAGATGTTGATATCCCTTGAGATTCTTGCCAGATCTCTAGCCCAAACCTTACCCTGTTGAAACTGTGCCAGATCTACACTGGATGTCAAGCCAACAGCTTTTGAAGAGTCGACTGCACTGTCATTGCTAGTCTAGCATCATTTATATATCAAAGCTATAAATTACCATTTGATGATCAACGTGCTTATGTTAGCTGGAACCAGAATTTTAAGTTTATTAAAGATGTGAGTTCCATGAAGCTTTTCCAAATGGGACTTTAGCCAAAGGATATTGGTTACTTAAGTAACCAAAGGGGACCATTAAGAAACTGGATTCATTTCCAAAGTGGTCCAAGGGCATAATCCCAGGGAGAGGAACCAGCAAATGTAAATCATCTGCTCTGTTAGGAACTGTGAATATGTTTTCCCTGTCTACTTCTTATGACAACAACTCTTCATTACCATTTTAAGGATGTGGGAAATGCCCTTGAACATGTAACCTAATAAAGCATAAAGCATCAGTTTTTTAATCTACAAAATGGGAGAAATAATAGTACTTACCTCATGAGTATGTTATGAGGATTAAATGGGATAACACATGCAGAACTAAAGTACATGATAGCAATGTAAACACTGTTAGGTCTTGTTGATTTTGTTTTTTGTTTGTGAGATGGAGTTTTGCTCTGTTGAGGTACAGTGCGTGATCTCAGCTCACTGCAACCTCCGCCTCCTGGGTTCAAGCGATTCTCCTGCCTCAGCCTCCCAAGTAGCTGGGACTACAGGCATAAGCCAACACACTTGGCTAATTTTTGTATTTTTAGTAGAGCTGGGGTTTCACCGTGTTGGCCAGGCTGGTCTTGAACTCCTGACCTCAAGTGATCCACGTGTCTTGGCCTCCCAGATTGCTGGGATTACAGGTGTGAACCACCCCGCCTGGTAGGTCTTGTTATTAATTTCTACTAATAAGGCCACAGTGTGAGAAAGTGACTCCAGAGCCTTTCTTCTTTCCAGGATTCCACATAACCTTCAAATAACTATAGTAATAATTTTTTTCAGTGCAATCTTTTAACTACAGTAACATACAGTAGCAATTAACTACAGTAATAATTTTTTCATGCAATTTTAGGCCTGCCTCAGATGGACCATACACACTGACTTTTTTTTAATCTCCCAATTTGAACTATTTAATTTCTAGAACTCACCTCCAGCCCTCAAAACAGAAGGAAAAAAAACAAAACAAAACAAAACAAAAACCTTGCAGATCAAGCAACATGTACATGCTCTTCCCTAATCTTAAATCATCCTTTCCTTCAGATTTTAAGAAAACCACGATCATTTTAGTCTGATGTGCTTAGATGACAGCAGCACAGAACTCCATTAGAGGAAGGACGATCCTTAGTTAAGGTTCCCAGACAGGAAACCTATATTTGACTGGTGACCTGCAATGTGACCACTACCAACTGCTCACTGCTGACTCTGCTCTTGGAAAGCTACTGCCCGCTATTGCCTGACGCTGGGTGGTGATTACAAAAGTAGTACAATCATGCATGACCTAAAACTGTTTCAGTATAAAACATGTACCACAGTAGTCCTGTAACATTATAACGGAGCTGAAATATTGCTAACACCTAGTGATATCATAACTGTTATGTCACAGTGCAACCCTTTATCCTTGTTTGTGGTGATGCTTGTTTAAACAAACCTACTGTGCTGCTGATCATATAAAAGTATAGCATACACAATTTTGTACAGTACATAATACTGGATAATAATAAATGACTATGTTATTGGTTTATGGAAGCATACTAATTACTATAGCAATAGTATAGTAATTACATAGTAATAGTAAATTACTATGCTTTTTATCATTATGTTAGAGTACATGCCTTCTACTTATTTTTTAAAAAGTTAACTGTACAACAGGCTGAGGCAGGTCCTTCCAGAGGTGTTCCAGAAGGCATTGTTGTCATAGGAGATGACAGCTCCATGTGTGTTACTGCCCTTGAAGATCTTCCAGTGGGACAAGATGTGGAGGTGGAAGACAGTGATATTGATCATCCTGAACTTGTGTAGTCCTAGGCTAATGTGTGTGTTGTGTCTTTGTGTCCATGTCTTTGTTTTAAAAAGTTTAAAGAGTAATAGGAAAATAAAAACATTTAAAGATATAAAATATTTAAAAAAAAAATTGGCCAGGCATGGTGGCTCACATCTGTAAGCCCAACACTTTGGGAGGCCGAGGCAGGCAGATAACCTGAGGTCAGGAGTTTGAGACCAGCCTGGACAACATGGTGAAACCCTGTCTTTACTACAAATACAAAAAAATTAGCCATGCATGGTGGCAGGCACCTGTAATCCCAGCTACTCAGGAGACTAGGGCAGGAGAATCACTTGAACCTGGGAGGCAGAGGTTGTAGTGAGCCGAGATCATGCCAATGCACTCCAGCCTGGGCGACAAGAGCAAAACTCTGTCTATAATGTGTTTTAAGCTAAATGTTATTATAAGAGTTAAAAAGTTAAAAATAAAATGTTTTAAAATAAGTTACAATAAGCTAAGATTATTGAAGAAAACTTTTTAAAATAAATTTTGTATAGTCTAAGTGTACAGTATTTATAAAGTCTCCAGCAATGTTCAATAATGTTCTATGTTTCATGACTTACAGACTTACCCAGAGCAACTACTAGTCCTGTAAGATCCATTTATAATAAATTCCCTATACAGGTGTTCAGTTCCTATATTTTATTTTTTAATTGTTTGTATTTTTTACTATACATTTTATGTTTAGATATGTTTAGATACAAAACTACTTAGCATTGTGTTACTTTTACGTATAGTATTCAGGACAGTAACATGCTGTACAGGTTGGTAGCCTAGAAGCAACAGGCTATACCACATAGCTTTGTTGTGTAGTAGGCTATCCTACTTAGGTTTGTGTAAGTACTCTCTCTTTTTTTTTTAAGACGAGATCTTGCTCTGTTGCCCATGCTGGAGTGCAGGGGTGATATCATGGCTCACTGTAGCCTTAACCTCCCAGTACACTCTATGATGCTTACAACATCACCTAATTTCTCAGAAGGTATTCCTATTCTACTTGTGACTGTACATCTCCTTTTTTTCATGTTTAACAAGATAACAGCAACCTCGAGCATGTGCATACACACGCACAGAGTCAGAATTCCCTTCCTTGACTCCACCTATTGGTTTCCCACGCCCAGATGTCTATTCTGTCCCTAATCATATCACTTTGTGCTATGTTACAAGTACCTATCCCTGACTAAGCTGTAAACTCCTAGGAGATGGAGCCTGTGTCTGAGACTGTGGTATTCCCACTGCCTAGCACATTATAGGTAATCAATAGACATTTAATAAGCAAACAAACAACATGTGACAAACCAAGGAAATAAGAATGAATACATGATGCATTTGGACACACGTGTATGGGCATGGCTGTGTTGGAGACAAGAGGAGAGTTTTGAATGAGGTGGACTGTGGTCCTTGGACATTAAGTATTAAGCAGTAAGGTGGGCTAGAATATGGAGACTTTAAGTATTCAGGCCTGGTGATCTAGACAGTAAAGAACAATTTTTTCCAATTTAGAAATTGCAGTAAAATGTGTATTACATAAAATTTGACATTTTAACCATTTTTAAGTATATAATTGTCGGCATTAATTGCACTCACAATGTAATCCAACCATCACCACTATCTTTTTCCAAAACTTTTTCATCACCCCAGAGCAGTAATTCCCTATTCTCCCTCTTCCCTGAGTCCCTAGTAATCTATAACCCACTTTCTGTCTCCATTAATTTGCTTTTTGTTTTTATTCCTTTGGAGACACGGTTTTGCGCTGTCTCCTAGCCTGGAGTGCAGTAACACAATCACAGCTCACTGCAGCCTTGACCTCCTGGTCTCAAGTGATCCTCCCGCCTTAACCTCTCAAGTATCTGGAGCTACAGGAATGTGCCGTCATGCCCAGCTAATTTTTAAAATTGTTTGCAGAGATGGGATCTCCCCATGTTGCCCAGACTTGTCTTGAACTCCTGCACTAAAGCGATCCTTCCTCCTCAGCCTCCCAAAGTGCTAGGATTAAAAGCGTTTGCCACCATGCCTGGCTGAATTTGCCTGTTTTAGATGTTTCATGTAAGTGAATCCTACAGCATTTTTTCTTCTGTATTTGTCTTATTTCATTTTGCAAAACACTTTCAAGGTTCATCTACGCTGTGGCATTTTTCAGTAGAGAAATGATTTAGAGCCAGTAACATCTCAGAAAGACAGTGTTAGAAGATGCATAGGGTTGAGGTGTTGAGCACCTCTTTCCAGTTGCTTCAGCACCTTGCTGGCTTGTTTACAATTGTGGAGAGCCTTTATTATTTTCTAGGGGCTGGAAACCTAAACACATTACAAGTGTGTCACCAAATTTTGATCAATATCTACAACTTACATTTGCTATGACTGAGGACACGCATGGTTTATAGCGAAACCTGTTGGCTGTTGATATCTGTTATAATGACATGGCAAAACATGGGATACAATTGCTGGGAGAAAGGAGAGGAGTCATAAACATCAAATTGGAAAACAAGCCAAGAGAGGGATAACTGTGGTTGCTTTTAGAGGTGAGCATCATTGTGCTGCCGCACTGGCCACGTGGTAATTATATCTGGTTTGTCACAAATGCATAGAGCTTTTGATACATTTTAGTGGTTGCCAAAAATGCTAGAATTGGAGAGCATGCTATATATACAAAATGTTTAAGAACAAATATACCTAGAGTCATAACGTGCTTACATTTAATTTGTGAAGAATCAACTCTATATGCTAGAGAGAGAGAGAGAGACAGAGAAACAGAGAAAGAGAAAGAAAAAATAAGTAAATTGTGCAAGTGAGCCTGGTTGCCATTTCACTCAATGAGCTTATGTCCCAGAGTTGATGTGACCTGGGAAATACACATAAGTTTTCATAGTTTCCATTGTGTGATGTTGCACGACAGCATGAGTCTAGGGTTTAAAAAAACATACTTTTCATACAACATGGTCTAAGAGAGTCTACTTCATCTGGGGCTCAAATAAAGAAGAATCAATGTATTCCAAAGTCAGTTGTGTTGAACTTAATGAAAGAGAGCATATCACTTTTTAATGTAGCACATCTCTAATAGATTTTCTGGCACAATTTTGACCAGACACAATTTTCACCTTATGGACTGACTTTAGAACCTCACTTCTCCTCTGATTCTAGATTCATCTTTATTGTAGAAGACAATGGAAAAGCAACAGCATCCTTCAAGTTTTCTTGGATATAATCTGCAGTGCTATTGAGATGTAGGAGTTGCAAACAGCAGAAACCAACTAGAGCTAGCTGAAGTGTAAAGAAAAGAAGATACTGGTTGAGGGTATTTTGTAAAAATCTGTATCTGTACATGCAGGTGTGAGGATGCAAAGGAAGCAATGAATACCTTCCAAGATCATAGATTTTCCTCTGAGTCTTGAGCTGAAATTGCATACGAATCACCTGGAGACCTTGTTAAACAGGCACATCATTATTCAATAGGTCTAGGATTATATATCATGTAACAAGCCCCCAGGTGATGTTGATGCCACTGACCCTGACAGTAATTTGAGTAGCAAGATTCAAATGTTGCTATTTTGATAACAACCCAGTCTCTGAAACTTTCACTTCCCAATTTCAGATATCCAAGAGGGGACATGGTTGCCCTAGCTTGGGTCAGGCATCTGCCACTCCTGGATCCATCCACGACATCCAGGAGTATCAGGTCAAGAAAGAGCAAAATCACTACCATCACCACTAGCATGTAATGAATGTTAACCACTGGTCTGTCCCTGTGCTATGCATCTCATACATATTATCTCCTTTAATCTGCAAGTTAACACTTTGAAGTGAGGGGAGAAAACAGGTTTTGAGAAGCACAGTGGTTAATGAGTGTAAAAGCTGGTCTTTGGCCACATGGCCTGACTCTGGAGCTCCTGTGCTCTACTAGTTTCAAGATTTGGCCAGGAGAGTGGGATCCCTTGGGTTAGTGGGAGGCCAGTTCTAAGAGGAAGAGGAATCAGTCACCTGGGCAGTTAGCCCCTAGATTAACTATGTAGCCGCCTTATTAGTATTTGTGAACAAAGGTGGGAACAAGTTAGGTTACTGAACTTCTATGGTTTCCCCAATAAATAATATCCCTTTTTCTACCCAACTTCAGAAAAAGGACAGAGATGTCACATAGGAGTTCAAAGTATATATCGCATGAAGAGCAGCTAAAAGCAAGGTCGGTGGGACGGTTTAGAATCCAGCTCCTCGCCAGCATGCCCTGGGCCTTGTCTATATTCCAGACCTGGTACGTCAGGATCTCCACGTTCCCAGGGTCCCCAGGTGAAGGGTTGGGGTTCACCGACACTACCTGGAATTTCACAAGCAGCTCTCTCAGCATTCTTGTTGGTAGGAACCACCAAGCTCAGTTAACTCCAAGGCTGGGGAGCTGACCAAAATGCGTCCTCTCTGCAGCCAGGCTGATTGAAAGAGGCAGAAGAGGATTCCCTGACAAGGGGAAGAGGCGGGGAGAGGCCAGAGAGAGCTCTGCGGTTCTCGTGCCTCACACTGAATATTATTATAGTATCACCTGGGAACGAAAAAAAAAAAAATCAATAATTGGGTTTACCCTCAGATAGTATTATTATTTATTTTGAGACAAGGTCTCCCTCTGTCACCCAGGCTGGACTGCAGTGGCACAATCATAGCTCACTACAGCCTTAACCTCCTGGTCTCAAGCTATCCTCCCACCTCAGCCTCTGGAATAGCTGGGACTACAGGTATGCACCACCATGACAGGCTAATTTTTCTTTTCTTCTTCAGAGACGGGGTTTCTCCATGTTACCCAGGCTGGTCTCAAAGTTCTGGCCTGAAGCAATCCTCCCTCCTCAGCCCCCCCCAGAGTTCTGGGATTCCAGGTGTGAGCCACCACACCTGGCCTGAATATTCTTATTTAGTTGGCACATTGTAGGGTGGGCCAATTACAATATGGCTTTTAAGAAGTCTTCTTAGATGGATATAACATACACCGGTCTAGCTTCAGTCCCTCTGTGGAGACAGGAGTGGAGAGTGAGTGTGCCTTCTTAACAATTACTCTCCTACTTCAGTGTGGCGTGGGGGAAAGAGCAGAGCTTCTCAGGCTTTAATGCACCTAAGCATCAGCTGAGGATCCTGTGCAGGTGCAGGTTGTAATTTGGTAGTCCTGACTGGGACCTGGAACACTGCCTTTCTAAGCAGCGCCTGGGGGTGCTTGCAGCTGGTCCTTGTACCACACTCTGAGCAACAGGGAGCTACATCATGGGTTCTCGGCATGCATGAGAGTCACCAGAGACACCTGTTCATGTGCAGGGCCCCGGGATTCCCAGCTCAGAAATTCTGATCCTGTGGGTTTGGGGAAGGGGCCAGGAATCTTCATTTTTAACAGCCATTTCTGGGGCAGGTGACTGAGTAGCTGGAGAGCTCCATGTTGACAAACACTGGGCTAGAGAAATATAATAAAACCTGAGAAATGCTATTAAGAAAACAGAGAGAAAGAGAGAGAACATCTGATTAATATTCTGTTCTCAACAGTCAATATCCTGATCTAGTAGAGCTATCTTTACTTCAATGTCATTATTCAGGGTAATTTTGAATAAGACTTTACCTCCCCAAGTCCTTCCCCTCAAGAAACTCCACTGAGTACAGAGTTTTAAAACAACCAGATTTTTTAAAACAACCAGAACCTGTTAGTCTCCCTTGATAGAGACAGATAGATAGACAGATAGATAGACAGACAGATAGATAGATAGATAGATAGATAGATAGATAGACAGACAGACAGACAGACAAAACAGAGATTTATTCTCTCAGCATTTTGGGGCCAGAAGTTCAAAATCAAGGTGTGGGCAGGGTTGATCCCTTCTAGAAGCTAAAAAGAAAAACATGCTCCATATCTCTTTCCTAGTTTTCGGTGGCTTCTGACAATCCTTGCATCCTTGGCTTGTGGATGTGTTACTCCAATAGCTGCATCCATAGTCAAATGACTCATCTTCCCTCTGTGTCTGTGTCTGTTAATGCATAATTTTAGTTCAGAATTCTAAATCGTCTTCAGATTTGGGCAACTTTTCCTCTTCGTTTGGTGTGTGTTATAGTTGATTTGTGTCCCCGCAAAAGATCTGTTGGATTGCCAACCCCAGTATCTTAGAATGTGACCTTATTTGGAAAATAGGTTTTTATAGATATAATCACATTTAAATGAAATCATTAGGATGAGCCCTAAACCAACTAGTTTGTGCCTTTTTTCTTTTTCTTTTTCTTTTTTTTTTGGGGGGGGGAATGAGTCTTGCTCGGTCGCCCGGGCTGGAGTACAGTGGCACCATCTTGGCTAACTGCAACCTCAGCTTCCTGGGTTCAAGTGATTCTCCTGCTTCAGCCTCCTGAGTAGCTGGGACTACAGGTGCGTGCCACCACTCCTGGCTAATTTTTTGTAATTTTAGTAGAGACAGGGTTTCTCCATGTTGGCCAGGCTGGTCTCAAGCTCCTGACCTCAGGTGATTCACCCGCCTTGGCCTCCCAAAGTGCTGGGATTATGGGCGTGAGCCACTGCACTCAGCCAGGTTATATCTTCATATGGCTGTGTCTTTCAAAAAAAAAAAAAATTTCCAGCAAAACACCAGGAGCTGGCACACAGAAGCATGGAGCAGACTCTCCCTCACGTTTTCAGAAGAACCAACCCCACCAATACTTTGATCTCAGACCCTAGAACTGTGAGATAATAAATTTCTGTGGTTTAAGTCACCTAGTTTATGGTTCTTTGTTTACAGCCCTAGCAAACTGATGCAGTATGTATACACTACACAATTCCATAAGCACTTGCTGGAAAGGGAAATAGCTTTTAAATCCTATATGGAACACATATATAGATAACACATGGGCCCTGATTTCTAAGAGCTTGCAGTGTAGGAAAGAAGTCTACTAGGAAAGGAACTCACACACACATCCCAGTAATCCTGAAATTGGTAGACCATGTAAAGTGGTAGGCTGTACTCTGGGGAGAATCTATTTTGAGAGGGAGCTAGGAAAGTTTCACTGGATGGATAGGCAGGATATGAATCAGAAATTGATTCTTAAAAAACTTAAAACAGAATTACCATTCAATCCAGCAGTCCTGTTACTGGGTATATACCCAAAAGAAAATAAATTGCTCTACAAAAAAGACACTTGCGCGTGTCTGTTCATCACAATAACTTGTCTGTTATTGTCTATTCACAATAACAAAGACATGGAATCAGCCTAGGTGCCCTTCAACAGTGGATTGGATAAAGAAAATGTGGTACATATATACCATGGAATACTATGCAGCCATAAAAAAGATCAAAATCAAGTCCTTTGCAGCAACATGGATGCAGCTGGAGGTCATTATCCTAAGCAAATTAATGCAGGAAGAGAAAACCAAATACTGCACGTTGTTACCCAGAAATGGGCGCTAAACATTGGGTACACATGGACATAAAGATGGCAACAATAGATACTGGGGATTATTAGAGGATGGAAGGGGAGAGGGAGGAAGCGGTTGAAGTGTTGAATAACTGTTGGATACTATGCTCACTACATGGGTGGCAGGATCAATCTTCCCCCAAAACTCAGCATCACACAATATACCCATGTAACAAACTTGCACATGTACTCCCTGCATCTAAAATAAAAGTTGAGGCCGGGCGTGGTGGCTCATGCCTGTAATCCCAGCACTTTGGGAGGCTGAGACCGGTGGATCACTTGAGGCCGGGAGTTTGAGACCAGTTGACCAACATGGTGAGACCCCTATTTCTACTAAAAATACAAAAATTGGCCAAGTGTGGTGGTGCACGCCTGTAATCCCAGCTACTCAGGAGGCTGAGGCAGGAGAATCGCTTGAACCCGGGAAGCAGAGGTTGCAGTGAGCTGAGATCACACCACTGCACTTCAGCTTGGGCAATGGAGTGAGACTCTGTCTCAAAAAAACAACCAACCACCCCCATCCTCCAAAAATAAATAAATAAATAAAAATTTCTCAATTTTTTTTCTTAAATAGTAGCTAAAGTTCAGGCTAGCCTTGAAACATTTTCTCCCTCTTCATCTGCATGGAGCAACGTTATTAGAAGAAATAAATGCTGACAATACATTCGATTCAATTCACTGAACTCCAAGGAATTGAACCTTGCTAATGTTTCAGCTTCAGTTAGGCAGCATGATCACTAGTATTTTTAAAGAACAAATTTCACATGTTCTCAATCATTTTCATTGCTCTGTGAATGGAAGCAAATCGTTGGGGTTCAGAATGTTGCTCTGCCAACAAAACAATTTATGTTGCCAGGAGCTGGAGATCCTAAAAAACAACAAATAACATTTGCAGGCCAAACAACACAGGTCACCTAAAGAATTTTCTGTATTTTATTCCAAGTCAGGCTTGTCATTTCTCCTACCAAAGCATCTCAGCAAAGTCCAGAAAGGGGATTTGGGAAAGCCAAATGAAGCTCATGCTGTCCCTTTTCTTTTAAGCCTAGATAGATACCAAGCCAGTTTTCAATATTTCTTTGGCCCTTGTTACTCTATTAGAGCCATTTACTATTTCTGATCTGTGCTCAGCACAGAAATGGCAGGCCTGATCCAGCAGATCCATAACATTTTGAAATTGTGAGCTCTGTTTATTAAAAATGTCTGGTCGCCTGGGTGATGAGGCGAGGAAGATAGACTGTCAGATAAAATAAAGATATGCATGGGACATTACGAATCCTAACAATGATTTGGTGATGTGCGCCTGTGGTCCCAGCTACTATCCTAAACTCAAATTTAACTGAGAATTTTATTTATTTATTTTTATTTTTTCTAAGAATTAAAGCAAACAATCTATTTTGAAGTAACTCAGATAGGTTTCATTTGTTATATCTAGTTATCTTGAAACACAGTAACCTTGGCCAGGTGGGGTGGCTCACGCCTATAATCCCAGCATTTTGGGAGGTCAAGGAGGGTGGATCACATGGGGTCAGAAGTTTGAGCCCAGCCTGGCCAACATGGTGAAACCCTGTCTCTACTAAAAATACAAAAATTAACCGGGCATGGTGGCGGGTGCCTGTAATCCCAGCTACTTGGGAGGCTGAGGCAGGAGAATTGCTCGAACCCGGGAGGTGGAGGTTGCAGTGATCTGATTGTGCCACTGCACCACTCCAGCCTGGGTGACAGAGCCAGACTTGGACTCAGGGAAAAAAAAAAAAAAAAAAAGAAACATAACATAAATCTCTGGATTATGCAGACTGACCACTGTGTTATTACATATAACATGGTGAAAAACACTATTATATATGACTTATTGATAGCTCCACCTCAGTAATGTAGCTAAGCCTTAGAGTCTGTTAACTACAAAGGCAGGATTTGATGTCAGGTCAAAAATCAGATCCAACTATGACTTTGTGGTTGGTTGATGGTTCAGAGAAAGCTCTACAACAAAGAGAATGGAGAATGCAGTAAGACAATATCTTTCTAACATTTAATTCAGGGAAAATGTCATCGCCAGCACAGCTTCACATTAACTGGGCATTTTAAATTTGTATCTGCTCACCTGGCAAATCTAAATACAGCACTGGTAAAATTATACCCTGGAATAGAAAAACTGTAGCCTGAGTCACATGATGAAGGAGAGGTATGTGTGAGAGAGAAGGGGGAAAGAATGAGCTTTAGAATCATTCCGATTTGGGCTTGATTTCTACTTGATCATGTGACCTTGGGCAGTGTGTGTGAGCAGTTCCTCCAGGCTTCCTTTCTCCCTCCCATCTGTAAAACGGGTGTCTATTTTACAGATGGGAGAAAGATGTCGCCTCTGGTTATTTAAGATGAAGGGTTAACTCAGTGCAGTGCAGTTCTGAGTCATATTGGAGTCTGAAGCCAAATGAAAAAATCAGTGATACTAAGCTCGTATTTATATAAAATTTTGACTTTTTTCGATTTTATTTATTTTTAAGACAAGGTCTGGCTCTATCACCCAGGCTGGAGTGCAGTGGCGTGATTTTGGCTGACTGCAGCCTCAACCTCTCAGGCTCAAGTGATCCTCCCACCAGCATCCTGAGTAGCTGGGATCATATGCGTACATCACCATGCCCAGCTAAATTTTGTGGTTTTTTTTGTAGAGACAGGGTTTCACCATGTTGCCCAGGCTGATCTCAAACTCCTAGACTCAAGCAATTCACTCACCTCAGCGTCCCAAAGTGCTGGGATTACAGGTGTGAGCTACTGTGCTGGGTTAACATTTTTTTAATCATGGGAAAAAAAATTGCATAAAGTTGGATTTTTTCAAAAGATTGCATTGAAATATTACTTATCTTGTCAACCAGGTTTTTGGGTGCACTCTTAAAATTTGCACGTGAGCAGGTACCTCACTCATTTAACCCTAAGCCTGGCCTTAGCACTCAATGACTGTTAAGTATTATTAACATTTAATGTTTGTATTTAATTTAATTAATATTTAAATTAAACAATGTTAAATGTTATGTTATTAACTCTCTTATATTCCATTTCTTTGTAGTTTCCCATTAGAAACAATAAGGACAACAAACACTTATAAGGGCTCACTTTGTCCCAGGCACTGTGCTAAGCTCCTGAAGTACATCATTTTATTGAATCCTTAAAATTCTATGAGATTGTTACAATTATTTCCATTTTATAAAAAGTGGTATTTTAAAAAATTTAAGCTACTTCCCCGAGAAGAAATAACTAGTAAATGGAGTTGTTGGGCATTAGAAATTAAGTTTTGTTTATTTTTTTCTGCAGGGCTACTGAAACTTGTTTGTACACCTCGTGTTGAGTTGAAGTGTGAATTCAGACTGAGCGACTCCTGCCTGCATTAACCCAGACAGGCCTCTAGATGTCCTCATTGACCAAGCTCCAGAATGCTAGGCCAGAGAAAACTACTTTTAGAAAAGGTTTTCTCAAATACTTGTGTAACATGGGAGTGCGCATTTATGAGAAATATAGCAGCGTTGAGTGTCCGTGTGAGATTGTGATCATAACTCTAAAATAAAATAAATCCGCTTGCTTATGTGATTTTCTCTGTGAATATTCAGCTCCTTGGCTACAGGTTGATTGCTGGATTTTGACACAGTTCTAAAGGACTGAGATTTTGATTGGCTGCAAATAGATTTGATGGATGGATGGATTCTTGACCAATGTTATGTAGATGTGATGGAACCCAAATGTTTGTTTTAAGAACCTTTAAAACTGTGCCCAGTTAGCCAAAATTGTAACACATTTCTAAATAAACAAATACAAAGAAGAAAGAAAAGGTTTTCTCAGGCGTGTTCTTCCAGGGGAGTTTCTATATATTCTGTGCATGATTACAAACCACACTGGGCCTATCCTAGAAGGTTTTCAGTCTGAAGAAAGGCTCTGGGATTGAGCAGGGCCAGCTTCTCTGTGGATGGGAAGGATATGACACTGATTTGCTCAGCCTACAATCAAGGGTTTGGGGTTTCTCAAACATCTATTATTGTCCTACTTGCTTCTGAGCAGGGGGGTGGCAAGCAGGTTTCCCAGGTGTCTTGTATCTACAGGACATGTCCTGTTTTAATTATTTTGTTTGGTGTCCTATATGGATTTTTTTCCAGGATGCCTTAAATGTCCTATATTCAGCTTTTTAAAAAATTAAATTACAAAAATTTGGTGGTTAGAGCTATTTTTCAAATTTAACTGGCCTCCTGTATTTGCATTTATTAAATCTGACCATCCTACTGGCTGGCTTATTTGCATTCGTATGAACATAGAAAAGGTAGGGACCTGTCTTTGAGGCAGCAGCAGGGCTGTCCTAGGACGTCACAAGTGCTTGTCCTAGTCCTGACCATGCAGAAGAGCTGTAGCTGAACTGTTAGGAAAACACCTTGATCAGTCTAATTCCTCAGGTGAGACCTGCATGCAACCTCCCTGAACAATGGACTCCAGAGTGGAGCAAATTCATGCTTTACAAAGTTTCTCTTTTATACATTTGTGAATTGGGATCCAGGCCTGGGTACCTTCTAGCTATGTAACTTGGGCAAACTACTTAACCTTTCTGAGCTTCTGTTTGGAATTAATAATTACAAACTTGCTGTGAAGATTAAATAAAAAAAAAAGTGGTAGGTATGGTGGCTCAAGCCTGTAATCGCAGCACTTTGGGAGGCCGAGGTGGGAGGATCACCTAAGGCCAGGAGTTTGAGACAAACCTGGCCAACGTGATGAGACCCCGTCGCTACTAAAAATACAAAAATTAGCCAGGTATGGGGGTGCATGCCTGTAATCCCAGCTACTCGGGAGGCTGAGGTGGGAGAATCACTCGAACCCAGGAGGCAGAGGTTGCGGTGAGCCGAGATTGTGCTACTGCACTCCAGCCTGGGCAACAGAGCAAGCCTCTGTCTCAAAAAAATAACTAAATAAAAATAAAATAAAAATAAATAAATAAATAGGAAAAAAAGTGTTCCCAGTACCTACAACAGTGCCTGAGACATGAATCAGCCCTCAACGATGAGGTAGTTTAGTGCTGTCATTTCAGTGTTTAAACTAAGGCAGTGCAAATCCTCCAAACATTATCTTAATATTCAACAACATCTTCTGCCTTTTCTCCCTCAGAAAATAGTTTATATTATGAATACATTCTAGAGACTTGATGTTATGCTGAGCTGGTTACATACCTTATCTTGTTCAGCCCACGCAATGTCCTTGTGAGATATGTGCTAGAGAGGAAACTAAGGCCCAGGGAGGTCAGGAAACTTCCCATAGTTCATATAACCAGCCAGTACTAAGGCCAGGAAATATTCAAAGCACAGCAGTCTGTCTCCAGGTCTGCATGACTTCAAAGCCTTCACATTTAACCACTACTTTATAAAGATGAGGGTGTCTGCTTAGACACCCACTATCAAGTCCCTGGAAGGCTTCTTCTATGATAATTGAAGGGCTTCTGGAAATGCCCTTCCCAGTATTGGACTGTCAGTATTCTTTCTTTTTTTCTTTAAGATGGAATCTTGCTCTGTTGCCCAGGTTGGAGTACAGTGGCGCGATCTCGGCTCACTGTAAGCTCCGCCTCCTGGATTCATGCCATTCTCCTGCCTCAGCCTCCCAAGTAGCTGGGGCTACAGGCATCCAACACCATGCCCAGCTAATGTTGTGTATTTTTTTTTTTTTTTTTAGTGGAGACGGGGTTTCACCGTGTTAGCCAGGATGGTCTTGATCTCCTGACCTCGTGATCTGCCCACCTCGGCCTCCCAAAGTGCTGGGATCACAGGCATGAGCCACTGTGCCCGACCAATTGTCAGCATCTTGATGAGATCTTTCTCATCATTGCTTTCCAATCCTTAATCTTCTCTTTTTTCTTTTTGGAGACAGGGTTTTACTTTGTCACTGAGGCTGGAGTGCAATGGTGTGATCATAGCTCACTGTAACCTTGAACCCCTGGTCTCTAGTGATCCTCCCATCTCAGCCTCCGGAGTAGTTTAGACTACAGGGGCATGCCACCACACCCAACTCCTTTTCATTATTTTGTAGAGACAGGACCTTGCTATAGTGCCCAGGCTGGTCTCAAACTCCTGGCCTCAAGTGATCTTCCTGCCTTGGCCTCCCAAAGTGTTGGAATTACAGGCTTGGGCCACTGTACCCAGCCCTGATCTTCTTATGAGGTCATTTTCTTCTGAAAATGAGGAGGGTCACATAGAGAATGGTTTCTCTGGTGAAGTTCTGTGTGTGTTGGGAAGAAGAGGCCAGCTGCTGTGATGCTTGTCTAGTTAACCACATCTCATGTTTTCCAAGTACATTTCTTAAACAAACACCACTGCTCCTTTCCTCCAGCCTGTCTGCACAGGTAATTCCAGCCCAGTCAGTGTTAATGGGCCCCACATCAGGAATATCTTCAAGCCATGCCCTGATCAGGAGTGTTGCAACTGAACAGCTTGAAAATCCACGAGATGCAGGTTACCCTAGACTGTTTTTTCTCCCCCTGGTTATTTTCACCGTGCTGATCTGATTTCCAACCTTCGCTTTGACCTTCCCTCTTTCTTCCTCCCCAGGCCTACTTTGGCTGTTTCTTCCCTTCCCTTTTCATTTTCATTGATTTCCATTTAAGAGAGGTGGTTGTTGAGCAACTGCTTCTTTTGTTTTGTTTTGTTTTGTTTTTGAGATGGGGATTTGCTCGGTCACTCAGGCTGGAGTGCAGAGGCATGATCATGGCTTACTGCATCCCTGACCTCTTAGGCTCAGATGATCTCCCAATTCAGCCTCCCAAATAGCTGAAACTACAGGTGCGCATCACATACCTGGCTCAGTTTTTATTTTTTTCCATAAAGGGGGTCTCACTATGTTGCCAGGGCTGGGCTCAAACTTCTGGGCTCAAGCAATTCTCCTACCTTGGCCTCCCCAAGTGCTGGGATTACAGGCATGAGCCATTGCACCTGGTGAGCAATTGCATTTTTGTAATGTCATGGTTAATAAAGAACATGATGGCCAGGTGTGGTGGCTCATGCCTGTAATCCCAGCACTTTGGGAGGCTGAGGTGGGCAGATCACAAGGTCAGGAGTTTGAGACCAGCCTGGCCAACATGGTGAAACCCCACCTCTACTAAAAATACAAAAATTAGCTGGGCATGGTGGCGGGTACCTGTAATCCCAGCTACTAGGGAGGCTGAGGCAGAAGAATTGCTTGAACCCGGGAAGCAGAAGTTGCATTGAGCAGAGATTGTGCCATTGCACTCCAGCCTGGGCAACAGAGCAAGACTCTGTCTCAATAAAATAAAATAAAATAAAATAAATAAAATAAAGTAACATGAGATGTGGAGTCAAACAGATGTAGGTTTGAATTTTAGCTTTACCACTTACTTACTGTTTGGCCATGTAACCAAAGGAATATTAAACTTTCTGAACCTCCCTTTTCATATCCTCATCTGGGGATAAGACCATTTTTCTTGCACAGTTGTAGGGAGAATGAGACAGTAATGTATGCCTGTAACCCACTGTTTATGGTGGGAGGCCAAAAATGGCAGCTTGCTTTCTTCTTACCTTGATAGATTTCTTTAATCCTAGCATAATCTGTCTTCACATTCTTTTAGTTTCTAAAACTGGCCAAGCTTATCCTGGCTTTACAGCCTTGGCGAATGTTATATGTCATTCTCTTAAACCCTAGAGAGCTTCTATTCTTTTTGCTTAATTGTATCTTCTCTTACCAATCCGCAAGTCTAAGTTTAAACATTACTTTTCCGAAGGGGCCCATTGTGTCCCTCCAGTGTCAGCTATAGCTCCCACCCCTCTCACCACGCTTGGCTTTCATAGGATTGCCATGTTAGCTTACTGAGAGAGGTTACTTCTTTTTCTCCCCTATTGGCCTGTAAGCTTCAGGAAAGCAGGGCCCATTGTGTCCCCACTGACTAGTACAGTGACTGACTGCCACATAGTTGGTATCCTAATATTTGTTGGACACATGGTTTTTCTTTTTTTCTTTTGAGACAGAGTCTCACTCTGTCACTGGGGCTGGAGTGCAGTGGCATAATCTTGGCTCACCGCAAACTCTGCCTCCTGGGTTCAAGTGATTCTCCTGCCTCAGCCTCCCGAGTAGCTGGGATTACAGGTGCACGCCATTGCGCCTGCCTAATTTTTGTATTTTTAGTAGAGATGGGGTTTCACCATGTTGGCCAGGCTGGTCTTGAACTCCTGACCTCAAGTGATCCACCCACCTTGGCCTCCCAAAGTGCTGCAATTACAGACATGAGCCACCACACCTAGGTACAGTATATTTAATGATCCTGGTTCCCTGCAAATCATTAGGAGAAGCCAAAACGTATTTCCAGATGCTCCACAGGGTGTGGTACAGTCCCAGTTGAAAAATCATGGATCTTTTAAACCTTGGGTACTTCACATGAATGTTATAACCATTCAAGAAGAGATAATTACATGAAACTCAGAAGCTAGGTGACCTCCCATCCCCCTCCTACTCCCAGCATACTATTCTTGCCAAGGCTTCTGATATTCAAAAGCAAAAGGAAATAGAATGTGTTTGTGCCTGTTTTAATGTTAAGAAGAGCAATCAGTTAAGTATTGCCAAAATGGATCTTTCGCATACTCCTATTTTCTTTTGCAGAGGTGACAGATTCTCCCTGAATCATCAAAGGCAGAAAAGGATGAAAGTGGTGTAAAGACACTCTGATGGTGGGCTCAGATTCCAATCTGAGGTTAATCTCAGATGCACTCCTTCCAAAGAGAATCCGGGTGAAGCCCACAGGTCCATACATCTGATAGGGCGGAATTTTGAAAGGGCTTCTCAAGGGCATTGGAGAAGAGCATTTCATAATTCACATTATCACACTGCCCCTGAACAATTCAAAATGGGGAAGGATCAATAGATACTTACAGTGCCACTGATCAATACTTAGTTTATTATGGTTATCTGTGATTTTAACAAGTATATTCACTAGTATAAGACATTTTATTGACTAGAAAACAATTTAAGAAATGTACTTGATCCACTAGAAATAAATACTGTACTTGATCCACTAGCAATCAATAATTCAGCCCAGTGGACAACACCTGAGACTGGGTAGTTTCCTAGGTAAGGGTTATTTTGACCTGTGCTTGGATTGAGGCCTGACTTAGCCCTTCTGCCACTAGTAAATGAAAGAAAATTACGACTGTTATCTTGAAGAAGTAACAATGAGCAAGAAGAACTGGGCTTAGCATGTATTCATTCGATTTTCATTAATCCATTTAAAAAGTTTTGTTGACTACTTTCACTCTTCCTATGGAGAAGTTGTTCCTGGATAGCATTCATGGAATGAGGAATTCATAGTTTAGTATTTGGAGTTTGCCAACTCAGGATTTACTTCCTGCTTTTCTCCTAATAGCGGTAAATTACATAACCTTTCTAATTCTCAGATTCTTTCTCTGTAAAATGGAGATTAGCTAGCACTATATACCCCATTAGGCTGTTGTGGGGATTAAATGGGAAAATACATATAAAGCACTTTTGCACACCAGCCTGAAGTACATTGAACTAGAATTCAACAAATGCCAACTTGTTTTTGCAGCAGGACATCCTTTTTTCTACTCCAAAGTGGCACAAGGATGGGGGTGGAAGGCATGGAGAGTAGTAGAAAAGACCCAGGGAGGTCCAGAGGAGGGGCACATGAAAAGACAGAAACAGGGCATGGTGGCTCACACATGTAATCCCAGCACTCTGGGAGTCTGAGCGGGGCAGATCAGTTGAGGTCAGGAGTTCAACACCAGCATGGCCAACATGGTGAAAACCCATCTCTACTAAAAATACAAAAGTTAGCCATATATGGTGGTGCACACCTGTGATCTCAGCTACTCAGGAGGCTGAGGCAGGAGAATTGCTTGAACCCGGGAGGCAGAGGTTGTAGTGAGCTGAGATCGCGCCACTGCACTCCAGCCTTTGCCACAGAGCAAGACTCCATCTTAAAAAAATAAATAAATAAAAGAAAAAGAAGAAAAGAAAACAGAGAAACAGGACGTAAGAGGCGGCTCCCTAAACTTTTGAGCTGAAAAAGGAGTTAAGTTTTTCATTACCTTCTGGGCTTTGTGTACATGTCAAAAGATTTTCTCTTTGGAAATGGACTGCGTCTCCATGCCCTGTGAGATAACAGAAGACAACTATTGGCTTGTCTTGACAAGCATGGATGAAGCACCTCCCTTGACATAACACCAAGTCAGTGCTTAGTAAAGGGTGGTCTGTAACGTGGGGCAAGGTAAGTACAGAAATTGAGAGCTGGTGTTTAGAAACTTTGATTGCAACTAGACAGAGTAGTTTTATGTCTGCTGAATCTAATAATAAATAGGGGTGTGTATTTTATGTTTTTTCAATTGTCTATTTTTTTCTGAATTAGCTTTTCTCCTCAAGTAATTTGCTTTCATTTTACTTTATAAAACTATAGGTGGATTGGAAATTTTAAAAATTGGTCTTTCACTACTGATAGTTTGAGAAGCACTACTCTAGGAAATAATCTAAACTTGCCTATTGTACTGAAGAAAGTCATTCTTCCAGTTCTGGAAGCTCTTTAAGGACTCACATTTGTGGAAACTCTTTAGTCTGAGCCTTTGTTCCTAAGAACAGACCAAACTAATAGTTTAAAACAATTCTGGAATCTTTATTTCTTATAATATTTAAGCTTTTGTGAATACAAGGAAGAATTTTGAAAAATTTTCTCAAATGTTGAAAAATAGACAAAGTGAGGCAATTTAAAAAATCCACCTTGCTAAATAAACATACATCTTTATGAGGTAGTTCAGTATAAGATATATTAGGCAAAAAACAAAACAAACAAACAAAAAAACTAAGTTGTAAAACTGTACTTGTAATATGCTAGACTTTTAAAAAGTTGCTATATGCATAAAAAAAAATCCAAACAAATATACAGTAAATTAACTATCATATCTGAGAGTTAGTCTAATGGGCATGATTATGTTTTTGTTATGTACTATTTTGGTTTTGCATTTAAAATTTTTACCATGAGTATATGGTATTTTGTAATAAAAAAGAGGAAACTTACATGTTGAATAATGTACTTTTGTCACTTTTTGGCTTTTAATAAATAATGTAGTTTAATTGGTTTAACACCAATGTGGTTGAGAAATGTTTTTCAAAAGAGACGAAGAAATCCATGCAATAGGATTGCTGAGCTTCCATTTCTTTCTTCCTTTTTTTTTTCCCCCTCTTGAGACAAGGTCTGGCTCTATTGCCCAGGCTGGAATGCAGTGACACGATCCTTGCTCGCTGCAACCTCCGCCTCCTAGGCTCAAGCCATCCTCACAGCTCAGTCTCCCAAGTAGCTGAGATTACAGGCACACATCACCACAACTGGCTAATATTTGTATTTTCATAGAGATGGGGTTTCACCATGTTGCCCAGGCTGGTCTTGAACTCTTGAGCTCAAGCAATCCTCCCACCTCGGCCTCCCAAAGTGCTGGGATTACAGGTGTGAGCCACCATGCCTGGCCCTGAGCTTCCATTTCTATACCATCTTTTCCTCTTTGGGAGCCAAGTGATACTTGCCCTTTCAAGGCATACTTGCAATTGTAATCATACCATTTCTGGAACAGAAAAATGTTATTTTATGCAAGATACACATATGGAAATATTAAGGTCTCCCTATATTTCATTTCCACTCCCTTCTCTGCATTATATAGGATTAAAGGATGTCAGAGAACTAATTTCTTGAATTTAGAAGACCTGTTTGCCAGTCTGTGAAATGAGTATAAATTACCTGCTACAAATAAACAACATTTCCAAGATGAAAAAACCTAAAAAGTCTCATCAGTCATCCTCAGTGAGACAAACTACTGTATTTCATCAATTCTAAGGCAACTTTATTGTAAGACACAGCATTATTTTTAATGTACTATTAAGAAAAAACTGCCAATTCAAGTAGAATATGCCGTCAATCAAAAGATGAACCCTGTTTTCAAATGTAAATATTTAAAAATGTACAACCTGGAACTAATAAAATATGGTAATACTATAACTAAAAATCCGAAATCTTGCCCAGTATGATCACTCGAAGTAGAGCACTGTGACCTGTTTCACATGAAGCCCTAACATAAATGGAAGAATACGTAAACATTTTCAGTAGCACACCTTTCGTTTATTGACCTATGTAAAAAAATAATAGGTCTTGAAAAGTCAGAACAATAAAAGAATATGCAAAAGGGTTATTTCTGTTTCTAGAAGGCTATACAAATATGCAAAAAAGGAATAAGTTATTTTTTTGCTTGTTTTTCCAAAATTTTTCCCCAAACTTCATTTCTAATTATACAAATGACTAAGGACCAGTTTAACAAATCATTTTTATGTATATATTACATGCTTTGGAATATAGATAGAAAATGTTCCAAAAAAGTTGTTCAGAAACTTTTCTATTCACAATATGAACAAGAAACTTGTATAAAAGAGGGGGGAAAGGAGCACCTTTTATGGAATTTTGAAACAAAGATGACAAAAAAGATCAAACTGGAATATGGAAATAATTTGCTTTAAAAAACAAACAAACAAAACCCTACAATAAACCATAGCTAATTAGTTCTTCCAAGGAAAGTATGAGGTAGTTTTAGCCTCATAATTACATCCACTGCAGCTTGGAGTTTTTTGTCGTTGTTGCTGTTGTTTTTTAATGTTAACTTTGTTTTTGTCACTTGGTGACTTGGAACTACTTGTGGAATCCAGACTTGTTTAATTTTCTAATGTTCACCATTTTAAGGCACGCAATTCATCTAAAATGACGTGGCTTTTTTTTTTCTGTTGTTTTGGATGCCTTCTGTATCATCTTAAAATACTTTTACGAACTGATAATTATAAAAACTTTCCATATTAAGTCTGCCACTTCAAATGACAGCCGAGTTGGAGAATTACCAGCCAGAACAATAGCTCATCATGCAATTAGTGGAGAAAGGAAAAAGGAGCTCAATGATATTGTACCTTAGAACATTCTCCAAGCAGACTTTGTCAATTATTCAGTGGGCTGCTTCATTTTCCCCAATCTGCTGCCATAAGTTATATTACAGGATGCTATGGTAATAAGTTTTTCCAGAACCCATTTTATGGTACTTATGAAAAACATCGCTCTTTATAATATCCTAAAAAACATTTACACTCATTCAGAACTTCACGGAAATCCAGCTTCAAGTAATTTTCCAATACTGTCTAAATTGTCCATGTCTGTGTAGAAAGAGCATGTTATTCTTTGTCAGCTCGCGAATTCAAACTCTGTGATGTGAGCAATGACTCCGGAGCTTCTGGTTCCCCTTCTCTCATCCTGCTGAACTGTGCTCTGAGATTTCCCCTGTTTTTATTGCCATGGGACATCCTGAACGTCCTTTCATGGTTTTGAGGTTTGCCTTTAACATCTTTTATTCCCTTAAAAAGTGCTTGCTATTGACGAAGGCTTCACACTGAGTCCTCTCTTGGCAGTACTTCAACATGTGGGCAGACCCTGCAGTTAGGTTAGTGCCTAGAGTTTGAAAGGCCAAATCCTCCTTCAGGGGCTTTGTGGGGCTTCGTGTGTGATTCACTGATTCACTTCCAGGGCAACTAAGTCTTCTCTTCAACCTTTGATGTCTTTAGGTTTCTAACACGAACATCCTCTCGGAAGACGAATACGATTTGCAAGGCACACTAGTGTGAGAACGCAGTGCTCGGTCAAGAGGTCCAACTGCAGTTCAGACTAATGTTCCAGGCTTTGAATCTTCATGCCAAAAGAGTCTCTGCTCACTACTCCCCAGGCTGTCTTCCAGCCGGTTTCCATCTGTACCATCCAGTTGACTGATTTCTGTGTATTGTCTGTCAAAGAAAACCAGAAAAGTTACTACTTGTGGCCATGTTTTTGTCCCCACAGCACAAAGACTACTACATCTAAAGAAGTTAGTAGGAAGCACTATTAAGAAAAATTTCCCAAAATGTAGAGATAAGGCAAAGGAGAAGGATGACTGCATGTTCTTTCAATGTCAAACTGGAGCACTGTTTAACAGGCCCATAAAAAGGATTATTTAATTCTCTGGAAAGACATACCTTTGTTTAACTTGTATTTACCATTGATCAGGACCCAGATTGTATTAAGTTACATGTTAACTTGTAGATTTTTGTCTCAAAGCAATACAAATAACTTGTCTAGTAAAAAAGATTATGGTTACAGTTTTATTGCCCTATTGGACATTAACTGGTTTTGTATCTCATTTAGTAGTCTTTTCCAACATTCTCTCTTTCAGTGTCTTGAATTCTCTTTGAACCAGCTTTATCATTCTGCTAGTTCACTTATCAATGAGTTCAATACATCTTTGGCCCATGCCCATTTTTATTTGTGTGACAGTTATATTTTTAACTTTTTAAAAAGTATATTGTGACAATCACATTTTAAGTATTCTTCAAATTAAGGGAATATGCTAGATGCTTTCCTCAGGGACAAAATAATACATTCAGAAGGTGGCAGGGGCACGTAGGGACATACACGATATCCCTAGGGCTTATGGGTCAGGCATAATTGGAAGTGACCCAGGAAACAGCATCACATTAAAAAATCATAGGCATATTTAGATGGCAATTCCAAGTGAGAGCATCCTATCATACAAACCATTCTGATAAGCAAAACCGCATTATTGTCACGGTAGGTTAAGAGAGATTAGATGGTTAGTTGATTTCTTTTTTATTTTACATTCCAAAGTATTTTAGTAAAGGTGATTTTTTTCTTTAAAGTCTTTGGAAGAAGAACTTTGGAAATAAAGGTTTTTAGTGTTTTCATGTAACATAAAAAACAAAGGCAGATTTCATAATTTCACACATCAGTCAGTGCAAGCAAAACTCCTGCTATGCAAGAAGCAACACACAGATTAGAGGTACTGTACTTACTACAGCTGGCTACACTTAGCAAAACAGAATTTACAACTGATCTCATTTCTGGAGACACAACCATTCTTGGGGATAGAAGCCCTTGGTTTTGCCTAGTAATAGAGTTAGATAGGAAAGGGGAAAGGGAATGGAAAATAGGAGGTGAAAGAAAAAAAGTTATTTGGAAATACAGTTTGCAGCAGTAGAGCCAAGAATTTCATTGTATTATGTACTAGGTAGCTTCAACATTTCTACTTTGGAAAGTTTATGCTAATTACAATTATGCCAATTGTACTAGAAAAAAATTTTTATTGGTAAAAATTAGTACCTTTCTATAATTTTAAGACCTGGATACTCTAGGGCAAAGGATCTTTAAATAATATACACTTTATTTTTAAAAACAACAAAACACTAATATATTGCTATGCATTTCAAATCCTTGGCTTAAGGGAAAAATCTAGTTTTTCATTTTTATCTTAAAACCTAATTCCCTCTTATTTAAAAAATCATGTTTTCATAAAAACAATGTACAGAATTTTAGAGCACATTTCTAAAGCTTTATGAATGATTATTACTATACTTGCCTTGTTAATAGGTTAAGTTAAATTGATCAGACTGTATCCTAAAAAGAACCCTAAATAAACAAATGGATGGGAATAAGCACTTCTGTATCTCTGTGGCCATAAGAGCAAAGTGGCAAATCTTTCTGGAAAGCAAGAGCTTTAAAAAATACACTTTTCAATTTAATCTACTAACTCTAGTTATTGGAATGTATCCTATGAAAATAATCTGGGATTCAGACACATATTTTGGACAAAGATGTTAACAGTTGCAATACTTGGCTGGGCGCCATGGTTCACTCCTGTAATCCTAGCACTTTGGGAGGCCGAGGCGGGCAGATCACGAGGTCAGGAGTTCGAGACCAGCCTGGCCAACATGGCAAAAACCCGTCTCTATTAAAAATACAAAAATTAGCCAGACATGGTGGTACGTGCCTGTAATCTCAGCTACTTGGGAGGCTCAGGCAGGAGAATCACTTGAACCTGGGTGGCAGAGGTTGCAGTGAGCTGAGATCACACCACTGCACTCCAACCCGGGCAACACAACAAGGCTCCATCTTGGGAAAGAAAAAAAGTAAAAATAGCTGCCGTACTTTAATAAGAAAAAGAAAAATCTAAAAGCCTCTCAAAAAAAAAAACTTCAAAAAATGAGGAGCTGCTAAGTAAATTAGGGTTCATTTGAGGGGAATATCATCTTAGTCATATAAAATAAGGTTTAAAGAGTTTTAAAACACATGGGAACATGGTTATGTTATGATGTTAAGTTTTTTAAAACATGGAGATGTAGAATTTCATGTACAACATAAGATATAAAACTGTATGTACAATATCATTCCATGTTACATGGACAGAGAAAAATGGGGAAAATATGCCAAAATGTTAAGAGCTGCTATCTCTGGATGGTGGAATTATGGCTAATTTATTTCCTATTTATTTATCTCTTTGTTATAAAATTTCCACCATGAGCTCATATATGCATACGCATACACAAACAAACAATAGGGATTTTTAAATAGCTTCTAATTTCCTGTATGTTATGCCCCCTCTGATCCCCTATCAAGCCATCTTGGGCTGTCTGATACATATGAGCAGACTTTGTAAAAACAGATTTTCTCTAAAAATGCTTAACACTCCCTGAGTCCAATGACAGTAGTGTTAAGGATATTAGAACTGCGTAATGCACCAAAAACTGTATTATCATTTCTGAGTCAACAAAAAGACAAGTAAAATTACACAAACATGAAAATAATTTGCAAATATATTATTAAAAAATGGTTAGAACTAAACTGAAAAGGTTCGGCTCAAATTTTAGACCAGTCATGTTGGTTCTTGCTCCTAACTCATTTTCAAACATTATTTACAGAAGTCCAAGCTATATGACATCTTCTGAAGTATATTTTCATTACAATTCTACCCTTTGTTTAGCTGAGACAATTGGCTTAACATTTCAAGCCAAGAAAAACTCCCACTGAATGTAGAGAAAAAAAAAAAATAAGGCATTTGGGCCTGAATATTTCCAATTTGCTTGTAACAGTGAGTGCCTTGATAAGAAACCGCTAAATTCTCAAATTTACCAGCATAGAAACCTTTGTAAGTTGTAGTCTGTATAAGTCTTCTGTGCCTGAAGCAATATGACTTAAAGAAATCAAAATTACACATTCTAAAAAAACAGAAAATGTCCTACTTCTTGGTACCATGGGTGTGGATTATCTTTTGTGGGAAAGTAAAAGGGACAAATGACCTCTTCAAACTTAATTCCTATGGATAACAAGAAATTTTTTAAAAAGTAATTCAGAGTCTGCAGTTAAAAAAAAATCAATGTTAACAAATTGCTCTTGTACATTTCCTCTAATGTTTACAAATAACTACTTTTACAGACAAACAGGACAGCTGGCTGTGTCTGTTGTTTCATAACAAACATAGGATCAGATTAAAAAGGCAGCAAATGTTTGAAATCCAGCCTACCAACTGTCTAAGGAACCTTGGTACGAACAGCCTTTCCTGGAGTAGAGAGATTTTTCCTGCAAGGTTTCAGAAGAGACTTAAATGGACTTATCACTAATAGGATTTCAAGTACCATAATTTTTAAAAAAAGCTTCAGACTCAGAATTCAATGTACAGACTAAAGAACAGAACGCGTTAGATGAAGGGTTAGCAAATTTTTCTTAAAGGCCAGATATTTTTGGCTTTGGTGTCTGTGCAAGTAGTTCTTTGTAAACCTTAGAGGAAATATACAAGAATTCAATGTAATACTGAAGAACAGGGTCAAATTTGAATGAGTTAGATTAGGGGTTAGCAAACTTTTTCTTAAAGGCCAGATATTTTTGGCTTTGGTGTCTGTGCAAGTAGTTCTTTGTAAACCTTAGAGGAAATATACAAGAATTCAATGTAATACTGAAGAACAGGGTCAAATTTGAATGAGTTAGATTAGGGGTTAGCAAACTTTTTCTTAAAGGCCAGACACTTTTTGGCTGTGGTGGCCAGATATTTTTGGCTTTGGTGCAGCTACTGAGCTCTGCCCTCATAGTGCAAAAACAGCCATAGAGAACATGTAAGTGAATGAGTGTGGCTATTCTCCAATGAAACGTTATTTACCAAAACAGGTGGCAGCTGGATTTGGCCCACAGACCATCGTTTGCCAACCCCTGAACTAGATTATCTGACATTTGTAAATTAGGATCCTTGAATTCTTTTGAACTGGAACAGGCTCCTAGGATTTTCAAGCACCGCCTCCTCACCTGCTTGGAGAGGGTAAAGGATTATAGACATTGCCATAGCAGCTGGTGTAAGAAGAATGTGCTGGAGTCTCATAATCCGACAGCCCTATGGTTAACTGGGTCCTCCAGTTCCCAGAAGCATTTGTAGAAGACACTGGAAATAAAAATGGAAAAAGATAAAATTAATGGAGATATTAAAAGTGCAAAATTGTTAAGGTCATTCAGATGAACACTGCAATCAGCTTTGTCAGAGTAGAGATTTAAGAGGGTTTGAAGTAACAGAGTTCCTATTCCAATTTAGTGAATTCCTGGCTATGTGACCTTAGGCAAGTAGTTTATCCTCTTTAAGCCTCAGTTTCCTCATGTATAGAGTAGGGATAATAATATTAATATATTCTGTATGGGTATGATACCAGGATTAAAGTAATTATGAAAATCTTTAGCACTATACTTGATACAGAGTAAGCACTCAATAAATGATAACTATTAATATTATTGAGAATAAGATTAATTGAAAGATAAATTTGTCAATTCAAAAAATAATTTAGGTTGGGGTCAGGCGCAGTGGCTCAAGCCTGTAATCCCAGCACTTTGGCAGGCCGAGGCGGGAGGACTACTTGAAGCTAAGAGTTCGAGACCAGTTTGGCCAATATGGTGAAACCCTGTCTCTACCAAAAAATACAAAAATTAGCCGGGCATGGTGGTGCATGCCTATAATCCCAATCCCAACGACTCAGGAGACTGAGACAGGAGAATTGTTTGAGCCCAGGGGGTGGAAATTGCAGTGAACCAAGATCACGCCACTGTACTCCAGCCTTGGTGACAGAGTGAGACTCTGTCTCAAAATAAATAAATAAATAAAAATAATAAAAATCATTTTAGGTCAGGCTCAGTGGCAAAAGCCTGTAATCCCAACACTTTGGGAAGTCAAGGTGGGAGGATCGCTTGAGCCCCTGAGTTCAAGGCCAGCCTCAGCAACATGGCAAAACCCCATCTCTGCAAAAAATACAAAAATTAGCCTAGTGTGGTGGTGCACACCTATAGTCCCAGCTACTTGGGAAGCTGACACGGGAGATCACTCAAGCCTGGGAAGTCAAGGCTACAGCGAGCCATGTTTGCACCACTGCACTCCAGCCTGGGCCACCAAGCGAGATCCTATCCCCAAAAAGAAAATAATAATAATACACAAATAATTTTTAAAATAACTGGAAAGACAAGCAAGAAAACAATTCTCATATATTGCGAGAATCTTCCCGTTCACGCTATGGTGTTATAAAGGTGAGATAATGATTCTGGGTTTGTCAGAGGCCTTGGAGGAAATGTGTTCCATAAGTTGACGTATTGAGACTTGACTATTCTTCAGCCAAAGACAACACTGGCCACTAGCAAGATAGAGGTTATTTTTTGTCTTAAAAAAGTGTGTGTATGGGGTGTGGGGTCGGGGAGGTGAGGTGGTAACTAGCACAGGAAGGAATTCAGGAAGAAGGGATTTAGTTCTACAGAGGAACTGAACTGGAACAAGACAAGGGCATAATTTGGGAGCAAAGCCCAGCAAATGCCTCATCACTGGGTGTTTGTTGTCCTCTCTATAAAACCAGTTCTGCTCCATGCCTAGGATGGACAAGGTAACACAACGCCATGATGCTCGTCCACGACTCAGAAACCAGCACTGCTCTTTTCCATCTCTTCCATTTCCTGTTTCTGGCTTCAGACCTACTCCTCTTCTCTCTCATCCCCACAAAGTGCCTGTGATCACTATAGGACAAACACATTTCAAGACTCATCTGTGGCCCTGGATGTCATGAGGTTTTGACTAACTGATGTAACACTCTCAGTTTGAGCTTCCAAGCCATTTCCGAACTGTAAATCAGAGGCTCTGAGCCTTGGTGGTTAAGATGTCAGAGCTAGGGGGCTGGGTGTGATGGCTCACGGTTGTAATCCCAGCACTTTGGGATGCTGAGGTGGAAAGATCACTTGCGGCTAGGGGTTGGAGACCAGCCTGGGAAACAGAGCCCAGTCTCTACAAAAAAAATAAAATCAGCCAGGCATGGTGGTGCGTACTTGTAGTCCTAGCTACTTGGGAGGCTGAGGCGGGAGGATCTTGAGCCAAGGAGTTTGAGACTGAGTGAGCTATAATGGTGTCACTGCACTCCAACGTGGTTGACAGATTGAGACTCTGCCTCTTTAAAAAAGAAAAGAAAAAAAAAAAGCTGAGCTAGGATAGATCCCCACCCCACCACTTAGTAGCTTCTGGACTGGGGTTATTTAAACTCTGTAGCCAGAGTTACCTAAGCTGCAAAATTAGGATAGTAACAATAAGCATAACAATAGCAATCACTATATAGAACTGTTGCATACATTAAATAGGAGACTGCACGTAATGTGCTGAATGTGCATGGCATCTAGTAAGCTGCCAACAAATAGTAGTTGTCATGACTAAAACTGAGTCCACCAAGAGAGCCTTCAGGTGGCTGGAAGGGACTACAAACCTAGGACTAATCTAGCAAATAACTGGAAATGTATCTCTCCATGAGAATGATGCCTGCCTGTTGTAATACATTTCTGCAGTTATAAAGTGGAGACAGAAATAAGGGGAATTCCAGAAGGGATTTCTGGGAGTACTGATTCCATCCCTGTAGTTCTTTAAAGAGTGATGCCTTTTGGTCTGTGGGGCCACATCTTGCTACTGTCAGCAAAGCTCACACCAGGTCTGAAACAGGAAGCTTCACTTCCATCTCACCTTTACTAAGCTAACAGTCAGGAATGTTGAGGTTCCTCAGTTACACCTGCTTCCCCTGGGTGCCACCCCAGTCCCGTGCTGCAGTGACCATCCACACGCATCTCAGCCCTCCTTGCTTGGTTTTTCCCTTGTAGTACTCTGCCCATCCTGCCCAGGTTTGACCTATGAAAGTTTCTCACATCTTGAACTTTAAGAGGAAGAAAGGTGTTTTCTAGGTCAGAGCCATAAATAAGAAATAATTACAGAAGCCCTTTCATATGTTAGATGTGGTGATAGATGGGACATCCCTAGTAGAAGTCCAAAGTCCTGCACAAATAGGAGAAAACTTGAACCCAAATAGAAATCTCCATGGAAACGCCTCTTGTCAACAAGTATATGAAACTTTTACAGGTGTAGTTTTCACTTGACTATTACGCAATGACTCAGGAATCCTTACACTATGTCTCACTAAGGTGTCATGCTAATAAGGGAGAAGGCGAGACTCACGACCTATAGGTTTTCTGGTAGTTTGAGAATTTCTCAGAGTTTTAAATCATTTCTCAGAGTTTTAAAATTGCTTAATTTTTAAATATTCTTCCAGCTGCTGACTCTGAGTTCATCGTGACCAGGAACTAGTTCAACACTGGGTCCTCCGCATTTTGAATGTGCCTGCTCATTTGCTGAATAAATAAAACCACACACAGAGCCTCCCCTATCTTCTATTTCTCTACTTAAAGTACCTAGCACAACTGGGAGTAGGCAGGAAGTCCTCCACAAATGTTTGCAGAGTTAGGGGCCAAAGTCAATATCAAGGGTAAAAAGGAAACATCTCTAATCAAAATTATCTTTGAAAATCCCTTAAGTCAACCATAACATAGGTATATATGAATACTGAATTACAATATGCATGGCCAGGCACTGTGGCTCTTGCATGTAATCCCAACACTTTGGAAGGCCAAGGCAGGAGGGTTGCTTGAGGCCAGGAGTTTGAGACCAGACTGGGCAACATAGCAAGACCCGACCTAAGCCCTGTTTCTACCAAAAAAAAAAAAAAAAAAAGGCAAATTACTTAGAACAGGACTTAATCAATGCCAGGTCCTATCAGGATTCTTATGAGCCTTATGCAGGCATCTGAGCATTCAAAACAGTCCTTAGATGATTGAATCTTGGTGGTAAACAACAATGGATGTATAATTCTAATGTTTTCTGCTTACCTGAGGGTTTATTCTTTAAAAATATCAAACCTCAATGACGTGAACACATTTAAGAGATGTGCCTGTCAATGTAAATCCTAAAAAGATAAAGCAAGTGAAACCCCTAACACATTCCAGCCTGGGCAACAGAGCGAGACTCTGTCTCAAAAAAAAAAAAAAAAAAACAACAACAACAACAAAAAAACCTAACACAGGGCAGCACAGAGAGCACGTGCTCAACCAATATTTGCTGGATTTGAATCTACAGTTTGCTTCATTAGACTCGTGTACCGAGTTCTTTGGAGAGCTGGAAAGAACTGTTTTTAAGTTGGAAATTCTTATTGTGGGGTTCTGCCACCGAATGGTTGCCACTCTTTTGACCTTGGGTACTGGTCTCATGATCCGTGAAGCAGTTCTGGGTGGGCAGGAAACATGATGTAAATAAAATCCAGGTGTCACGTGTTTTTACAGTATTCTCACCTGAAGAGTAGGAGGATGCACGACTGCTTGGAGAACAAGGTACTTGCAGCCCCGCAAACCCCAGGCATCTCTGTGATCCCCTGTCTGAGTCAAAGCTGGTCTGCAGGCTGTGCCCCTGATCCTTCTGCCCAGTGGCCCGCTGGTACCAGCCACGCAAGTGCTCGGCAACTAAGGCCTTGTGGATGTTTTTGGTGATGTGCTCCGATTTTGCGGCAGCCTTTCTTGGCAGCCGGAGAGTTGCATATGGGTTATGGGGTACCCGGTCGACCTCATCTTCATGAAAGGATCTGCTGTAGTCCCTCTGGCGCTCATATCCATAGTGGGCTGAGGACCGGTAGGAAGGGTTGACACTATACTGTCCCTCGGTGTCATTCTCATAGACATAACTACCACTGTAATAAAAGTCACACTCTGCATAGGGCGTGTACCCAGCAATGTAGTAACTGGAAGATGGTGGCTCCTGACTCTTTGAGTAGACACCATTCCTCAAACTATCCTTTTGTGCTAGGTTGGGCATGCTTCCTGAATTTGAAGTAGAAACATTCTGTTTCTTTGACCTCCTCCGACCCCTGGTGCGAGTGTCCAGGGTCTGGGTGGTGTAATAGGGGCCTGTAACTGGTGTCACACAGTAATACTCTGTGCTTGATTGGCTTGTATAAGAAGACCCGTCATCGAGGATTTCTGTGCTGCTGCTTCTTTGGGATTTGGAGAGGGAGAAAAATGGCTTATCGCTGTCCATCTCGGAGAGCAGGTGGGACTGGGACTCCAGGCTTCCACTCCGCTGGCGGCAGTGCTGAGAGGAAGATTCGGGTCTGAAAGAGGAGAAAGGCAAATTTGTCAACACCAAGAAGAAAAGGAGGACCCAAATAGGAAAAAAGAATACCATGCTGAATGACTGAACAGCTCGTGAATCGCAATAGGACTTTGAAGGTTGCCAAAGCGGACGGCACAACAGAACCCGTTGGTTCACCAAATCTATTGGCTCACACGTAAATTCATTACCATAGTCAAAATGAGAAAAGAACCAGGTTCTGTTAGTTCCACAAGCGAAATCCTTCCTTAAGGGTAGGGAAAGACATAGACTGAGGATGCACAGTCTGCATCAGAGCCTGGAAAAAACAAAAACAAAACCAAAAAATCCCAACGTGTCTTTGGAGGGTCCTGTCTTCCTAGAGGATATGAAGACATGGTACATTCAAGTGGAGGTCAGGGGTGTCTGGGCTGAGTCATGGCACTGCTATTTCCCAGCTGTATGAGCTCAGGCCAGATATTTAACCTCTCTGAATCTTGCTTACTCCTTTGTAAGATGATGATGAAAACAATATCTAATATCTACCTCACAAAAGGCTTGCTGTAGGGACTAAATAATCCAGTGCATATAAAACATTTAGCACAGCACTCACAAACATTTCCAAATGGTGCTATTGTTACTAACTTCATCCTCACCATTGAATAATGAATGGTAATATGTGACTGGGGAAATTAAGGTACTAAAAATCTAATGTATATTTGAACAAGTCAAATACATTTTCTTTGCCAACATATTTGAAACCATAAGTTAGCAGAAAATGTAAAACCATAAAACAAGGTCCTGCTATAGAAAGTCACTTGAAATGATTAAAAAACACAACAAAGCAAGACAGAACCTCAAAGCAAAAATCAACACAGCTAAAGCAATGAGAATGAAGCTCTCTTACTCCAAGTGGCTGCTGCTGTAGGCGTTTCGGGTAAGAACTGGCGTGGTGGGCATGCTTCGTCCGCCCTGGGGCCGCCTCTCCAGAGTTTTGTAAGGGCTGCTGTGTGTCGACAGCATTTCTCTGTGATGAGAAAAAGAATTCAGGAAATGATGAGTCTCTCAACATCTCTGGCAAATTTGTCATAAGCAGATAGGAAACTTACTAGAAGCCCAAGGAAAGGGAAAATAGGGAGAAAGATAGGAAGGGCATCTTTGTGGTTCACTAAACCACCAGGATACTTCCTGGTACATTCTAGATGAGTTTTAGGGGAAGCATGTATGGTCTGACTTTCTGAGTCACAAATATGTAGGGAAAGAAAGGACTTTTAATAAAGAGTACATTGAATAAAAAGACTCAAAGCAACTAGAGCTGTTTATGTAGGCACCTGAACATTCAAAACAGTCCTTAGATGATCAACTCTTGGTGGTGAACAGGGATGGATGTATAATTCAGTTCACTCCTTTTTTGTAAACAGTCTAGAATACTAAATAGTTACTGGCTTTGTGGGTCAGGTGGTGTCTATAGCGACTACTCAACTCTGCCATTACAGTGCAAAAGCAGCCATGGGATAATATATAAGAGAATGGGTGTGGCCGTGTTCCAAGAAAATGACCTATGGATGCTAAATTTCGTATCATTTTTACATGTCATAAAATATTGCTTTTGATCCCCCCATCACCAGCTACCTAAAAATATAAAAACCATTATTAGCTCATGGGCTACAGAAAAACAGCAGGATGGATTTGGCCACTGGGCTGTTGTTTGCTGGTCCCTGGACTAAGAGCAACATCCTTAAATCACTATGTCTACTTCCCAGCACAGTGACACACAATTTGAAGTTAATTTTTTCTTTTTCTTTTTTTTTTTTTTTGAGATGGAGTCTCGCTCTATACCCCAGGTTGGAGTGCAGTGGCGCCATCTCAGCTCACCGCAAGCTCTGCCCCCCGGGTTCATACCATTCTCCTGCCTCAGCCTCCTGAGTAGCTGGGACTACAGGCACCTGCCACCACACTTGGCTAATTTTTTTGTATATTTAGTTGAGACAGGGATTCACCATGTTAACCAGGATGGAAATTAATATTTTTTAACTAAAAATAATTTTGATCAAATTTTACTTACTACAAAAGCAAGTCTAAGTTCATTAGAGAAAACTTTAAAAATACAGATATAAAGAAAAATTTAAATGTCTATAATCTTTTTTTAGATGGTCTCACTCTGTCACCCAGGCCTGAGGAGAGTGGCGCAATCCTGGCTCACTGCAACCTCTGGCTCCTGGGTTCAAGTGATCCTCCCACCTCAGCCTCCCAAGTAGCTGGAATTACAGGTGTGCACCACCATGCCTGGCTAATCTTCTGTTTGTTTGTTTTTGTATTTTTAGTAGAGACAGGGTTTCACCATGTTGGCCAGGCTGTTTTCGAACTCCTGACCTCAAGTAATCTGCCCCCCGCACCCTCCCAAAGTGCTGGGATTACAGGCGCTCTGAGACACTGCCTATATAATCTGATACCTTATATATAGCCAGTCAACACTAAATGTTTACAGATTATTTTTCCTAAGCACATAAACTTATAAGCATGTATCTATATATAAACATACGTATTCATTTTTTAACAAGAAAACAAGAGATTTACTATATATTCTTTTTCAACATTCATTTTTTAAAAAGTTAAGTTGTATCTAACATTTTATGTTGCTTAATATTTGTCTACAGTGTTATTTTAATGACTGCATAGCATTTTATTGTATGGATTTACCATAATTTGTTTAAATAATCCACTGGTTGAATATGTACTTTGTTTTCAATTTGCCATTAGTGTAAGCAAGGTTACAATGAGCATCCTACATGTAGTCAGTTGATTCGGTAGTAAAATTCCTAAGTGAAATTGCTGGATCAAAGAGCAAGTCCATCGTAAGTGACTGGAGATGTGGGTATAATAATTTTTAAGACAATGATTCCCAGCTATAATTCTTCCTTTTGCTGAAATAGCTTTGTTTTCCCTAACATAAGAAGCTCACTTGTCTCATGTTATCCAACAGGACTTTCTGCAATGATGAAAATGTTCTGTGTCTGTTCTGACCAATATGATAGCCACTAGCCACATGTGGCTGCTGAGCATTTGAATTGTGGCTAGCATGACTGAGGAACCAAATTTTAAATTTTATTTACTTTTAATTAAACTGGCTAGCACAGCTGTAGCTCCTTGGATCTCTTACCACTTCAGGCAAAAGTTCCTAAATGCTAATCCACAAACTGGGCTGATATGTGATAAAGTTTTCACTGGCCTTTAACAAATTAGAAATATAACAATGTGGCCAGGTGCGGTGGCTCACACCTGTAATCACGGCACTTTGGGAGGCCGACGTCGGTGGATCACGAGGTCAGGAGATCAAGACCATCCTGGCTAATACAGTGAAACATCGTCTCTACTAAAAATACAAAAAAATTACCCGGGCATGGTGGCGGGTGCCTGTAGTCCCAGCTATTCGGGACCCAGAGGCAGAAGAATGGCATGAACCTGGGAGGCGGAGCTTGCAGTGAGCCGAGATTGCACCACTGCACTCCAGCCTGGGTGGCTGAGTGAGACTCCATCTCAAAAAATAAAATAAAATAAAATAAAATAAAATAAAATAAAATAAAATAAAATAAAAATAAAATAGAAATATAACAATGTGTAGGTTATATTTTCATAAATCACAATTTATCCAACTTGAATAATCTAATAATCCACCTTGATTTTGAGAATAATTTCCTTTATTTAAATTTTTTTGATTTTTATTTTTGGCCCTTGTAGAGCAAATACTTCCCATCTTTGCTGAGATGCGGTATAACAAATTCAGTGAAATCAGATCGCAAGCTTTGGATCCTGCCAAGTTCTAGGCTACCTAGGTTCAAACCATGATTCCCATGTTTACTAGCTGATGAACCCAAAGAAGTTATTCATGGTCCCTGGCCCTCAGTGTGCTTATCTGTAAAGGGTAATGACAGTAGTAACACTATCAGGGTTGTCGTGAAGTTTAAATCCGTTAATAAATTACCTAGGAAAAACATAAACAGTATCTGGGACACAGTAAGTACTCAATAGTGACCAGGTGCAGTGACTTATGCCTGTAATCCTAGCACTTTGCAAGGCCAAAGTGGGCAGATCACCTGAGGTCACGAGTTCAAGACCATCCTGGCCAACATGATGAAACTCTATCTCTACTAAAAATACAAAAATTAGCCAGGTGTGGTGGCAGGCGTCTGAGTCCCAGCTACTTGGGAGGCTGAGGGGGGAGAATAGCTTGAACCCAAAAGGCGAAGGTTGCAGTGAGCCAAGATGGCGCCACTGCACTCCAGCCTGGGTGACAGGGTAAGACTCCGTCTCAGAAAAAAAAAAAAAAAAAAAAAATTAGTGCTCAATAGAAATGTTATATGAAGTTAATATAACATGAAATTAACATTACATTAAGTGAAATGTTAACTTCATTTGATTAGTATTACTACAACAATGATAGTGAATATATTTTTGATATAAAAATGTCATTTATTTCATGGATTCATGGTGCTACTTGTTTGAATGTTTCTTTTGTTTTCTTTTTCTTTTCTTTTCCTTTTTTTTTTTCTGAGACAGCATCTTGCTCTGTTGCGCAGGCTGGGGTGCAGTGACACGATCATAGTTCACTTCAATCGTGAAATCCTGGGCTCAAGCAATCCTCCTGCCTCAGTCTCCCAAGTAGCTAGGACTACAGGTATGCAACACCACATCTGGCTAATTGAAAAAAAAAATTTTGGGCTGGGCACAGTGGCTCATGCCTGTAATTCCAGCACTTTGGGAGACTGAGGTGGTTGGATCACCTGGGGTCAGGAGTTCAAGACCAGCCTGGCCAACATGGTGAGACCCTGTCTCTACTAAAAACATAAAAATTAGCCAGGTGTGGTGGCACATGCCTGTAATCCCAGTTACTTGGGAGGCTGAGGTGGGAGAATTGCTTGAACCCAGGAGGCAGAGGTTGCAGTGAGCTGAGATTATACCACTGCACTCCAGCCTGAGTGACACAAAGAGACTCTTGTCTATAAAATTTGTAGAGATGGGGCTTCATTAGGTTGCCCAGACTGGTCGTCTCCAGCTCTTGAGCTCAAGTGATCCTCCCAACCTTGGCCTCCCAAAGTGCTGGGATTATAGGTATGAGCTGCCACACTCAACCTGTTGGAAAATTTCTTTTTAGGCAAAGCAAACAGCTGGTAACTGTTTGTTTTTTAAGGATTGACCCATACAGCCAAATTCTGGGAACCACTGGCCGTCATGTTTCTAAAACCTGGTCTCACTGCCCTGATAATGTTTACCTGAGATATCTGGGAAAATGCGTGGATTATGTATTTTACAGATTATGAGTTTAAGTTCCATGTGTATTTGCAGGACTGGAAATCAGTCCTGCTACTTGGTTTGGCAGAGTGGACTTTAGTGACAATTTCCTTAGACCAGTGACTATGAAAGTGAACTCTGGACAGTATATCCAAATCCAGATGATAATTAATGTCCCTATAAGTTAATATAGATCAAGTAGACTGTAAAGTCAAGGAAATGGTCAAATGCATTTTAAAAGACTTATTAAAAACATTTTCATTTGCTGTGACCAACAAATAACTGGGTCAGTTTCTATGCCCCAGTTTTATAAGATAACATCTTTTGGAAGGATAAATAAAAACATGTAAAAATGTATCAACCATACATTGCATTTTGGAGGAAAAATTTCCTAGCTGTGAGGCATTAACCTTACTGACGATACGACCTCTCACCTGGACTGCCTGGTATCCACAAACTGTTCATTGATGGACGACTTTCTGAAATGGATTCGCTCAATACCAAGAGACTTGGGGGGAAGAATTCTTGGAGAATGAGGTACTGAACTTGATCGCTGCCCAGCAAGAGTGAAGGCGTCACTGGCTATAATAAGTAAATGGGTGAATGAAAAAATAAGTAGGCCAATTAATAGGTAAATAAATATCTTGCCAACATCTCAAAAAAGAAATTGGAAGATTTAGTGAACAAAATGTTCTTCCAAAGATGATATTTTTAGAAGATCATAACTTTCAAGGAGTTAATTTTTATATTTTATACACCAGAAAAAATGAAATTACTGAACACTCTTCTGGGACCTGAACCATCTTTTGCCAAATTCAACAGGTGTCACTCTGAGTGAGTAAAGCACTCAAGGGGAATGGGTAATACCGCAGCTTTTAAAAAGCTATGTTAAAGAAAACTTCCAGTATGAACCAAGGGGAAGTTGGCCTGGATCATTTTTGTTCACCTTTACTTTTAAAGTTTTTAGGCCTCTTTGGCCAAAGGCTTATCCTGTCATTGAAAGTAAGGAAACTGACTTATGCTGCATCATTAGAGGCTTGTTATGTTTCCCACTGATATTTACATTTTCAAAGAGGGATGGCAAGCATGACCAAATATCAGTTCACAGGAAGAATTCTGCAGTGGTGAAATTTTATGCACCATAAAACTTGGGGAAGATAAAGCGGTGTGGGGGTGGTTTCCTGGAATTCAAGTCATACCACAGAGATAGCCAACTCAATCATGATTAAGTACAAGAGATGACAAAGAAATACTCTATTAGTTGATAGTAAACCCATTCTATAATGAAATGTATTAAACGGCTGGGCACGGTGGCTCATGCCTGTAATCCCAGCACTTTGGGAGGCTGAGGCAGGTGGATCACCTGAGGTCAGGAGTTCGAGACTAGCCTGATCAACATGGTGAAACCCCATCTTTACTAAAAATACAAAAATTAGCCAGGCGTGGTGGCTAATGCCTGTAATCCCAGCTACTAGGGAGGCTGAGGCAGGAGAATTGCTTGAACTCGGGAGGCAGAGGTTGCAGTGAGCTGAGGTCGCGCCATTGCACTCTAGCCTGGGCAACAAGAGCGAAACTCCATCTCAAACAAACAAACAAACAAACAAACAAACAAAAACAAAAAGGAAAGAAAAGAAAAAAAGAAATACATTGAACAAATACAGGCCATTACAATCAATACAGCCTGCCCCTATGAAACAACAAAATGACAGGTAGCCCAATGTCTAACTGTGCCTTTCTTCCTAAGTAAAATAAACTTTCCTTTATCTAGAATATGGAAGTTTATTTCATATTGTGATGAATACAGTGATAAAGCGTACAATCTAATATCCTGGTTTTGATATGGGACTCCAGATACATAAGATGTCACCATTGGGAAAAGCTGGGTGAAGGAGTCTTCCTATTAATCATGCAGCTCTCCATGACTCTATGATTACTTCAAAATAAAAAGTTAAGAAACACTTTAGAGAGCCTTAAAGTCCTTACTGAGAGACTTAGATACTCCTGTGAGGGCATTCTGATTTCCTGAGGTCATGTGATTTTTGTGGTCCTGTTATTAATACTGAGTTAACCTGAGTAGGTGTTAATCATACACTTCCTTTCCCAACCATTTTGCATAAATGTAAGTTAGTTTATTCTACTTCTTCTCAATAGAAAAACAAATAGGCCTTACTTAACTAAGAACATTATCTTAATTATTTCAGAATATCTCACATTGTTAAACCAAAAAAGGAAGAGCCACTTACGATCATCAAAGGTGGTGGTGTCAGACAAAGAGCTACTCTCTGAGGGGATTATGTCTTCTGTGAATAAAAATAACTGCCTTTAGTGCAATTGTGCATTTATACAATTAGAGGGGGCTTAGAGAAACAATTTTCAATGGAGTGCATTTTATTTTCATTTCAGTAAATGTAATTAATTACAGTGCATTAAGAATAATTAACTACCATAGTAAGAATCGACTCATATACTAACAAAAATCAAAACATTTTACATATGGTACAAATATTACATTAGATTATTTCTTAAAATGGAACAGATTTCAAGGCAGTGCTGGTTTTAAACTAGTTTTCAGTGTTTCTTCTACACTGGAAGAAAACTTTACCTGCATATTTAGTGCTTACGACCAACAAACTGGAAAGAAAAATCATGCCATTCTTATCATAAATGCTAAATGTTAAATAAAACACATTTGAATCCTCATTTGAGAATCTACTCTTAATATAACTTGGCTTTTGACCCCTCCCTGAAAGAAAGGGCTTTTCTTCTTTCTTTTTTTCTTGTTTGTTTTTAGGACAGGGTCTCATTCTGTTGCCCAGGCTGGAGTGCAATGGTGCAATCATGGCTCACTGCAGCCTCAACCTCCTGCGCTTAAGCAATCCTCCCGCCTCAGCCTTCTGAGTAGCTGAAATTACAGGTACACAGCACCACACTTGGCTAATTTTTTGGCTTTTTAGTAAAGATAGGGTATCACCATTTGGCCAGACTGGTCTTAAACTCCTGGGCTCAAGTGATCTGCCTGCCTAGGCCTCCCAAAGTACTGGGATTAAAGGTGTGAATCACTATGACTGGCCAAGCTTTTCAACAGGTTTCTCAACAGTGGCACTACTGACATTTTGAACTGGATAATCCTCTGTCCTGGGGAACTGTCCTGTGCATTATAGGATTTCCAGCCTCCCTGGTTGAGAACCACTGAATTAGGTTTAAGTCTTGGTTTTGCCACTTATCAACTATGAGACTTTGGGCAAATTAATCTGTATCACCTGGCTCAACCCCACAATGGGGATAACAGCAGTACCTATCACGTAGTGCTGGGGTGAGGCGTTAGAATAACGGATGTAAAGCCCCTAGCCCAGCTCCCAGCATTACATGGTAAATGCTCAGTAAATGTTAGCTAGACTTAAATCTTTAGTTACCTAGACACTGCGTTCTGGTTGGCAATGGCCATAACACTCTGACTATTGCTGGTATCCATCAAATGTTAAAGAACATGGCCGGGTGCGGTGGCTCACGCCTGTAATCTTCAGCACTTCGAGAGGCTGAGGTTGGCGGATGACTGGAGGTCAGGAATTTGAGACCAGCCTGGCCAACACAGTGAAACACTGTCTCTACTAAAAATACAAAAATTAGCCAAGCATAGTGGTGCATGCCTGTAACCCCAGCTATTTGGGAGGCTGAGGCAGAAGAGCTGCTTGAACCTGGGAGGCAGAGGTTGCAGTGAGCCAAGATCATGCCACTGCACTCCAACCTGGGCAGCAGAGAGAGCTCTGTCTCAAAACAAAACAAAACAAACAAACAAAAAAAACCCCCACAAACATATTCAGTAAAGATAAGTATCTCAGATGCGTTGATCTGCATTTGCAAATCATTCCATATTCAGTTGAGTGCTTTGGCACAAAGTTCTAGGCAAATATAATCCTTCAACATAAATTTCAAAACCATTATGAAGGGAAGCTCTCCAACCAATCTCTAATGTTAAGCTGTATCAGAGACAAGTGAACTCTCTCTATTGGACACACAGTGGAGCTTGAAGGCAAGGTGCCAGTATAGTCAGCTGTCAGGCATACTTTCACTGTAAAGGAGAACATTTGAATTTTGCACAGTTTGAGGATGAATGGGCCATAGCAAATGGTCATGAAGTTAAGCACAATGCTAATAACCCATATCTGTAGGTCCAGAAATTAACCAACCCCAAGGCCACCTGGATTTCACGTTCAGTCAAAGCTACTCTACATTCTCCAGCTGCAGTGGACTAACACTTGTGTGTTGATGCTGTACATTCCCTTTCCAAAAGCAACGTCTGCTTTGTAAATCATATGTTCTACACCCAAGTATATTCTAAACTCACTCACCTTATTTCATCAAATCTAAGATATATATTTTAAATACCAGTAAAAAATAAATTAATTGAAAAAGCACTGCCAAGTATGATTGTAACACATCATCTAGTGTGTTAAGAACTATCCCAAGACTGGGCATGGTGGCTCACACCTGCAATCCCAGCACTTTGGGAGGCTGAGGCGGGAGGATTGCTTGAGCTCAGGAGTTTGAGACTAGCCTGGGCAACACAGTGAATCCCCATGTCTACAAAACATTAGTCAGGCATGGTGGTGTGCACCTATAGTCCCAGCTACTAGGGAGGCTGAGGTAGGAGGATCACCTGAGCCCAGGAAGTCGAGGCTGCAGTGAAGTTTGATGGTAGCACTGCACTCCAGCTTGGGCCACAGAGAGAGATTCTGTCTCAAAAACAAAAACAAAAGCAAACAAACAAAAAAAACAAAACCATCCCAATTTCATAGATGTTAAAATGTAAAGGAAAAAAACTCTTAGAATCAAAAAAATACAATCATATTTCAATCACCAGGCTGAAAACCATGCCAACAAACATGTAAGGTCAATTGGATTTTAAATCTACCTGGGATTTCTCAGTTTACTTTTTTTTCTGAAAATGAAAGTCATAAATACATAATGTTGAGAACTTGGAAAATACAGAAGAATATTAAGAAGAAAATTAAGTTACTTGAAATTTCACAACTATTAGTACTTTGAAATAGTTCTTGGCCAGTCTTTGTGTGTGCATATTTCTATAAAATTGAGATTATGTTGTGGTAACAATTTTATATCGGGCTTTTCTGCATTTCATGTTATATCATGACCATTTGCCTATATCTTTATTTTTTTAATCTTGTTTACTTTTTTTTAAGACAGGGTCTTGCCCTGTCACCCATGCTGGAGTGCAGTGGTGCAATCATAGCTCATTGCAGCCTCAACTGCCTGGGCTCAAATGATCCTCCCATTTCAACCTCCCCTGTGGCTGGGACTACAGGTGTGCACCACCACGCCTGGCTAATTTTTAAAATATTTTTTGAAGAGACGGGGTTTCACCATGCTTCCCAGAGGTCTCAAAATCCTTAGCTCAAGTGATCTGCTCACCTCAGCCTCCCAAAGTGCTGGGATTATAGTGTGGGGTGCTGTGCCCGTGCTGCCCATATCTTTAAATAGCCTTCATAAATTACAGAAATTTTTAATCAAGTTTACATACTTACAAAACTGAAATTCCAAATAATTTTTATCCTAAGAAACTTAGTTTTGTCAGGCACAGTGGCTCATGCCTGTAATCCCAGCACTTTGGGAGGCCAAGAAGGGTGGATCACCTGAGATCAGGAGTTTGAGAACAGCCTGACCAAGATAGAGAAACCCTGTCTCTACCAAAAATACAAAATTAGCTGAGTGTGGTGGTGCATGCTTGTAACCCCAGCTACTTGGGAGGCTGAGGCAGGACAATCACTTCAACCCGGGAGGTGGAGGTTGCAGTGAGCCGAGATTGCCCCATTGCACTCCAGCATGGGCAACAAGAGTGAAAGTCTGTCTACAAATAAAAAAGAAAACTTAGTTTTGATCATCTGGTTCTTCTTTCTATCTCTCACCAAATTAACTGGTAACTGGTTTGGACATGCTAGGTACCATTAAGTATTGAGTAGGGGACTCAAAAAAAACCTTACTTATTACTAACCTGGTAACACTGCTGCTTTCTGGTTGGGTTTCTTTCCACACCTAATTCGGTATTCGTTTATTGCATTTTCAATCTCCTGAAGCTTTTTCACTGCATCTGTGTAATCTTGCTTTCGCTTTTTCTTCACAGTTTTACAAAGGTCTGGCTCGTTGGCAAGTTTCTTTGCAGCTTCCACCAGCTTTTGTTGTATTAGAAAATTACTCTCCAGTTCTTGCAAAGCAGGATCCTGCATTTATACAATGATAGTTTTATTTTTATGGACACATACAACCAACTCTTACATGTAGTGTGTAATAAAACTTCCTGTGCACTTTCTTGAATCAGCTGTTCTTTGAGAACACTACCTTCCCAAATTTTACTGCATAGACATCCTTGTCAAACACTTTCCTTTACCCGTCTTAACTTGAACTTCTCATTAGTCCAAACCTCTTCCCTTTTCAAGGAAGGGAATGGCCTTTCATTCATTCAGTGGGTTGGGAGAAGATCACAGTTTTTATGGATATATTCTTAACTCAAAGCTCATGGATGCAGAAGGTTATATTCATATGCATAGTTTTAGAGAAAGATAAATTTGGGGTTGATCTTCTTCCTGGTAATTCCTGGTTGCATGACCCTGGATACACAGCTTCATCCTTTAATGCTTCAGTTTTTTTCATTTGTAAAATGAAGATAACACCTACCTTATGAAAGTAGGATGAGGATTAAATGAGATAATATATGTGCATTGCTTAGCTCAGAGATGGGTACACAGTAAGCACTCAATAAATAGCAAAGATTTCCAAAGAAGAAAACAGATAATTTTCTAAAGCTAAGATGGTCAAATTTCTACAAGAAACATAGGTATGGTCATATTGGCTGATGACATGCAAATGAGAAAGTATTATACATTCTATATTGGCTAACAAATATTTTAACTTGATTGTAACTCAGTGCTGTGCATGTATTATCTCATTTAATACTCACTGGATGCCTTGGAGGGAAGTCCAATCATTACCCCCATTTTACAGATGAGGAAAACTGAGGCCTGAGAATTGAGACTTTAGAGAGGCTAAACTATTTGCCAAAGGCTATTATTTAATTTTAAGTAAACGAACCTAATGCTGGAGTTCTTAATTCTTATAATACTGCCTCTCAATTGAGAAACATTTGGAGTTCACTGGATGCTGTCTATAATTTGGGGAATAAAGTAGTGAGAACTCAATTTTGACTGGAGTGGGCATGAAAGAAAGAGTTCAGTTTGGTCTACATGATCCATCTCTGCTGGTGAGATAACATACAGCAGAGACTCAAAAACCAAAGGAAAAAGTCCACTACAGTCAGACAGCTTTCCTGTCTCAGGATTAATTGAAAGGCTCAGAGGCGTTGTTCATACCTCTTCACTCGGCAGCAAGTTGTCATCTAATTTGAAGGCAGTACCCACACGTCTTCTGACCTGAGGAGGCTTCTCGCCTACGTTCAGGGGATACTCCTTTGGCATTTTGCCTGTGAGCTCCTGTAAAACAGGACAGAATCAAGAGCGGATAACTGACACTGGCCAAAGTTGTCAAACACAATTCGATGAGCCCAAAAGAGCAGACTCACAGCCTCCCGCAGACAGATCTTCTTAAGCTCCTCAACTTTTTTCAGAAGTTTTTCTTGTAATAGTTTCTCCTTCTTCTTTAGTTCAAGGATTTTTTCTCTCTTTTGCTCCTCACTAACTTCTGAGTCTTGAGAACCTAGGGAATGAGGGAAGGGCAGGGAAGGTTTATACAAGGGATGTTTCCTTCCTTTCTAAGGGACAAAGGATTTTTAAGCTAAAGCTGCTATTAAATGGTAGTTTATTTCTTTTCTCCTTGTTTCTCAACATAATAAAAGGAAACTAGAAAAACATTCTCTCATTCTTCTGGGTATCAAACAGAATCTGGTAAGAAAATGTGCCTTTTTGCATCCTGGCTCAGTCATTTTGGGGGTAACAATAAAATGTTTAATGTCCCAGACACACCCAAGGAAAATTTTCATTTTTCTGAGTAGAAGAGAAGGTAAGACGGTCCTTGAAGAGTTGTTTCGAGTGTTCTTTTAGAAAGTAAGCAAGCAAGGAAAAGAAAAATCTGTGTGAAGGAAGGTCATGCTTCAGATTCACAAGTTGACAGTGAGATTTAGATGGGAAGAATCATTTTAGTAAAGTTACATATAGTTAATGATAAGAGATTCCAGAATTTTTACAGAGGAAGGGCTTAGGGGAAGCTATCACATTTGAGGGGTATGCTTGTAATCATGTTTGTGCAGCATTTTATATTGCATGGAGAATTAGACAATTATCTGTATCAAAAACTAAATGCTGGAAAAAGCAGCTGCTGTGGAATATGTTCTTTCAAGCCACACCAAGGAACTCACCATCCTTGTATCTCATATTACATGCACAACCTATTTATAATTTGACTTTCTACATATTCTTTAAAAACTTAGCCTAAAAATTTTATTCAAAGCTGTTGCATACATATTTACTGACATGCTTATTTATTTCCAAAAGAATGGATTAAAAGATGAATTTAGAAGTGGTTTATGACCGATAAAAGAAACAAAATAAAGATGGCTTGCACATTCTCTAATCCCAAGATGTTACCTGAGGAGATTAAACTGCCATTGCTTGCCATGATGAACTGACTTTTCGCCTCCAGAGTCACCAGCTTGGAGGCCCTTTGTGTTCCTGTCTCTGTCAAATCCATTGCAATCTCGTCTAAACTCCTGGCTGAAGGAATTTTTGCCTAAGAGGTATACAACAATGAAACAGAATTAACTCAAACATACTTCAAATTAATAAAACAATTAAGTTAACATACAATAAAAATATCAACACAGAAGATAATTTAGAATTTTCACATATTCAAGTGGCATTCTTCAGACCAAAAAATAAAACAAAACGAAAAGCCCACAAGCCTTAAGCTTTGTAGTTAAGATGTTTTAATAACTATACATGATTTTCTCATGGTGTGGTTCAGTTACTAATTTTAAAATGTCACCGGCACCATCACCACCAGCAGTGTCACCAGTATATACAAACATGCATGGCAACAAGCTGGCCAGTCTTACAACTTATAAAGCAGCTTATATATTGCCCATCATTTAAACATATAAAAAATCTGAAATAGTTGGAAGTTAAACATAAAAAAATCGCAGAGAGCAAAAATATATGTGCTTGCATCTTTTGTGAGAAGGCTTATCTTCTAAACAGAATGCAAAACGGGAATCTGTCCCTATAGAAATGATGCCAGTTACTTACTTTGCTTTGTTTCCTGTCCAGGTAAAACTGATGCTGACTAATTGCCATTACCCAAATGGACTTGATGAGAGAAGAGTTAGCATACCATGTTTGCACAAAGAGGCCACTTTGCCCAAAGGTTCTTCTTGAAACTGAAATCCTGAAAGATTAAAGAAAGCACTCAAATAATTCCCCTCTGGCCCAGCATGATGCAAAATGTTCCCTGCGAGCAGCAGTGTAACAAGGCATGTTCCTCTTACTTGTCTTCTGTTGCAAAAACTCTTATGCAAATGGCGACCAAGTTTCTGATTTTCTCCTTTTACAACAAAACAATTCAGACCTAAGTAATCTCTTTCTGGATAAACAACATGTTTAAAAACACATACACATGAACTCAAAAGCTGATAAAGAATCAGTCAAATTAGAGATGATACAAAAACTTTTAGTTAGAAACTCTAAGGATGTATAGCCATCACAAGTGGTAAGGAATAAATGGATAAGATTTATTTATTTATTTATTTATTTATTTATTTATTTATTTATTTATTTGAGACGGAGTCTCGCTCTGTCGCCCAGGCTGGAGTGCAGTGGCGCGATCTCGGCTCACTGCAAGCTCCGCCTCCCAGATTCACGCCATTCTCCTGCCTCAGCCTCCCGAGTAGCTGGGGCTACAGGTGCCCAATACCACACCTGGCTAATTTTTTGTATTTTTAGTAGAGACGGGGTTTCACTGTGTTAGCCAGGATGGTCTTGATCTCCTGACCTTGTGATCCGCCCACCTTGGCCTCCCAAAGTGCTGGGATTACAGGCGTGAGCCACCGCGCCCGGCCGGGATAAGATTTTAAAGATGCAGCAACCAAGTGTGGGATGAGCACCTAATTCAAGGTAAAAGAGCATTTCAGATCTAGGTACATTTGGCTGGCTCTGACATTATCAGATAATGCACTTAATGATAATGGCTGAAAATATGCAAGTCCAAAACTGTCCAGAGTGCTGCTTGTACACCAGATGGAAAGAGGAAAGGGGAGGGGGGAGAAGGAGGAGGAGGTGGAGGAGGAGGGAGAGGGGGAGAAGGAAAGGAGGGTAGAAGGGAGGGAGGGGGAGTGAAAGAGAGAGAGAAACAGAGAGAGAACAGGCAAGAGGTAGACAGACTGTGTGTGTATGATGCGTTACTAATGTTCTTTTGTAGGAATTTTGCTTATCTCTTCGGGTCACCTTTTTATCACAGGTATTTCCTCTCATCCCTCTGGCCTCTAACCATCCATAACCATCTTGGGACTGAAAAGTTCCCACTAAGGACTGATTAATAATTTATCTTAAGGCCAGGTGCCATGGTTCAGCACTTTGGGAGGCCAAGGCAGGTGGATCACCTGAGGTCAGGAGTTCGAGACCAGCCTGGTGAAAGCCTGTCTCTACTAAAAACACAAAAATTAGCTTGGTGTGGTGGTGCATGCCTATACTCCCAGCTACTTGGGAGGCTGAGGCATGAGCATCACTTGAACCTGGGAGGTGGAGGTTGCAGTGAGTCAAGATTGCACCACTGCACTGCAGTCTGGGTGACAGAGTGAGACTCTGTCTTGGCAGGGGGGTGGGGCAGAAGAATTTCTCCTAAGATATTTGAGAACCAACATCCTGACTTCAGTTAATGTTGATAACTTGGCTTTTTTTTCTTTTTTTTTTTTTAATGACCAAGAACACCAACATCTTAAATGAGCAAGAGATCTGAATAGACATTTCTCTACTAAAGATATATGAATAGCTGAGAAGCACATGAAAAGGTGCTCAGCCATCATTAGTGATGAGGCAAATGCAAATCAAAACCACAAGAAGGTACCACTTCAACCCACTAGGATGGCATAAACTATACATGCACACAAAACTAAAAGTAACAAGTATCATTGAGGATGTGTCGGCATTGGAACCACATATACTGCTGCTTGGGATGCAAAATGGTGCAGCACTTTGAAAAGCAGCCTTGCTGTTCATCAAAGGGTTAAAGATAGTTACCATTTGACCCAGCAATTCCACTCCTAGGTATATACCCAAGAGAAATGAAAACATATGTTCATATAAAAACGTGTACACAAATGTTGATAGCAGCATTATTTGTACAGTAACTGGGTCACACAGAGAAAAAGTCTTTGATCCTCACCTTCGTGGATCATGAACTTCAACAGCAAATTTTTTCTCACGGAAATATAAGTTCTCCAGCTGTTTCCATTGGAATAACTAAAGAAAACAGAAAAGCCAGGCAGGGTTATTTATTCTTATTTTTACTCAGTCTATAAATCAGCTTAATAATCAAACAATTATAAGTTCCAAGAAGGTACACTGATACAATGAAGTATGAATATGTGATTCAGCCTTTTTACAAATCAACTATGACCTGAAACCATTTTATTCCTTCTTCTGACAGCAATCTTTAACTATTAAGATTCACCTCGCCAATAAATCTTCCTTGAACAATAAAACCAACCATCTGTGGAAGAATATGCACACTATTTTTCCTCTGACTCAACTATATAATAAGGAAATCTGCACAGATTCCAGTAAGCACCAGCCTTATCAAAGATGTTGATTTCATAGTTAAATGGAAAGATATTCAAAGGGATATTTCAATAACATCAGAGACTGAATGTCAAAAGAATGCAAAGTGAAAGTAAAACGGAACCCCCATGCAGGGGTGATTCTCTGAGATACCAGTTTCCTACCTATGAAGAGAGTTCCCCTAAATGCCACGGAAACCTAGCACCAGTAATTGGGGGCAGAGAAGGGGTAGGAGGAACACCAGAGCCTCTTCTTGGTTTCTGAGCTAGAACCTCCAGTTTTTGAACATAGCTCCCAATGTCTGCACACTCTGATATAGACACTACTGATATTCTATTGCTGTTGTCAGTTTGATTGGGAGAAACAAACTTTACTAGCAACGTGCATTTGAAAACCAAATAATTTGATAGAAAGCGGCTCATTCACAGAATTGAGGACACCTTGCTGTGTTTTCTGGGCTGCTTCCTAAGCTCTTTATAAGACATTGTACTGTCCTGAGCCTTGGTTTGTCCTGTCAACTTAGACTTCATGGTCAAATTCCTCTTCTCTGCCCCCAGACTTGATTAGGGAAATAACAGCACAGAGGTTTCATTATATTATTAGATTTTGGCTGGATTTTAAAATTATGTTCAAAGAATCTTAAAAGATTATTTTTAATAGTCTAAATAATAAGCACTTCTCTGCAATGCACTATCAGCAAAACCATTTCCTGACGTACAGGAACCCAGGCTTTTCACAGACATGTAAACCTCATCATGTAAAGGAACAAAATGAGCTGAAGGTTTCTATACATACACTGGCATGGGAAAAAAAGTGTTCAGACTGGACCCCCCAATTTCAAACAGTGAAATAAACCAGTACACCCTAAAAACAGCCCTCCGTGGTCCGCACACATAGCTGTCTATAACCACAACACTCACTCAGGTTCAAAGAGGAATTAATAAAAGTATAAAGCTACATACCCATTTCTTAAAATCTCCACAAACTTGAGGTTTTCATTTCTTTAAATCCAGAGGTTCCAAAAATGGGACAGAAATGTGAGGGAAAACCTCAGGGTTCTTCCAACCTCCCCCTCCCAGACGGCAGCTCCGGTGAGTTCTGAACTGAGTTTCATAAGACACTTAGGTGTAACTCAATTTCACAAACTGAGCCTCCCACGGCTGACACACTACTGACATCAGCAACTCTACCGAGTGACACCTCCCTAATTCTACTCTTTCCTCCCATCAGGGAGAGGAGGGCAAAGTTCTCAGTGGCAGATTTTCCCAGAAAAGAGAGCTTTCTAAAATGGGGGGCAGTTGGGATTTGCCCGATACTTCCTGGGAAGTAAGTTGCTTTGAATCCAAGGACGAATTTCACCGGAGGCTGTTTTAGGAAGACATTTCTACCCTAGTTTACTCACCCTGGACATGAACAGGTTCTACAGGAAGAGTTACAATGCAGCTCAGCTGTGTTTTCCTTTGTGTCCATTCCCACACACATAAAAACCAGAGCTGGACTTGAAACATGATCTCTGAAAGTCACCACCTCCCCCTCTTATCACTTACAAATGTGAAACCCTAGTGCTTTGGACTCCATTCAGCCAGTCCCTGCATTGAAAGCAAATATGCTCCCTGCAAGCAAAAACTCTATTTAAAAGGTGAAGGACTTCGACTTAGAGAATTTGAAATAATTAGATTGTAACTGGATTTGCACAAGGTTATGGGAACAAGAGTGGGTTTTAAGTATGAAAGGCAGAGAGTAGTTCATTTCCCCGCCTGAAATCTTAAAAGTTTGTGCAAAGTATGATTTCATATATGTGCATATAATAGTATAAATGTGGATTGGAATGATACAAAATTCCGTGATTGCTTCTGTGGGCGATGGTATGAAGGGTACGTTGTATAGAAACTTCAATATCACTAGTAATGTTTTATTAATAAAAATAGGATGAAGTAAATATGACAAAATATTAGTAACATCTATTTAAGTGGTTGTACAGGTATTGTCATATTTTTAGGACTCTTGGAATTTCTCAAAATTAAAATAATAAAAGTTTATATATATAAAATGAATATAGGTTGGTCTATTTTATACAAGAGTAAGATTTTCACCGTCTAATGAGTTGTAAGGTCCCTGTTTTAAACATTAAATATTATTACCATTTTAATTCTTTTCAATATTTGAAGTTGCTAGGAAAATATTTCTCATTGTAGTGGTACTTGATCTAGCTGGCAGCTAGATATAAGCTGACTTTTCTTTTGAAATTGCTGAAATCATTCTCCTATTGTGTTTTTTATTTCTGGACTCTTCATATCCAAGGGCCAGGATGCAGCTCTAAAAAACGGCAATGGAGCTGAGGTGAATTCATTTGCTGAAAGATTGCTCATGCACCTTGCCTCAGACAGCACCTGGCACAGGGCAGGCAGTTGAACAGTGTTCATTCTCCTCCCTTTCTCCAGTGTTTATCTTAGAAGATAAATAAAAGGCACCCTCTGGTCAAAATCATGATAGGGGCCGGGCGCGGTGGTTTGGTCAGGCGCAGTAGCTCATGCCTACAATCCCAGCACTTTGGGAAGCCTAGATGGCTGGATCACTTGAGGTCAGGAGTTCGGGACCAGCCTGACCAACATGATGAAACCCCATGTCTACCAAAAATACAAAAACTAGCCAGGTATGGTGTGAGAGCCTATAATCCCAGCTATTTGAGAGGCTGAGGCAGGAGAATCACTTGAACCAGATAGGCGGAGGTTGCAGTGAGCTGAGATTGCACCATCGCACTTCAACCCGGGCAATGAGAGCGAAAACCCATCTCAACAAGAAAAAGGCGTGAGGGGATTTCAGACTAACGATCTGTATTTGAGGAAAGAGATCAAAGTTTAAAGGAAGATAAAAGGAAGCTAAGTATGCTTCCCATTTTCTATTATTTGGACAATATTGGTGTCCATATAGGGTAGGACTATTACATATATGTATGTGTGTGTATATATATATAATATACGCATGTGTATGTACAAATACACTTGCAATTTTCATATTAAAACAGAAAAATGTATTTTGCCCAAACCAAAATTTTCACTCTTGGAAATTAAAAAAAAAAAGAAGAGCTTTATTTGTCCTGCAATACAATGAAGAGTATGGAACTAGAATGTTTTCTACAGTGATCATTATATAAGCATAATAATCATTAATGAGTATTTATTATTGTCTATGTGGCACCTGCTAGTAGCTAAGAGTTTGAACACTATGTTGTTTTTAGATAAAATTTATGCTGCTAGTGATGAAAGGGAAGTAGTTGCAAGGTGAAAATAAAACTATAAATTAGGTCTTCTAGATTTCTTTCTGCTCTACACTCATCTTGAATGATCAGTTGTGCCCTCTGGTATCAAAAGAAGGAAGTAAAGAGTGACCGAAGAATAATATCTGGGATTGCTTTGCAATTGCAAAAGTAAATAGACAGATAAAATATTAAAGAGGAGCAACATAAATAACATTAACAAAGAGATAATCAAGAAATTACAACAGGAAGAGAATTTATCTTAAGGTTACAAATCTTATCTTAAAAAAATAAAGTGTCAAAAATGTAAAACGGACACAGAAGATGTGCTGGAATCAAGCCGTATTTTGAAACTGAGCTATATAAAATATTGTAATCACAAGAAATTCCCTTAATCCTAAGATAAAGTGAAAAAAGTATTGATGGTTTTAGAATAATTTGCTGCAGATGATTACACTTTATTTAATGAAATGAATGTGCGGAATATTTAAGCCACTTTGTTGAAATCTATAATTAATAGTTAGATTCCACTCAAAGAACTATAAGAAATCACCTCTGCCCTACCCCACCCCGCTATTACAATGGTTCCTAAATATCTGAGGCTACTGTCAAACTTCAGCAAAAAAAAAAAAAAAAAAAAAATATATATATATATATACACACACACACACACACACACACACACACACACACACACGCTATAAGGAAAAGCAGAGGGACCTTCAGGAGACACGGTACTTGTATTTCAGATATGTATTTCAGTAGCTTTGGGAGTCATTCCTTTCTTTTAATCAATAGATATTTCTTGAGTGCCGTGTATGTTCGAGGTCTTGTTCTTGTCAGCAAGTAATGGACAGAGCCCCTCTGTTGTGGAGCTCACAAGAACCAAATGAACCAAGTCAGATTGCCTTGGTTAGCATTCTGGTACTGCCACTTATCGCTGTGTGGTATTTGGCAAGCTGCTTAACTTTCCTGAATCTCAGTGTCTGCATCTGTAAAATGGGACCACTAACACCCACCTCAGAGAGTTGCCAGAAGGGGTGAAGGAAACTATGTTTGTGAAGCACTTAGCCCAGTGCCTGGCTCAGAATCAAAATTCAGTAAGCGATAAAGTCAGCTGTATTTGTAATGAAGAACTCTCAGTTCACCTCTCCAATTTTATCACATAGAGGGCAGTCACTTAATAGCAGAAATAAAAGCAAAAACTGCTGTCTGGATCCCACATCTTTCCATTGTTGAGAAACAGTTGGGTTATTCGGTTAACATATCTGTGTCACTCAGACTTCCAATTCTGTGAGTTTCGGGCTTTATAAAAGCTGGCTGCTCTATTTCTGTTTATTTCATTGGGGGTTTCCTGATACACCCTCTCGGTAGGAAATTTGCTCACCGTTTCTGTATCATGGAGGACATAAACGAGGGAGGGGCTGGTCACGGCACACCCCACAGGCAGACAAAGCAAACTCCCTCCTGCCCCGAGTACCCAGGAAAGAAGGAATGTGCCCCAGCATGTACAAAAATGCTGAGGAGTGTGCGCCTGCCACATGCTAGGAGGACCTCCCCGGGGGCATGAAAGACCCAGGGAAAGCCTTGGACAAAAAAGATCAAACTGTCTTTTTAAATCCTGATGAAATGAAAGTACATGCCACCTAAAGGTTTCACACTAGGCCAGGACAGGAAAGACGTCAGGAGAGGCTTGGCTTTTTAATGGCACCTCACAGCACCTACAGGTTAATCATTTAACTGCAGATTCACCTGGAAATGACTAAATTTGAGACAGTCACAGCTGCAGTGTATGACGGTACATTAGTGACTCACATGGTGGGGGATCCCCCTGCTATTATTACTTGAAGCCAAACAAAATCACTATATTATTGATTTATTCTTTTTTTATTTTGAAAGATTACACGTGATGCATATACTGTTAGTACCTTCTGGAATGTCACAGAATTATAGGCTTCTATAAAGCCCAATTGATCTACCTTCTTTCCATCAAATGTTTATGTGACAAAATCTCTGCCCTCAAGGAGGGTACAGGCTATTGAAGTGACAGTCATACAACAAATACGCACAGTTAACACCAACAGTGCCAGCTGGCATAAACTAAGTGCTCAGCTGTAGCACTAAGATGTTGCATCTGTTATCTTACTGAGTCTTCCCAACAACCACATGGGGCAGTACTATTTTAGCCTCACTGTGCAGAAGAGAAAAACTGAGGCTCAGAGAGGTTTAAGTAAATTGGCCAAGGTCACACAGCTAAATAGGGGCAGATATTGACACATAAATACAGCCAGGCTCCAAGATCCCCAGTGTGTAACCACAGCATGCCATTTTGCCTTTTTCACCTGGGTAGAGTGCTATACGGGCATCTGTTATGTTTTTAACAAAAGAAAAAGAAAAAGAGAAAAAAAATAATGAGACGGAGCCTCACTGTCACCCAGGCTGGAGTGCAGTGGTGCCACCTCGGCTCACCACAAGCTCCGCCTCCTGGGTTCACACCATTCTCCTGCCTCAGCCTCCCAAGTAGCTGGGACTACAGGCGCCCGCCACCATGCCCGGCTAATTTTTTGTATTTTTAGTAGAGACGGAGTTTCACCATGGTAGCCAGGTCTTGATCTCCTGACCTTGTGATCCGCCTACCTCGGCCTCCCAAAGTGCTAGGATTACAGGCATGAGCCACGGCGCCCGGCCCAAAGAAAAAGAGTAATTCTTATTTCTTCCTCAAATAAAAAAGAAAGCAATTATGGCAGCCATTTTTGGGATAGGACTGAGTCAGAGTCCCTTTAATTTCTTTTTTGTTTGTTTGTTTTAGATAGGGTCTTGGTCTGTCACCTAGGCTGGAGCACAGTGGCATGATCACAGCTTACTGCAGCAGCCTCGACCACTCGGGCTCAAGTGATCCTCTAATCTCCACATTCTGAGTAGCAGGGACAACAGGCACATGCTACCACATCTGGCTAATTTTTTAATTTCTTGTAGAGATGGGGTCTCCCTATGTTGCCTAGGCTGGTCTTGAACTCCTGGGCTCAAGGAATCCTCCCGCCTTGGCCTCCTAAAGTGCTGGGATTATAGGCACGAGCCATCACACCCAACCTGAGTCCCTTTAATTTTTCTTAGTGATTCTCAACCTGTGGTGATTTTTGCACCCCTCCCACTCCTCCCAACCGTCAACCTCAGGACATGTGGTGATGCTTAGAGACATTTTTGGTTAACACACTGGAGGGGAGGGTGCTAATAGCATCTAGAGAGTAGAGGCCAGGGATGCTGCCAACATCTTACAGTGCACAGAATATGATGCCCCCCACAACAGAGAACTATATGGCCCCAAATGTCTATGGTGCTGAGGTAGGGAAACCCTGACTCAGAGGATAATATTTGGTGATACAACTAGGCTTTGGTAGGTGAAATGTGCTGATGAAGGATATAACAATTTTTACTCTGAAACAATGAATTCTGGAGTCCTATTTCTTTCAGCTATGGTTGTTCACATTGTTTTACATATGCAAATGCTACCCACTAGAGGGGCTTACAACAATTGACCAAACTAGAAGAGTCAGCTGTGCTGAACTAAAATCTCATAAAAGTACCCAAATGGTATATACCCTCCGGCAGTGAATGTTTTTTTCAGATGTGAGCTCATAAACTTACAAATAAAACACCATATCTTGGCCAGGCATGGGGGCTCACACCTGTAATTCCAGCACTTTGGGAGGCCGGGGTGGGGAGATTGCCTGAAGTCAGGAATTCGAGACCAGCCTGACCAATGGTGAAACCCTATCTCTGCTAAAAATACAAAAATTAGCCAGGCATGGTGGCGTGTGCCTGTAGTCCCAGCTACTCGGGAGGCTGAGGCAGGAAAATTGCTTGAGCACAGGAGGCGGAGTTTGCAGTGAGTTGAGATCACGCCACTGCACTCCAGCCTGGGCGACAGTGACACTCCATCTCAAAAAACAAACAAAACAAAACCCTATATCTTAAATGCAAGGACTAAAACTCTTGAATATTTTCAGCAAAGTTTACATGAAGAAGTTCCGGGTATTAGGAAATATATAATGTAAAAACCAGACCACCTAAAAAGATGTCACCTCACCCAAGTTTCCTCTGTGGCCAAATCTCTAACCTTCCAGGGCTGATATAATGACTTCCTGTTAAGACTCTCATCAGTGTGCTCACTGATGTATTTGATGCCACCATGGCTGAGCTACTGCTCTGGGCACCAGTATAACTGTTATGGATATTTACAACTGGTATCCCTTCTTGTGGTTTTGTACCTAGTCTGGTTATTCAATATTTTCAATAAAATACCTAATTTTGAATATATTCTTTCTTTCCAGATAGATTGGCAGGTACTTGATGACAGAGATTGTGGCTTTTTCCTTAAATGAGATGAAGAATATAAAGTACTCATTCAGGGCCCCTGTAAATGCAATGGGCCTAATACTTTTTTTTTTTTTTTTTTTTTTTTTTGGTGGAGGGGAGCATAAAATCAGGTACACTGCACTCTATAGTTAGAAATGTAGGGATAGATGAATTTGACAACTTTAGCTTATCACTGAAGCCTTGCTACCAAAAAAAAAAAAAAAAAAAAAAAAAAAAAAAAAGTCCCAAACCAGCCAATCATTGGTCACAAGCATATAATAAAGAAACCTTGGACAAGCACGATGGCTCACGCTTATAATACCAGCACTTTGGGAGGCTGAGGTGGGAGGATCACTTGAGGCCATGAGTTCAAGACCACCTTGGGCAACATAGTGAGACCCTGTCTCCATAACAGAATTCAAATAATTAGTGGGACACGATGGCTCGTGCCTATAGTCCTAGCTACTTGAAAGGCTGAGGTGGGAGGATTGCTTGAACAGAGGAGTTTGAGGCTGCAGTGGACTATCATTATGCCTCTGCACTCCAGCCTGGGCAACAGAGTGAGAACCTATGTCTTAAAAAAAAAAAAGAAAACAAAGGAAATCTTTACCGTTTACGCCTCTTCATAGAACTATTTTTTACAGTGCTTTATGTACTAATTGCTTTTCTATGCATTCAGACTAGTCAATCCTATTTACGAGCTTTCATTTTTCTTCATGTGCCAGTGGTTCAACCATGTGGTAAATGCTTAGACATGTAAAAGAATAGAAAAAAAACAACGGATGGCCAGGCACGGTGGCTCACACCTGTAATCCCAGCACTTTGGGAGGCCGAGGCGGGTGGATCACAAGGTCAAGAGATCAAAACCATCTTGGCCAACATGGTGAAACCCCGTCTCTACTAAAAATACAAAAATTAGCTGGGCGTGGTGGGACGTGCCTATACTCCCAGCTACCTGGGAGGCTGAGGCAGGAGAATCGCTTGAACTTGGGAAGCAGAGGTTGCGGTGAGCCAAGATGGGGCCAGTGCACTCCAGCTTGGCAGCAGAGTGAGACTCCATCTTGAAAAAAACAAAACAAAACAAAAAAAACACAAAAAAATAGACATATGATGGTTCTGCCTGCCCGGCAGCCACTTCCTCTTCTTCTAGTAGCATCTTCCATTTCTACACAGAACTCCATCAGCTTTAGCTACAGTGGTGTGCTGTGGTGCCATCTTGGCTCACTGCAACTTCCACCTCCTGGGTTCAAGCAATTCTCCTGCCTCAGTCTCCCAAGTAGCTGGGATTATGGGCACCTGCCATCACATCTGGCTAATTTTTGTATTTTTATTTTTATTTATTTTTTTAGATAGGTTCTTGCTCTGTCACCCAGGCTAGAGTACAATGGTATGATCCTGGCTCACTGCAACCTCCACCTCCTGGGTTCGAGCACTTCTCCTGCCTCAGCCTCCTGAGTAGCTGAGATTACAGGCACCCACCACCACACCCGGCTGAGTTTTTGTATTTTTAGTAGAGACGGGGTTTCACCATGTTGGCCAGGCTGGTCTCGAACTCCTGACCTCAGGCGATCCGCCCTCCTCGGCTTCCCAAAGTGCTGGGATTACAGACTGAACCACCGCAACCGGCCTCCTCCCAGTTTTTATAACATGCCTATCTCCTTCCCATCGGCATACTCTGTTCTTTGATGAGAACAAGCCATACTGTTCTTTATGAGCTTTCTGCCCTTCAGGTCTCAGGTTAAACATCACCTTCCTCAGAAAGGCTTTCCCTGAACACACCAAATGTCCCCTCCCTGCATCCCATTACTGTCTCTCCATCTCATTTGTTTCCATCAAAGATAATTAAAAATTTATAATTATGTCTTTATTTCTTTGCTTACTTCTCACCAACCATCCCTCCAAAGACTTCAAAGGAAACAGATACAGTGTGACAGAAACTACTGATCTCCCCCAGGATCTAGTTTTCCTTATTTTTAGGAATAGAACATCTTGAGTTATGCCAGGCATGGTGGCTCACGCCTATAATCCCAGCACTTTGGGAGGCTGAGGTGGGCGGATCACGAGGTCAGAAGTTCGAGACCAGCCTGGCCAACATGGTGAAACCTCATCTCTACTAAAAATACAAAAATTAGTCGGGTGTGGTGCCATGCGCCTGTAGTCCCAGCTACTCAGGAGGCTGAGGCAGAAGAATGGCTTGAACCCGACAGGTGGAGGTTGCAGTGAGCCAAGATCACACCACTGCACTCCAGCCTGGGCGACAGAGCGAAACTCCATCTCAAAAAAAAAAAAAAAAAAAAAAGGACATCTTGAGTTAAAGTTTTGCCACCCACCTAGAGACAATACCTCCCAGCTGCCCTTGCACTCAGAGTTGATACTTTCCAAATGACAGAGAAGCCTGCCTAGGCCTCCCTCTTTCCATCTTCTTCACCAATACCCAACCAATTTTCTAAAAGTTCCATGTTTTATGAGAACTGCTTAAAATTCTAATTGTGATCAACTATGGGAGGGGAAGAGAAAGCCCATGCTGTACAATGCACTTTCTATAAATTAAAGTATGGTGTAGAGGGGAAAATAATCCACTTGGTGAAATAACCCACTAACTCGTTGGGTCCTCATAATGATCTGTGAGGTGGACAGCAGACAAGAATTATCTCAATTTGATAGCTGAAAAAAATGAAGGCCCAGAAAGGTTGAATGACAGCTCTGAGTCAGCCAGTTGGTAAATGGAAATGCAGAACTGGTTCTTATTTCAAATCCACGCTGTAGGATGGGAGTTCTCCTCCCACTGACTCTGCAGAAGATTTTAACAATCAGATTGATTACTGGTGTGGTTGAAGCTTAGATACACACTTTATAAACAGGATGGACCAGTATCTGGTTGATATTCTAAATCCAATTATTTTCTTCGATACCATGCTTTATTTGGCATTAATGTAGAAAGAGAACAACCCATGTTCTCTTCTCCTACAGTTAATCTCATCTGGAATTTCAGCAGTATCAGAAGTAGCTTCTAATCTAGGTCCAAGGTGGTACAGTCATGGTGGAAAGAAGAGCTTAGAAATGCTCAAGATAGCTGTGCTTAAAAAAATATCCAAGTCACTGTCTTTAAATAAAATAACCTTGTAGTTGTTTGAGAAGAAAACAGGAAGACTTTTGTGCTTGTTACTTAATTCATTTGGCTTTAGGTATTTGGGGATTCCATTATATGGAGAGACAGAAACTGAAAACTTAGAACCTTTTCCCACCTTCACATGCCCTGCAGTGATGAAGTTCACCTCAAGCCTTTCTTGGCATGATTTAATGCAAAAAGATACTTATCTTGAAAAGCATTTTGTCCCACTATGGACACCTCCACAGTATGTCATTTTATCTCTGCCATCTGACAGGCTCTGGCTTTCCCACGGGAAGCATTTGCCGAAGGGATACAAATCTGTCACGACATAGACTAATACTTGGCTCAGTCCCTGACCCACTGTCTGCTTCTTTATGAAGAACAGACATTTTTCCTTGAAGTACTGAACAATAAATACTTGGAACACAAGGCTGCCTTTTTTTTTTTTTTTTCTTTATGTGAAAGTTCATCAGTCTCTAAGTCCAGATGTCTTGCCATTTGGAATTAAGTTCAGTTCTGGTAGGTTTTCACATTCTCTAAGAGTTTGCAATGTCATATTCATACACAAAGGGAGGATTATAAAGTAAAACTGCTTATTGTCTTAATTTTTAATACCCTGAATGTTTGTGGTTTGTAATTTTGGATTAAAAATTTTTCCTTTAATTTGCATCACACCTTCAAGCATGATGGTTAATGAATTATGAGGTGAAAGAAGTGCTTACACATCTCTGAAACAGAAAATTTGAGGGTAGAGGCCACGCATGGTGGCACACATCTGCATTCCCAGAACTTTGGGAAGCTCAGGCGGGTGGATCACCTGAGGTCAGGAGCTCGAGACCAGCCTGACGAACATGGTGAAACTCCATCTCTGCTAAAAATACAAAATTAGCCAGGCATGGTGGCCCATGCCTGTAATTCCAGCTACTTGGGAGGCTGAGGCAGGAGAATTGCTTGAACCCAGGAAGCAGGGGTTGCAGGGAGCTGAGCCAAGATCGTGCCATTGCTCTCCAGCCTAGGCAACAAGAGTGAAATGCCATCTCAAAAAAAAAAAAAGAAAGAAAGAAAGAAAATTTGAGGGTGGATTCTTAGCTGTGGTTTTGTAGCAATGTTGTGTCCCTCTCTAACCAGTGATCCAAGAATATTTCCCATACTCTTTTATTGTCTATCCTCTCACTACTACTAATGATGATGCTGTATCAGCTATGGTGCTAAATTTGTCCTCTAGGTCTTACAACCACCCTACACAGTTGGTGGCAATACCCTTGTGCAGATGAGAAAACCACTTTTAAAGAGAGATTAAACAACATGCTCAAGGTGGCACAGCAAACAGACACCAGGGGCAGAGGTTGGGATGTCTCCCCAACTCTTGCCCTGCATCGCTGTACTACACACCGATCGAAAACAACTTGTTGGCACCCTGGACTGGCAAAAACACCATATAAATAAAACACTTGAAGAGCATCTGCTGGATGCCCTGGGAGGTAGAACAAATACCTCCCCACCCTCAACATTCACAGGTGATAACTGATACAGAAAGGTCTGAAGGTCACTGCTGGGAGATCTTGGAACAACTCCTTTTCAAAACAGCTTTGCGGCATCAGTTTACTTACTCTTAATACTTATTCTCAGTAAATTTCCCTTCTTCTGGCCTGCTTTTAAGCCACATAATTGCAACAAGACAGGATGTGGCTCAAGAGGCTGAGCACCTTAAGGCCTCTCATTATAGCCTTTGTTTCATTAGAGTTTGCCAATTTGACCTTCATTCCTGCTGGTCCATTGGTAAACTTGCAGCCTGCACAGGTCCACACAAACAGCTGAAGCATGATCCTCCTTTAATAGAAGGCTGTGCTCATGGTCCTTTCAATTATGCATTCTTTCATTTGTGCAAACTAGGCCAGGAGAGGGACTTGTAGAACAGCCTCAATCCTTACATTGTCTGGACATAAAAATAAATATATGGAAACAAAATCCATTGTCAGATTTTAACAAAAGAAAAGAAGAAACAAGCAATGGAACAGAGTAGACATCCCCTTAAAAAAATGGAGAAAGAGAAGGCAAGAAAGTGATAACATGGGCCGGGCATGGTGGCTCACGCCTGTAATTCCAGCACTTTGGGAGGCCGAGGCGGGAGGATTGCCTGAGGTCAGGAGTTCGAGACCAGCTTGGCCAGCATGGTGAAAACCCATCTCTACTAAAAATACAAAAATTAGCCAAACGTGGTGGCAGGAGCCTGTAATCCCAGCTCCTCGGGAGGCTGAGGTAGGAGAATCGCTTGAACCTGGGAGGAGGAGGTTGCAGTGAGCCGAGATCGTACCATTGCACTCCAGCCTGGGCAACAGAGTGAAACCCTGTCTCAAAAACAAAAAAGAAAAAAGGAAAAGAAAAAAGAAAGGAAAGAAAAAAAAAAAGCGGTAACACAAGAAGGACTGCGTGGGGTCTTTTTAAAAATTGAGTGGCATATTTTGGAAATGAAATAGAAAAACTCTGCAAATTCAAAAAAGGAAGTAGCTTCTGACCCTTTTCTAGACTCTGGAATGAACAAGCAAACCTGATTATGATCAGTGTCAAGCAATATTTGCCAATTTCTATGAAACTGTGAACATAAAGGCCTGTGAGTCATGAGTATAGGAGAGGAAATTAACTGCAATATTTACTGTGCAGATTCTGATTCACTACTATTTTGGGAGAAAGCCTGGTTGCTGTTAGCAAATGCATTTACATTCTGCTGGAAGCTCAATCTTATCAAGCCACTTTAGCTAATAAATTACTTGTGAGTTGCTTTAAGTAATATTTTACTTGGAAGATTCAGAAAAACCAGTAAGTTTTTCTGAATAACCAATTATTTTCTGAAATAACTCCTGAGTGTTATTTCTGAAGTAAAATTCAGAAGAGAAATAAGTTAGCAAAAAAATCTCAATACAAGTGAGGTCTACCTTAAGAAAACATGATAGGCAGTATTTTGGTCTTGCAAAATAGATAAACTAGGGTAAGGTATTTGCTTTGACTGCGATTTTTTATTATGCTCTGCAAACTCTCTCCACTCCTGCAAATGGAAACAAGTATGATGTCCATCAAAAGTGAATTGGTTAAAGAAATTATGTATTTCCACATCATGAAACATTAGGGAGCTTTAAAAAAAGTGAAAAGAAATCGGTTTATAAGTAAGCTAGAGAAAAATGGCAAGGTATGAAACACTGTATATATTAGATTTCTCTGTTTTTGTAAATGCTTAGAATATACACTGACAAAATCCAAATGAACTGGTACCATTTTTTTAACAGTCGCTGGTTGTCATGGGGGAAAAATGGGGATTGCAGAAGACTACCTCCCCTAATGCATTGTTTTGTAGTGTTTGCTGCCATTTTTTTTTCCTTGCCCTTGTGAATATTTATTACTCTGGGGAAGAAAAAAAAAAAAGAAAGAAAAAGAAAAAGCTAGCAATAAATAAAATTGATTTAAAAAAATATTTGAAAAAATTGGGTATCCTTCATTTCTAATATTGTTGATTAGAAATTAGGCTTTAGAAGTCAATTTTTGAAATACAAGCAGGAACAATAGTACTTATATTCCTTCTGGAAATTAATTAGATATTCCTTAAATTGATCTTGGTCACAGAGCTTATAGAATAAAAATGTTAACATACGATTACAAACATGCTCTCTCACTGTCCTCTACTGCTTGTTGAATGATGCACTGTTGTTTTCATTGATTTTTTTTTTTTTTTTTTTTCTGACACAAGGATTGGCTCTGTCACCGAGGGTGGTGTGCAGTGGCATGATCACAGTTCATTGCAGCCTCAACCTCCCAGGCTCAAGTGATCCTCCTACCTCAGCCTCCTGTATAACTGGGACTACAGGCATTTGCCACCAGGCCTGGCTAATTTTTTAAAGTTTTCTTTTTTATTCTCTTTTTTTTTGTAGAGATGGGGTCTTGTCACATTGCTCAGGCTGGCCTTGAACTCCTGGCCTTAAACAGTCCTCCCATCTTGACCTCCAAAAGCACTGGGATTACAGGCATGAGCCACCACACTCAGCCTTATCAATAATTTCTAGTAAGAAGTCTCAATGCCCTACTAGCCTGATCCAGGAAAGCTGGATCAGTATTGGAGGTTGGGGGTGGTGAGGATATGGCTTTTCCTAATCTACCCTTTTGTGTTATCTGTGTCAGTTTCACAACCATAAAATGGGGAAAAGAGGGGAGTTTTATTTATTTTCATAACTCATGGAAGACTGTGTGCACCAACTGAAGCTGCGTGGACATTTAGAAGATGAAGAGTATGTATGATTATAGGGCTGCTTTATAAAGAGAATGGCTGTTTTTCTAACACACATTAAAGCAAAAGACAGATGGAAATGATAGGAGTTATTTAAGGCTGTGATGTCGGGTTGTGATAATGCAGGTAGCTGACCATGGTCTGTTATTAGAGGTCACTGTTTTACTCCTGTGCTTTCAGTGATGGCTGGATGGCACAGGGAGAGTGGCAAAACCAACCAGGGCAGCATGAGTCAGTCTTGATGTCACTGTAATACCGAAGGAGGCCAAGAGCAGCTGCATGGTGATCTATATGGATTCTTCAACTCTTATATGTGCAAAAACATGTTGTACACTTGAGCTTGGATCAAGAGAAGCAGATTCAGCTGGGCACAGTGGCTCATGCCTGTAATCCCAGCACTTTGGGAGGCTAAGGTGGGAAGACTGCTTGAGCCCAGGAGTTCAAGACTAGTCTGGGAAAAATAGCCAGACTTTGTCTCTGCAAAACACTTTCTAAAAATTATCTGGGCATGGTGGCATGTGCCTGTAGTCGCAGCTACTTGGGAGGCTGAGGTGGAAGGATTGCTTGAGCCAGGGAAGTCGAGGCTGCAGTGACCTGTGATCAGGCCACTGCACTCCAACCAACGGAACACAGCGAGATTCATCTAAAAAAATAATGATAATAATGAATTTTTTTTTTTTTTTTTTTTTTTTGAGACGGAATCTCACCCTGTCGTCAGGCTGGAGTGCAATGGCGTGATCTTGGCTCACTGTAACCTCCACCTCCCGGGTTCAAGCAATTTTCCTGCCTCAGCCTCCTGAGTAGCTGGGACTATAGGCGCATGCCGCTATGCCCAACTCATTTTTTGTAGTTTAGTAGAGACGGGGTTTCACCATGTTGCCCTGGCTGATTGCAAACTCCTGAGCGCAGGCAATCCACCAGACTCGGCCTCCCAAAGTGCCAGGATTACAGGTGTGAGCTACCGTGCCCAGCTAATAATGAATTTAAAAAAAAAACAGCTTCATAATAAAATTTTAAATTGACATTAATGTTAGTTATTTAGCCCTGGAAATCCAAATCTGATAGATTGTGACCCCCTTTTTTTTTTTTTTGAGATGGAGTTTCTCTCTGTTGCCCAGGCTGGAGTGCAGTGGCACGATCTTGTCTCACTGCAACCTCTGCCTCCCAGGTTCAAGCAATGCTCATGCCTCAGCCTCCCGTGTAGCTGGGATTACAGGTGCCTGCCACCACACGTGGCTAATTTTTTTATTTTTAGTAGAGACGGGGTTACACCATGTTGATCAGGCTGGTCTCGAATTCCTGACCTCCTGATCTGCCCGCCTTGGCCTCCCAAAGTGCTGAGATTACAGACAGGAGTCACCATATCCGGCCTGTGACCCTTTAATAAATAGCACACAACTGATTTTTCTCTACAAAAAGTGGACATATTCACTGCAGAAAATTGTGAAACAGAGATAATAGCATCAGAAGAAAGATGATTTATACCTGCATCATTGAGAGATCACTAGCACCAAAAAATTTGGCTGATGTCTTTATTATTCATTTATATGTCTACCATCCAATTCAAATATGTATATGTATAAATGTACATACAAAATTTACAAAATAAATGGCATCATCCTGTTCATACTAACATGAAATGGAAACCTAATGGTGTGAGCCTGTGGCTGGGCATGATGGCTCACGCCTATAATCCCAGCATTTTGGGAGGCCAAGGTTGGCGGATAATTTGAGGTCAGAAGTTTGAGACCAGCCTGGCCAACATGGCAAAACCCCGTCTCTACTAAAAGTACAAAAATTAGCCGGGTGTGGTGGCGCATGTCTGTAATTCCAGCTACTTGGGAAGCTGAGGCAGGAGAATCGCTTGAACCCAGGAGGCGGAGGTTGCAGTGAGCCACTATCACCCCACTGCACTCCAGCTTGGGTGACAAAGCAAAACTCTATCTCAAAAAAACCCAAAAACCCCCAATAGCCTAATGGTGTGTACTTGTCAACTATGTTGTGATTAACACCTTTTGAACACTTCAAAGTTCTCCTAAAGTGATTCGAACTTACCTTCCGAGGCTTCACCTTGTCTTGTATATCATACTGGCCAATTCCCTTATAGCTGATTCCAAGCCACCAAGGAAGTCCTTGCTTATCCTAGAAGATGAAAAAGCATGAGAACGAAGACCTAGCTGTTAACTCTCCTAGAAATGAATAAAATTTACCAATTTCACCTTTTTTTTTTTCCCCCTTGAGACAGAGTCTCGTTCTGTCACCAGGCTGGAGTGCAGTGGCATGATCTTGACTCACTGCAACCTCTGCCTCTGGGTTTGAGCAATTCCCCTGCCTCAGCCTCCCAAGTAGCTGGGATTACAGGTGCGCACCACCACGCCTGGCTAATTTTTTGTATTTCAGTAGAAATGGGGTTTCACCATGTTGGCTAGGATGGTCTTGATCTCTTGACCTCATGATCTGCCCACCTCAGCCTCCCAAAGTGCTGGGATTATAGGCGTGAGCCATCACACCCAGCAATTTCACCTCTTAATAAGTATCAGCAAGTCAAAATAAAGCTGTCTTGATAAACAAAACATTATTTAAAAACCTAACTTGTTATTAAAACATCTTGGAGTTTCTTCAAATAGAATCTTTAAGTTGAAATAGTCCAATACTGTTAATACCATCAAAAAGAGTAAAGCATTACTGTTTTGATTAAACAGTTGGAGAAAATAAATAAAATGTAAGTAATTCAACTAAGAATTAATCCAGTAAAAAGCCAGTTATCCATTTAAAAAAAAAAAAAAAAAAAAAGCTCTTTCTCTCTTAATTAGTAACCAGTTATAAAAGGTTGGGGACATTTCCAAAGAATTACAAAGATGAGAAAAGTGGTTCCAATTCCTGATGTTTATAAAACAATTAACAATGAACATGGGGATATTGAAAACCCTTTTGGAGAACTGTACAATTCAATGACAGGATGTTTGAATAATTGGTTTGAGGTACATATGGGGAGGTAATATTTTTTTCATAAATTTTATGTTTTGCCAAAGCATAGAATATACTGACACAGGAAAAGGAAAATTTAGGCTTAGACAGATTCCTATATGCAAACTGGAGTCAGTAGAAATTAAAGTTAAATTGGAGGCTGGGCATGGTGGTTCATGCCTGTAATCCCAGCACTTTGGGAGCCCGAGGTGGGTGGATCACCTGAGGTCAGGAGTTCGAGACCAGCCTGGCCAACATAGTGAAATCCCATCTCTACCAAATATACAAAAAATGAGCCAGGTGTGGTGGTGCGTGCCTATAATCCCAGCTACTCTGGGGGCTAAGGCAGGAGAATTGCTCAAATCTGGAGGCAGAGGTTGCAGTGAGCTGAGATCACACCACTGCACTCCAGCCTGGGCAGTAGAGCTAGACTCCATTTCAAAAAAAAAGAAAAAGTTAAATTGGTACTGATTTTTAGCACAGGTATTCTCATTATGTAAATATTTTTTATCTAATTCCCCATCATTTTGAATTGTATGGAGATATGAACATTATCATAACATGAAAAGTCAATCAAGAACTGATCAATTATAAAATTATTTCTCTTCCAAACAAGACATCCTTAACACTTTCATCTCATCATCTCAAAATATCTGTCAATCTCTCCCTGCTTATAAACATCTGAAAATACTTTTCATCATCTCAAAATATTTCTTTGTCAATCTCTCCCCACTTATAAAACACCTGAAAATACAGTGTATGTAATACACTGATTGAAACATGTATTGCAAATCCTGTAAAAATTTCAGCATTCCATGAAGCTGTTGAAATAACACTGGAGACTGCATAATTTTCAAACAAAAGCACTCTCAAATGAAGATCTGGTAGCGCTAGAAAGGTGACCAACTGGAAAAAGGACCGATCAGCAAGCAAAGGTGTTTCAAAAGAGAATGATCTGAACATCTTAGGACGAAGAGAGGTCTTGGAAAAACATTTTACCATAGCAAGTATTTTGCAAAAATAATGTGCTTTATAATTTGCTACAAATGGCAAGATAAAATCAGCCTTTTATATATTACGAGAAAAGCTGGTATTGTGCAATAACTCTCAATAATCATGAAAGCTTTGTTATGTAAAACGATTTACCTTTACTGCATAATAATGGACACCATAAGTTGGTAGAGCTTCTACTATTTTCATATACCTATGGAAAATAAATATGTATCACAATCTTATTAAAATAGTTATTTTCTCTTTTGGGAAAAGTGATTTAAAGAAACACCATGTTTCTACTTTCCTCACTGTTAGAATAATTAATAAGTTTCACTCAAATAGAAACAGAATAAACTATTTTGGGGAGTAATATATTTTAGCTTATCCAAATGTTAGGAAAATGCTAACAGAACCTCAATTTCAAAATTACAGAAAATGTTACTTTCCACACATTCAAATGTTTACGGATTAGGAATGTACCGTATTATAAACTCCACTTGCACGTGTTTTTAAAGTAAGCCCCTAATGATGCAAGCAATGAGCACCAACTTTTGGGTCATACTCATAAGTTAAACAATAAAGCTATTCCATATATTGCTTGTGGTAGAGGTTACATAACTAGAAACATCTGTCAAAACTCCTAGAACTATATACTTTAAAACTATGAATTATGTAAACCTGACTTAAAAAATATGTCCCCCCGAGGCCGGGCGCAGTGGCTCACGCCTGTAATCCCAGCATTTTGGGAGGCAGAGGTGAGTGGATCACCTGAGGTCAGGAGTTCAAGACCAGCCTGGCCAACATGGTGAAACCCCGTGTCTACTAAAAATACAAAAATTAGCTGGGTGTTGTGGCGGGCACCTGTAATCCCAGCTATTTTGGAGGCTGAGGCACAAGAATTGCTTGAATTCGGGAGGTGGAGGTTGCAGTGAGCCGAGATTGCACCATTGCACTCCAGCCTGGAAGACAGAGCGAGAATCTGTCCAAAAAAAAAAAAAAAAAAAAAGTCCCCCCCAAAAATAAAAATTAAAGCGACGATGCTGCTACTTGCTATTTTTAATTCAGTAGTGTTTATTGTACACCTTTAAGCCTTTGGAGTGGACGAAATTGTGTAACGCTTCCTCTCTGCCCTCAGGGAACTGAGGCTCTTGTTTTAACACAAGTAGATTTTTAATGACATTTTGGCGATCAATTTCTCCAGAAGCTGTAATCAATAATTTGACATATGTTTTAAAAGTAAATGGCCTACATGTAAATGAATATAAGAGGTTAAATGTGTCAAGGTCATGCAGCAACTAAACTGCAGAGTCAGAATTCTAACAAAATGGGCCGGGCTCTACATCCTAGAGCCTTAACCACCAAGTGAAACCTTCTCTTAGATGAAGCCACACAATAATGATCAGAAGACTCTGCATTTAAGCGTGGCTACGGTTTTTTTTTTTTTTTTTTTTTTAATTGTTTTTTAGGTTCCAGGGTACTTGTGCAGGATGTGCAAGTTTGTTACATAGGTAAATGTGTGCCATGGTGATTTGCTGCACCTAACAACATATCACCTAGAGATTAGGGCCAGCATGCATTAGCGCTTTTCTCCAATGCTCTCTCCCACCCCCGCCCTCTCCTGACAAGCCCCAGTAAGTGTTGTTCCCCTCCCTGTGTCCATGTGTTCTCATTGTTCAGCTCCTGCTTATAACTGAGAACAAGTGGTGTTTGGTATTCGGTTCCTGCATTAGTTTGCTGAAGATAATGGCTTCCAGCTTCATACATGTCCCTGCAAAGGACATGATCTCATTCCTTTTTATGGCTACATAGTATTCCATGGTGTGTATGTACCACATTTTCTTTAAATTGATCCAGTCTATCATTGATAGGCATTTGGGTTGCTTCCATGTCTTAAGCATGGGACTTTGTAATATACAGTCACGCATTGCTTAACAATGAAGATACATTCTGAGAATTGTGTTGTTAGGTGATTCTGTCCTTGTGTACACATCATGGAGTGCACTTACACAAACCCAGATGGTAGAGCCTACTACACAGTTAGGCTGTATGGTATGGCCTATTGTTCCTAGGCTACCAACCTGTACAGCATGTTACTGAGCTGAAATATTGGAGGCAATTATAATACAATGGTAAGTATTTGAGTATCTAAACATAGAAAAGATACAGTAACAATATGGTATTATAATCCTATGGGCCCACCATTGTATATGTGGACAAAAACGGTACATGACTGTACTCACTAGTTTACTCTAAAACCCTTAATGGAAATTGTCACTACTTCTTTTTACTTTTCAGTTCAGAAAGATGAATTAAAATATCAAGGATCCAACTTCAGGATGCTAACTTCTGATTTCTGCTGCAAAGATAACAGAAGGTGTGTTTCGATAAAAACAAGACTAGAGGCTGGGCACAGTGGCCCATATTTTCAATCCCAGCATTTTAGGAGGCTGAGGTGGGAAGATTATTTGAGGTCAAGAGTTTGAGACCAGTCAGGCCAACATGGGGAAACCGTCTCTACTAAAAATACATAAATTAGCTGGGCATGGTGGCGCACACCTGTATCATCCCAGCTACTCAGGAGGCTGAGGCACGAAAATTGCTTGAACCCAGGAGGCGGAGATTGCAGTGAGGTGAGATCGCATCACTGCACTCCAGCCTGGGTGACAGAGGGAGACTCTGTCTCAAGAAAAAAGAGAGAGAGAGAGAGATTAGAGCAAAGAAGTAGGAGTGTGAGGAAAATCTACAATCTCCAAGTCCTTATTTCAGTTTTCACAGGCATAGAAATAATTTTAAAAGTTTAGTGTAGCAACTCTTTTTTTTTTTTTTTTTTTGAGACAGAGTTTCTTTCTTGTCACCTGGCTGGAGTGCAATGGTGCAATCACGGCTCACTGCAACCTCTGCCTCCCTGGTTAAAGCAATTCTCCTGCCTCAGCCTCTCGAGTAGCTGGGCTGCCAACATGCCCGGCTAATTTTTGTATTTTTAGTAGAGATGGGGTTTCACCATGTTGGCCAGGCTGGCATTGAACCCCTGACCTCAGGTGATTTGCCCACCTCAGCCTCCCAAACTGCTGGGATTACAGGCATGAGCCACTGTGCTGGCCTGTTCTTAATAATGGGTGGTAACTCTGTAAGTCACAAATGTAGAAATATGTTACAACAGCTAATTCTTAGTAGCATGAAAAAACAGATTATCTAACTCGACTCAAAGTAGAGTCACAAACTGGGGGACAAAACAGGGCCTCTAGATAGGTTTTATTCGGCTAACATTACATTAAATTTTCTTTAAATTACTTTCCAATGAGATAAGATTTAAAAATCTGAATTTCCAGCTTCTCTTGGAAAACAAAGGATCTGGCAACATTATGCCTGAATAACCTTGCCTATACTTAGGATGAAAGCTCATCTGTTTACCACAGTCCCCACCATTCCCTGTTGCCCTACATCTGGCCTACATTTCTCATTTTTGTTACCTGCCTGACACTGGTAGGTATCTGAGTTGGTGACATCAATGTATAGAATGACCCAAGACATTTTCTAATTCATGGTAAGATATTTCTAACCAGATAAGGACTATGTTCACAAAAACTACACAACAGAAATCATTTCAAGTGATACCTTCAAATGAGAGATATTAAAATTATATCTAAGCAAAAGGAAAGATACTTACTGAACCACAGCCTGACCCCGAGTGAGACCTTTGATTTTCAAATAATGCTCAATTACCCTGTCCTCACTGTAAAACAAAGAAAGGAGAAGGATTGCAATGCATGATTATCTGAGGTACAGGCACAGTTTCCACATTATCAGCAAACTTGAGAGAGAAAGCCTTCAGCAACTTGTTTGGTAGATAGAATTTGGCTTTTGTTTCCATAGGAGATGGATTCCTGAACTTCAGACATTTGATGCCTGCATTATCATCTTCAACTTATATTTTATGTAGCATATTTATATAATATATATATTGCTACCTTTAAAACTTAAAGCACATGGCCAGGCGCGGTGGCTCACGACTGTAATCCCAGCACTTTAGGACGCTGAGGTCAAGAGATTGAGACCATTCTGGCTAACACAGTGAAACCCCGTCTCTACTAAAAATACAAAAAAGTAGCTGAGCGTGGTTGCATGTGCCTATAGTCCCAGCTACTTGGGAGGCTGAGGCAGGAGAATCACTTGAACCTGGGAGGTGAAGGTTGCAGTGAGCCAAGATCGAGCCATTGCACTCCAGCCTAGGCGACAAGAGTGAAAATATGTCCTCCCCCCAAAAAACTTAAAGCTCAGTAGCTCATACCTGTATTCCCAGCATTTTGGGAATCTGAGGCGGCCAGATCACCTGAGGTCAGGAGTTTGAGGCCAGCCTGGCCAACATGGTGAAACTTCATCTCTACTAAAAACACAAAATTAACTGGATGTGGTGGCACACGCCTGTAATCCCAGCTACTTAGGAGGCTGAGGCACGAGAATCACTTGAACCCAGGAGGTGGAGGTTGCAGTGAGTCGAGATTGCGCCATCGCACTCCAGCCTGGGCAGCAAGAGTGGAACTCCATCACATAAACAAAAAACAAACAAAAACTTAATTTACTAGAAAAGGAAACAATATTAATTTCTCAAGTGGAAAATGATCTTTTGCCATAATTCGATGGAATATAATACATATAAAATAATGATATCAAATGTTAGTTGTAGAGCATTATTGAAGAAATTTTGAGCATAAGGCCTATACTCTCTTTGGTTAAAACAGGGAGCTCAGCAAGTATTAGGCATTAAAGACTTTCTCCTTGAATGATTCAGAAAGATTTTAAAAGAATTTAAACTGCTTCTGAGTCTGTGTGCAATCTAAAATACTCTATTATCACCACTTACAGACACATTGCTTTAGGAGAAAACCCTTTTATTGCCCTAGAGCAAAACCTGTTGACTGGAAAGGAAATCTCAAGTATAACCTAGAAGATGAAGTATTTCTATCCCCATATGACTAGTTGTCATTAGTAATGTCTTTTTTAAATTATTATTATTAAAAAACTATCGAGGTCAGGTGCAGTGGCTCATGTCTGTAATCCCAGCACTTTGGGAAGCCAAGGCAGGCGGATCATGAGGTCAGGAGTTCGAGACCAGCCTGGCCAGCATGGTGAAACCCTGTGTCTAATAAAGATACAAAAAATTAGCTGGGCATCATGCTGCATGCCTGTAATCCCAGCTATTTGGGAGGCTGAGGCAGGAGAATTGCTTGAACCCAGAAGGCAGAGGTTGTAGTGAGTGGAGATCATGCCATTATACTCCAGCCTGGGCGACAGGGGGAGACTCCATCTCAATAAATAAATAAATAAATAAAACTATCGCTTGGCTGGGCCCAGTGGTTCACACCTGTAATCCCAGCATTTTGGGAGGCCAAGGCAGGTGGATCACCTGAGGTCAGGAGTTTGAGACCAGTCTGAGCAACATGGTGAAACCCTGACTCTACTAAAAATACAAAAATTAGCCAGACATGGTGGGGGGTGCCTGTAATCCTCGCTACTCGGGAAGCTGAGGCACAAGAATCACTTGAACTAGGGAGGTGGAGGTTGCAGTGAGCCGAGTTCACGCCACTGCACTCCAGCCTAGATGACAGAGCAAGACTGTCTCAAAACAAACAAACAAACAAACAAACAAAACTATCACTTGAAAATGACATGGTTAGCAGTTTCCAGAGTCAAGATGCTGTGTAGCCTCAGCGCTTACTTTCACTATATATTTGGGAATATACTTCCAACTTCATACTAAACGTCTCAATATTGAATATTTATTTTGTAATGTCTATTTTGTAACATTTTAGTGGAAAGAAAAACCATCTTGAGGATTCAGACTAAAACCAAAGAGAATGTATTTAACAAGAATATAAGTATTTCAAGGGAAAACGTAATTTAGGAAAAAAATGTGGGATGAAAATGGATACTATGGATTCATTAAAGTACAAACAACTAAACCAACTCAATATATGCAATATCTAGCTGTAGTAGAAACCTCTGGTCATTATGAAAGTCTCTGATCCAAGGAAATCTGTATTTTATAACACTTATATTACATTCTGCTAGATTAAAGCTGCATTACACAGTGACTGCACATATACTGAATATTATATATTCACCTAGAAGCATACTCTACAGACATTTTACGCACTTGAAAGAAACATCAGCCAGCTGCTTTTTGCAAATGACAGCAAGACATGTCTTGGTATAATGATCTCCAGTAAGCTTCGAGTACATCCTTAAACTGAAAGGATCAAGGTCTACCTATGGTTACTTTATACAATTGATGGGCAATTTGATATTTTTCTCACTTACATTTCTTTTAATGCCCTGAAAAGCATGTAGTTCTGAATGGAGGCTATGAGAATGGGTCACCTGTTATGTGGATTTGGCTTACCAGTAGGCAAGGGATGGATGCTCCTGAAGAGTTTTGGTTGGAAAGGCTGGTAACGTCTTTAAATCTTTCCTGGCATTCTCATCACTAAAAAGAAACAGAATATGATAATGTCAGGTACTGCTATCCAAAAAATTATTGAAGCTGGTCACCAAATGGATGAGATAAAAAAAATAACTATTTACAGCATCTTGAAGCCAACATACACATGGTTATGGACTCTAACTAGAAACAGCCCCCAAATTTAACAACTGAGTTCTATGATGAGATGTTGAAGTTTATAATATTGTCTCCAAGTGTCTATTTTACACATAACTATGATTATAATTGTACATTTTTCACACTGGATTTTTACAGAATATTCTTCACATTTCATTATCCACTTTCTCCGTGTTCCTACAGTATCTTACTAATTATCTTTAGTGGCTACATAATATTCATCATGGTGGAATACTGGTTATCATGAAACCATTCACATAACATCACCAGTTTTTCATAATAGGTATCATTGCAATGAAAAGGTTTATGTAGTTGTTTATATTACTCTTCTGTTACTTCCTTACAACCCTCTGAAATATAGCAGACCAACTCAGTCATCTGCAGAAATCTCTTGACTAGAAGATGACTAGAAAACGTGCTTCTAATGAAACCCAAGATATCTCTTAAGTCACATTAAGTGAACTAAAATGTACCTCATGTAAGGTTAGCTATTATCTAATTATAAAACGGCAAAATTCTAGTTGTCAAGAGAAAAGTGTGGTCTTTACAGAACTTTAAAAAAGGGAGAGCGGGCCAGGTGCGGTGGCTCACACCTATAATCCCAGCACTTTGGGAGGCCAAGGCAGGCGGACCACGAGGTCAGGAGATCGAGACCATCCTGGCTAACATGGTGAAACCCCATCTCTACTAAATACACACACACACACACACATAAAATAGCCGAGCTTGGTGGCAGGTGCCTATAGTCCCAGCTACTTGGGCAGCTAAGGCTGGAGAATGGCATGAACCTGGGAGGCGCAGCTTGCAGTGAGCTGAGATCACACCACTGCACTCCAGCCTGGGCGACAGAGTGAGACTCCGTCTCAAAAAAAAAAAAACAACAAAAAAAAACGGAGAACAGGTAATACTATCCAGTCACAGTTGGTTATGAGAGAAAATAACTGCTGAGTATTTAAGGATATAATCTATGAGGAAAAGAACATGATTATCTAGAGTCTATTAGAGTGTAGAATAAGCACAGGAAACAGCTACTCAAAATTCTGATCAAATTGGTGTTCATCAAACAGCATAACGCTAACTCTTCCTATGTTCCACTTCTTCCCATCTTTACCACTAGCTACCCTTCGATAAAAGGCTCCCAAGTGCCAGATACCATGCAACACACTTCTTGGGCATTATTTAACTCATGTAAGGCTCATCACAAGCATTTCCATGCAGTAGATACTATTATTATCTATTGAAGTAGATGAGCCCCCAGCTGGAGGACCAAACATTGAACCATTCCTTATTGCTATTACATTTCAAAGCCAGGGTTGTGGCCTTTCCTACAGGTGAAAGATCTAGCTTTCCAAATTACTACAGGAAATAGTCACTTGGCTCCTATTCTTACATAAGAATAAATCTCTCTATTCATTTGAAATCTGAGTGTTATGGCTTAACCACACTGACAATCTTGGGAAACTGGTTTGTGCTTCCTGAAAATCAAAATATACCACAATCCAATTCATTCATATTAAAGGTCAACTGTCAACTCCCAGTATGTTTTTCTTAATAATCTCTTTTATGTTCTGTCTGGCATACCACATTTACTTTTTTTTTTCAAACCCAAGACTGTCTGATACATTTACTCCTAAATTGTGATTTTTTTTTTTAATGAAGGGCAAATGCATGCATATATTCAAAAATGATAAATTCAGGACAACATCGTGTTATGAATCATCCACATCAACCACATGCTTGTTGTTATATCTGGATCCAGCTGAACCATAGGCCATGTTTCAAGAACCCAGCCTAACATTCACTTACTTGGATTACAGTTAATTTTGTGGCAGTGGAGACCTCACTAGATTGGAAGTTGCTATTTATCATAAATTTATTTATTCAGTTAACAAAAATATGTAGAAATGAGTGTCACATGCTGGAATTGTTTTTAACTCATACAAATGCAGTCAGCCAAAAGGGAAAGGAGAATGGGGAAAGAAGTGAGGGAGAAATTTTATCTGTCATTCCATTCAATAAGCTCATGGTTGAGAATAAGTACAAAACAGGTGACTTGAAGATGTTGTCCTTAGTCCTATGTCCCTCAAAGCACAAGTATCTCATGACACAGATTTTTCTGGCATTTAGGCATTTAATACATGTCTGCTAAACTCAAGCAATCTTTATATCTAGTGCCTAAAGAAATAGCTGTGTGTTTCAACTGGAGAAAAATACCACCTGTGTTGGATTTATTGAAAGATGAAGCTTAGTCTTCAGCATATCATTTTCCCAACAATTTTCAAGAGTAATTTGAACTATACACAATCAGAATCTACTCCAGTTATAAGATGTTATTTATTTAGAAATGTTGGCTGAATAAATCAATAAATTACTAAAGGTTAATCATGAGCCAGTATCTGAGATAATGATGAATATTCACTCATTAAGACCTTTTTTGGGGTACTAATCAATCACTGAGAAGCAACTAAAATGTGCATTAATAGGGACGTGGATTAGGGATCATTTTAAGGAGAATTTAGACTACCTTGAAAAAAAGTATTCTTAACCAGGCGCGGTGGCTCATGCGTATAATCCCAGCACTTTGGGAGGCCAAGGCGGGTGGATCACCTGAGGCCAGGAGTTTGAGAGCAGCCTGACCAATATGGTGAAACCCCGTCTCTACTAAAAATACAAAAATTAGCTGGGTGTGGTGGCAGGCGCCTGTAATCCCAGCTACTCAGGAGGCTGAGGCAGGAGAACCGCTTGAACCCTGGAGGCGGAGGTTGCAGTGAGCCGAGATTGTGCCATTGCACTCCAGCCTGAGGGACAAGAGTGAGACTTCATCTCAAAAAAATAAAAAGTGGTTCCCAACATTGGCAATTTTGCCCCTCAGGGGACATTTAGCAATGTTTGAAGGCAGTTTTGATAGTCACAGCTGAGGAAGGAGGTGTTACTGGCTTCTACTGGGTAGTTCCTACAACAGTTCCTACAATGCATAGGACAGCCCTCAACAACAAAGGATGATCCTGCCCAAAATGTCAATAGTGCTGAGATTGAGAAACCCTGCCTTCAGTTATAAGAATCCTGAAAATTCTACCGTAATACTCTACAAAGCATATCTTTTAGACTTACAGAATTTTTCTCTTATGTCACTCTGAATATTAGACATCTCAGATGCAAATGTCTAATAGGGGCCAAGTGAGATAGGAATTAAAAAATCAACTGGGTAAGCGAGCTGAGAAATGGTAAGTCAAACTCAGCATCAGACCTGGGGACAATGAGAAATGGTGTGAACTATAAAGAGAGGAGAACATCGTCCATGTTTCATATAAGATACAGATTTGACTGTGTGTGATGGAGATAAAAACTTCAGTTAATTTCTCTTCACATAAGTCAGAGCTGGCTGGGCATGGTGGCTCATGCCTATAATCCCAACACTTTGGGAGACTGAGGCGGGAGGATCACTTGAGCCCAAGAGTTGGAGACCAACCTGGGCAACACAGTGAGACCTCGTCTCTACAAGAAATTTTTAAAAAATTAGCCAGGTGTCATGGCATGTGCCTGTGGTTTTGACTACTTGGGAGGCTGAAGTGGACCACTGGAACCCAGAAGTTCAAGGCTCTAGTGAGTTATGATTGCACCAATGTATTACAGCCTGGGCAACAGAGTGAGATTCTCTTATTAAAAAAAAAAAAAGAATGGAGAGAAGATGCCTTCTCAGTTTCTTGGTTTCTAGTTTCAGATAATTTGCTAACTGCAAATTGTCAGTAGTGAATGATTAAAGGAGACAAGTAATTTAGGCAAATTACTTGTCTCGCTATTTGTGGAATTTTGACTATCCCTCAAAATCACTTTTTTTTTTTTTTTTTTTTTTTTTGAGGCTGGGTCTTGTTCTGTTGCCCAGGCTGGAGTGCAGTGGCTCAATCATGGCTCACTGCAGCCTCAACCTCCAGCCTCTAGGGCTCAAGTGATCCTCCCCCTCAGCCTCCCAAGTAGCTAGAATCACAGATGCATGCCACCATGCCTGGCTAATTTTAAATTTTTCATAGAGATGGGGTCTCACTATGTTGACCTGGCTGATCTCAAACTCCTGGCCTCCAGCAATCCTCCTGCCTTAGCTTCCCAAAGTGCTGGGATTACAGACACAAGCCACCATGCCCAGCCCCCCAAAATTACATTCTCAGGGAAGAATATGCCCTTATTTCTTCACATTAGAAAAGGCTCCTGTTAATCTTCCAAATCTGGTCATTTGTACTATTGCAAAATATCCCTTGTGAATATATAACATCACTTTCCTATAAGAAGCTGTTTAATATAGGAATTTTCCAGCAAGCCATCACCGATATTTGAAGTGGTTGAGCTGTGGACGTGACTATAACACTAAAAGAAAAAGCCAGCAGAATAATTAAAAGATGACTGAGACAGACAGCCTGGCAGAAAAAATAGGCTAAACTCTTCAACAAGCAGTGTATAGAAGTAGAAATCCAAATGGCCAACAGAAAAAAAGTGTTCAACTTCATAAGTTATCAAGGAAATGCAAATTAAATCCTCAATTAATTACTAATACACACCAGACTATCAAACTTTTTTTTATTTTTGAAACGGAGTCTCACTCTGTTGCCAGGCTGCAGTGCAGTGGTGCGATCTTGTTTGGTCCTAAACAAGGACCCGGGTTCAAGCGATTCTCCTGCCTCAGCCTCCAGAGTACCTGGGACTACAGGTGCACGCCACCACGCCCAGCTACTTTTTGTATTTTCAGTAGAGATGGGGTTTCACCTTGTTGGCCAGGATGGTCTCTAACTCTTGACCTCATGATCAAGAGATAGACCGCACCCACCCACACTATCAAACTTTTTTTTTTTTTGAGATGGAGTCTCGTTCTGTCACCCAGGCTGGAATGCAGCGGTGCACTCTTGGCTCACTACAACCTCTTCCTCCCGGGTTCAAGCAATTCTCTGCCTTAGCCTCCAGAGTAGCTGGGATTACAGGCACCTGCCGCCATGCCTGGCTAATTTTTTTGTACTTTTAGTAGACAGGGTTTCACCAAGTTGGCCAGGCTGATTTTGAACTCCTGACCTAGTGATCCACTTGCCTCAGTCTCCCAAAGTGTTGGGATTACAGGTGTGAGCCACCGCGTCTGGCGACTATCAAACTTTTAAAACTCCAATAAGATCTAGTTTATATGGAGATGTAGTGCAGTAGGAACTCTCATCCATTACTAGTAAGAATGTCAATTGGTACAATCATTTTGGAAATTTGCATACCCTATAACCCAGTAATCCTCTGCTAGATATAATCCCTAGAGAAATTTATATACAACAATAAGATTTAGGGCCAGGTGTGGTGGCTCACGCCTGTAATTCCAACACTTTGGGAGGCTGAGGCGGGTGGATCACCTGAGGTCAGGAGTTTGAGACCAGCCTGACCAACACAGTGAAGCCCCACCTCTACTGAAAAAATACAAAAATTAGCCAGGCATGGTGGCGGGCACCTGTAATCCCAGCTACTCTGGAGGCTAAGGCAGGAGAATTGCTTGAACCCAGGAGGCGGAGGTTAAAGTGAGTTGAGATTGTGCCATTGCACACCAGCCTCAGCGATAGAGCAAGACTCTGTCTCAAAAAAAAAAAAAAGATTTACACCAACATTGTTCACACAAAAGAACAACTCAAATATCCCATAACATTACAAATGCTCAAACTGTAATGTATTCAAGTAATAGAATACCATGCAGCAAGGAAAACAGACAATAGCTACACATAACATGAATTTCACACATATTGAGCAAAGATACAAGACCCCAAATAAGAAACACAATCACTATTTCACGTACATAAAGGTTCAAAACAAACAAAATGAAACTAGAAAGAATCACACATAAAGACAAGCGCCCGAACTCGTCTCATCTAGGAAGGGGCTGGTTAGTTCTTGGATGGGAGACAGCCTGGAAATACTGGGTGCTATAGGCTTAACAAAACAAAGACAAGAAAATATGTACCATAGAGTCAGAAAGCCCATGAGGAAAGAGGGAATTTTACTGCAGGTAGGAAAGTACAATATACAATGAGGGGCAGGAGGCTTCTGGGGTCCTGGCAACATTCCTCACTGGCAGTGGTTATATGGCTGCATCGTCTTTTTTTTTTCCCTCTGAGACTCTGTCACCCAGGCTGGAGTACAGTGGCATGATCTTGGCTAACTGCAACCTCCTCCTGCTGGGTTCAAGCGATTCTCCCGCCTCAGTCCTCCCAGCAGCTGGGACTACAGGTATGCGCTACCATGTCTAGCTAATATCTGTATTTTTAGTAGAGACGGGGTTTTGCCATGTTGGCCAGGCTGTTATCGAACTCCTGACCTCAGGTGATCTGCCTGCCTCTGCCTCCGAAAGTGCTGAGATTACAGGATTGAGCCACCGTGTCCGGCCCAGCTGCATCCTTCTAATTTGTTCCTTATATCAATATACATGTTTTATGCATTCTTCTATGTGATATAATTCACAACAAAAATGGAATCAAGTATGGCCAGTTGAGTGGATGTAAGGAAAGCCGAAGTTCAAGCTCACTGCCCTGTTATGGTGAGGTGCTGCAATGGTGACGCAAGAGGTTAGAACCTACTGAACCAAAAAGGAATCCACTGGGGTGTTAGAAACACTGGCATGTTATTCTAGAAGGTTAAGCTCGATCATTTTCAGAGTTTAGGATCAAACAGGATTTCACGTTTGAGTGGACTGGCAGTAGCTGAGTGCTTATTTGTTCACCCTCCTGGGGAATTTGTTTGGGAGCCTGAGGCTGCAGGGATCTATGGAGCTTGTAGGAACGGCCAGGTCTGGCTTCTGCACAGAAGGCCCCTCCCTGGCCGGCTGGGCAGGAGGCATGATTTATGAGTCAGGATCAACCTCAGAGTTCAGAGGGAGGGCCCAAAAGTAGTAGGGGAGGTGAATAAGCCTCAATCGGGATGTCTCTGCCTTTCACCAGCAATAAATACACTCAACCTGACTGGACATTCCTGACCCTAATGGCAACGGATATGTTATTTTAAAGATGCACTTGACCAGAATTGCCATGAGGGACTGGTTTCTCCGGGCCCTAGCCAGAGAGAATGCCCATAAATCTACATCACTTGCTACTTCTCAGTGACCAAACCAGAAATTGCTTCTCTCCATAATTTCAGCAGGAATTCAGATGTCACAATGAAGAACATGCTTGCATTTTATCTGATTATCTAGGCTGAACTCCTCCCTTAGGCATTCCAGATTCCAATTTCGATAACTTTCCAGAAGGAAGCTGCCCATGACCTTCTATTTAACTACTACAACTATTTCTCAGGCAACAATTCCTTGGGTCATTCTGAAGCCCCCTTTCATGGGCTGTTGTTTTTCTTTGCTGACCCCAAGTACCCTGATGGAATGTGCCAACCCCACTCATTTTTGAGAAAGCCACATGGCTGGCAAAACTGAGGCTACCCTTTGTGTGTGCTGGAGCACTTGTGTGGAAAAAGCCACCCCCAGCAAATGAGTGCACCTGCTTGTGGCTAATTGTGGGCTTGCACAGCAACAATCAGCCACCTGCCCTCAGAGACTGGAGTAGAAGGGAGTGCAGGCAATTAGCAAACTGGGCATGCTAGCACTTCCTAGAGAAAACTAAGACTCTTGCTGTCCTATGCTTGGTGTGAGGGCATCCTCTATTTCTAGAACAGCTTAAAAAAAAAAAAAAAGAAAAGAAAGCCCAAGCCCCAAAGCCACAAATTTCACCTTTTTTTTTTTTTTTTTTTTGGTAGCGATGAGGTCTCCCTATGTTGCCCAGGTTGGTTTCAAACCCTTGGGCTCAAGTGATCCTCCCTTCTTGGCTTCTCAAAGTACTGGGATTACAGGCTTGAACCACCACACCAGCCCCGCATTTCACTTTTCTTCTCCAAACAAAGCGCTTCCTTACCTGAAACCCAAACCAAGGGTGCATAAAAATGCATGTTAAATATAATATCCAAGTGGAAACAGCTACAGAAACTTCACGTTCTAAACCTAACCTGTTTAGAAAGTTAACTTGGGGCTGGGTGCAGTGGCTCACACTTGTAATCCCAGCACTTTGGAAGGCGAGATGGGTCACTTGAGCCCAGGAGTTCGAGACCAGCCTGGCCAACATGGTGAAACCTCGTCTCTACAAACAATACAAAAAAATTAGCTGGGCATGGTGGCACATGCCTATAGTCACAGCTACTTGGGAGGCTGAGGTGGGAGAATCACCTGAGCCTGGGAGGTCAAGGCTGCAATGAGCTATGATCACCTACTGCACTCCAGCCTGGGTGACAGTGAGACCCTGCCTCCAAAAAAAAGAAAAAGAAAAGAAAAGAAAAGAAAAGATTAACTTGGGACTGGAGTTCTTTTTTCAACTCAAAATCCTTATTTCAGAAAATGCATATGTGGATGTAAAAAAGCCATAGTTAAGTGCCTATTTGAACACTCAGTAAAGTCTAAAGCCTGTTATTAAGTGTAAATGTACCATACAGCTTATTAATCTTTTTTAAATTTCTGATTAATCAGATTGATTAATTTCTGATTAATTAATCAGAAATTAAAAGATTATGACACGGGTCTCCCAGGATTTGGGCAAGTCATCACAGTTAAGAACTCTATTTAGTACTGTGTCCCATGCAAACCAAAGATTTACTGTTATCAGGAATGGAACTAATTGGAAACATTTGCCTGTCTTCTGGGGTTGCCTTGTATAGGCCTTGATGAGAAGTCATTTCTTTGTCTATGCTTACTAGAAACCTGTGATGACCCATCAAGGTTCTGAACTGTATTGAAGGAATGGGAGAGGGTTAGTGATCATAGCAGCTACAAAAGTTTATTTAGGCCAGGCACAGTAGCTCATGCCTGTAATTCCAACATTTAGGAAGGCTGAGGCGGGCAGATCAGTTGAGGTCAGGAGTTCCAGACCAGCCTGGCCAACGTGGTGAAACTCCATCTCTACTAAAAATACAAAAATTAGCTGGGCCTGGTGGCGCGTGCCTGGAGTCCCAGCTACTCACGAGGCTGAGGCAGGAGAATTGCTTGAACCGGGAGGTGGAGGCTGCAGTGAGCTGAGATCATGCCACTGCCCCCTCCAGCCTGGGTGACAGAGTGAGACCCTGTCTCAAAAAACAAAAACAAAACAAAAAGAAACTGTATTGAATATCTGTTAAATAGGTGTAACAGGTGCCAACTTAACTATCAATCAAACCATTTGAGCTGGATCTTCTATTGAAGGATGACAGATTGCATAAATAAGTAATTATTAAAAAGGATCTTGGTTACTATTAATAAACACCAATTTCCTCAACTAATCTACTGGCACTGATCAAGCCCTGGGTGATTAGCAGTTTAAGAGCTTTTCACTGACTAACTTGCCTTCAAATTGCCCTTTATTGAAAAAGAATATCATGTTTCTTTCAGTTGTTTGTAGAATCTGGCCTTCAATGATGAATTCAGCTTATTATCTGCTGGACTTAATAACTAGAAATTTCTAACCGTAAGTTTCTCTCTACTGATTCCTAGGTAAAGCAATATTAAAGGTGACAAACACAAGAAAACAGTGATTATCATTGTACCCTCGTACCCCGACTGGCAGCATCGGCATTCTCGGATAACTTGCTGGAAAGGCAAATCTCAGGTTCCATCCCAGACCTACTGGATCAGAAAGGCCAAGGGTGGGGCCCAGCAATCTGCTTTTAACAAAGGGCTTAAGAACCACTGCAATAGGATAAACACAACATAAAACAGAGATTTTGACTGGGTGTGGTGGCTCACGCTTATAATCCCAGCACTTTGGGAAGCTGAGGAGGGCGGATCACTTGAGGTCAGGAGTTCCAGACCAGCCTGGCCAACACAGTGAAACCCCACCTCTACTAAAAATACAAAAAATTAGCCGGGTGTGGTGGTGTGTGCCTGCAGTCCCAGCTACTCAGGAAGCTGAGGCAGGAGAATTGCTTGAACCCAGGAGGCGGAGGCTGCAGTGAGCCAATCTTATGCCACTGCACTCCAGCCTGGGCGAAAGAGTGAGACCCTGTCTCAAATAATAATAATAATAATATTTTCAAGAAAGAGGCCATAATCAACTCCTTAAATTGGAGAGATGGTCAGGGAGGCTGAGCAAAGCTTTTGGGTGGACAACTCAGGAGGTTTGTTCTAGGAGACTCTAGCAAGTGACCTGAACTAGCAGTGACAAAATATGAGTGCTGTCATCTAATCCCCCAAAAGAAATACTTCTAAAGGGCCAGGCGCAGTAGCTCATACCTATAATCCCAGCACTTTGGGAGGCAGAGGTGGGTGGATCACCTGAGGTCAGGAGTTCAAGACCAGCTTGGCGAACATGGTGAAACCCTGTCTCTACTAAAAATATGAAAATTAGCTGGGCGTGGTGGCGGGTGCCTGTAGTCCCAGCTACTCAGGAGGCTGACGCAGAAGAATTGCTTGAGCCTGGGAGGCGGAGGTTTCAGTGAGCTGAGATCATGCCACTATATTCCAGCCTGGACAACAGGGCAAGATTCCCTATCAAATTAAAAAAAGAAAAGAAAAAAAAAAAGAAGAAATACTTCTAAGCAACAACAGCTCTCTCACTGGGTATTACCAGGTGGCAGAGACTGGGCTAACCCCATTCTCTACAGGCGTATTATGCTATTAACATCAGTGTCCCTGTTTCGTGGATGTGAAAACAGAGAGTTGAGAGAGATTAAGCAATTTAAACCCACAAAGCAAATGCGACTCCAAACCTGTGCTTTAACCACTTTGCCTTACTCCTCCAGGATTCTAGGAAGAGGGGACAGGAAATGGGGAAGGAGCAGAGGAAAGATTTTAACTTTGAGGCTTCAGCATTTATCATTATGGTGGCCACTGATTAATTCCATCAAAATATGTATTGCTTAGGTGAGGACAGTCTACCTTTTTCAACTAGATCAAACTGGATTACCCCAAACTGATTAACCACATCAAGGATCTGAACATAGATAACAAGACTTCATGTGTTAGCAGTGTTTCCTGAACCATACCAAACCAGAACAAACCAAACAAAAACCATAGGCTAATTGTCCCTTAGTATCGAGGACACCAAATTTAGGGTTTTTTGTTGTTGTTGTTTTGGTTTTTTTTTTTTTTTTTTTTTTTTGAGACAGAGTCTCGCTCTGTTTCCCAGGCTGGAGTGCAGTTGCAAAATCTCGGCTCACTGCAACCTCCACCTCCTGGGTTCAAGCGATCCTCCTGCCTCAGCCTCCCCAGTAGCTGGGACTATAGGCAACTGCCACCATGCCTGGGTAATTTTTATATGTTTAGTAGAGATGGAGTTTCACCATGTTGGCCAGGCTGGTCTGGAATTCCTGACCTCAAGTGATCTGCCCGCCTCAGCCTCCCCAAGTGCTGGGATTACAAGCATGAGCCACCGTGCCCGGCCCCAAATTTAGTTTTTAAAAAATACTTTTACATGAGCTGCAAAACCAGACTCCAGTCATTTTCAGCAGAACCTTAAAACAGGGAGTCCAAACTGCTACAGGTGAGAAGTCCAATATATCAATTAAGGCTCCTTAACCCACACAAGGTATTCCTGAAGCCCCACTTTTTATACTGACTCAAAAAGCTCCAAGTAAGATCTCTACCCTGGATGAGTTATCTCTGTTACTGTTAGGGGATACTAAGGCCTGGGATGGGCTGAAGAAAACAAGAAACAAGCCGACACTTTTATTCACAGTCAATCATATGCAAAGGCAGAAAGCTAGAGCTCAAGTTCATTCAATGCCTCATGCCACTCCTGATTATCGCAAATGAGTTGAGAAAAACTGATTACAGACTGAGCTAATTGCGTAACAGCTAAAAGAAAGAGGCCTCCTCACTTTCTACCCATCCAGACTAAACTTAAAAGACAGCAGTTCCACCCAGCCAGGTAAGCAAGGTGGATTCATTTGGTCCAACCCCTGAATGCGCAGATGAGAGAAACAAGGCCCACTGAAAGTTGAAAACTTACCAAAGTTCCCACGGTAGGTGGCAACAGATCTAAGGGACCAGAGGTTTGTTCTCGGGACAACTGCAGGCCGGAGCACAAGAGGAGGAAGAGGAAGAGAAAAGAATTGGAAAGCTAGGGAGGAACGGAAGAAGAGGGAGGGGCCGGGAAAGGAAACAGCCAGCTGGCTGTGCCAGACCTTGCTCTCCTCCCCTCCTAAGCCACAGGGCCTTTCCATTCTTGGAATTTCCTCCCTATCCCATTTAAACCTTTCTTGATCAGATCTTAACCCAAGTCAGGTTGCAGCTATTTACAGAGTGAAAAGTGAGAACTGAAAGAATTATGTAAGCCTTTCTCCTGGCCTCTGGCCAAAGCTAGGGATGCCTCCCACTGTTTCTGAGCAAGGTGGGAAGTTGTTGGCCCATCCTTCATCCAAAGAAGCTCCTTCACAGGGCTACAGGTGTGAGCATGCAAAGAAGGCCTTCATGGGGGTTTAGGTGTGAGCATGCATTTCTAGGCGTCATGCATTTCTAGCGCCTTCACGGGGGTTCAGGTGTCAGCATGCATTTCTACACCATCTCTGGTCCCCAGTTCCCTCAGACCTCTCAGCTCCTCTTTCATAGGACGATAAAAGATATTATTTGGGCTTTTATTTTATTTACGTATTCATTTATTGAGACAGAGTCTTGCCCTGTCGTCCAGGCTGGAGTGCAGTGGCATAATCTCGGCCCACTGCAACCTCTGCCTCCTGGGTTCAAGTAATTCTCCTGCCTCAGCCTCCTGAGTAGCTGGGATTACAGGCACGCACCATCATGCACGGCTAATTGTTTGTATTTTTAGTAGAGACAGGGTTTCACCATGTTGCCCAGGTTGGCCTCAAATTCCTGAGCTCAGGCAATTAGCCGGCGTTGGCCTCCCAAAGTGCCAGGATTACAGGCGTGAGCCACAGCACTTTGGGCTCTTAAGGTGGCCATCCTAGGCACTGGCCGTGTGCGACAAGTGGAAGCATTTTACTTACACAAACTCATTTAGTCTTCATAGCACCCAAGATGTTGGTGCTCTTTCTAATTTACAGATGAAGAAACTGAGATTTAGAAAGATCACCTAGCTGCCCATTATTTTACTGGAGCTAGTACACAGCCAGCCAGTACATACCTAGGAAAAAATCAAAAAGACCAACCAACTAATCAGCTCTAGGCCTATGATTTACAGTAATAAGGTTTGGCCTTTAGAACTGCATTCAGTCCCAGGTCTCCCTGTTCCTAGTTTTGTGGTCTTAGATAAACTAACCTTTGTGAGCCTGGGTTTCCATATTATAAAAATACGAATACTGACCTGTTGAATAGGATTCTTGGGTATATTACCATAGAATGCTATGAAGGCACTTGCCTATGTTCAATAAATGTGTTCCTTCCTAGCCAGGTGTGGTAGCTCATGCCTGTAATCCAAGCACTTTGGGAGACTGAGACTGAGGTGGTCAAATTGCTTGAGCCCAGGAGTTTGAGATCAGGCTAGGCAATATGGTGAAATCTCATCTCTATGGAAAATACAAAATTAGCCAGACGTGGGGTACACACCTGTAGTCCTAGCTACTCGGGAGGCTGAAATGGGAAGATCACTTGTGCCCAGGGGGCACATGATCTTCAGTGATCCATGATCATGCCACTGCACTGTAGCCTGGACGACAGAGCAAAATCCTGCCTCAAAACAACAACAACGTTCCTTCCTTCCTGATGGTAGTATAATGAACCAAAGATTTTACCAAACACTTTATTCCTACCACTCTCTGCGCAGGCTGGTGGTGGATTATTACCATTGAGAAGAATCCCAAAGGGGTGATCTAGGTTAGAGTTGGCAGATTTAATATATTGGACATACTTAAAAATTTTTCGTTGTTCATCTGAAATTCCAATTTAACTGGGCATCCTATATTTTTATTTGCTAAATCTGGCAACTCTAAGGGTGTATAATAAACTGCCTGGGAAAAGAACTTTGAAAGTAACTTGTCAAGTTACGAGTTGTGAGCAGTTTGGCGCTTGGTTTGACAGGGTCTATTGGTAACCAGTGGAAGCTCAGCGTAGAAACTCACTTTTCCAACATCATGATCCACGGGATTGGTGTCAGCCTTTTATTTTCTCAGCATTCTACCAAAGACGCATCCTGTAGCAGGAAACCGCTTGTGTTCTGGGAAGTGCAGTGTCCTCTCAGCTAGAATTCCTTTGTCATTACATTTTTGTCTGTGGCCTAACTTGTAACAGGGGACAATTGCTCTGCCCATCTGCATGCTTGATGGGGATCAACTGTCAAGGTATTTGTTTTTAGGTCTAAGGAATTTCCAATGAGAATGAAAATGTGATGAGAGATTTTTCTAAACGTCAGCCAGCTCCCTGAGGACCCCGATTGTGTCTACTTTGAACCTTTAACTCTCTTAATAATGGGTAGAAGAAACATCATCGATAAGAATGACAGACTGGGAAGCAGGTTAACTCGAAAATCTGTAAATATTTTTTAAAAATTTTATTTTTCTCCTGTTAAATTCATAGAAACAAAGTAGAATGGTGGTGGCCACGGACTGCAGGAGGAGTGAATGGGGAGCTGTTTAATGGGTGCAGAGTTTCTGTTCCTCCAAGATGAAAAAGTTCTGGAGATTGGCCATACAACATAAACACGGCCAGTCGCGGTGGCTCACACCTGTAATCCCAGCACTTTGGGAAGCTGAGGCGGGTGGATCGCCTGAGGTCAGGAGTTCGAGACCATCCTGGCCAACATGGTAAAACCCTGTCTCTACTAAAAATACAAAAAATTAGCCGGGCGTGGTGGTGTGTGCCTGTAATCCCAGCTATTCAGGAGGCTGAAGGAGGAGAATCGCTTGAATCCAGGAGGTGGAGGTTGCAGTGAGCCGAGATCATGCCACTTACACTCCAGTCTGGGCAACAGAGCGAGACTCTCTCAAACACACACACACCCAACATAAACATTACTTAACACTACCAAACACTACTTTTAAAAAAGGTTGAGATGATAAATTTTACGTATATTTTACTACAATTTTTAAAAAAATTATTCTTAAATCTAGAGTTAGAAAAAGGATACATAGGCCAGGCATGGTGGCTCACGCCTGTAATCCTAGCATTTTGGGAGGCTGAGGAGGCGGGTGGATCACAGGTCAGAAGATTGAGACCATTCTGGCTAACATGGTGAAACCCCGTCTCTACTAAAAATACAAAAAATTAGTCGGGCATGGTGGCATGTGCCTGTAGTCCCAGCTACTTGGGAGGCTGAGGCAGGAGAATTGCTTGAACCCGGGAGGTGGAGGTTGCAGTGAGCTGAGATCACGCCACTACACTCTAGCCTGGGTGACAGAGTGACTCTGTCTCAAAAAAAAAAAAAAAAAAAAGAAGAAAAGACAAAAAGAGAAAGAACACAGAAAGGAAAAACAATCAATGCAGACAATGTTTTCCTACAAAAGAATGGAAAGTCAAAGAAATGTGTTTCTCTCCTGGGAAACTTCCTGCTAGACAAGTGAAAAATTACTTATGGTCAACTTGAAGTCCCAACTCTTTAATCCCTCTTCCTGTATGTGTAATTCAATGTGTCTTTCCTGATCACACAAAAAAATGGATTAACCACATTAGCCATCGGAACACAGATAACAAGACTGTATTGTTATGTGTTATGTTATCCCTTACTGTGTTTCCAGAATCAAACCAAAAGGCGTGGAAATGCTTATCGGTGGGGGAATGTAGAATTCTCCCTCAACAATGTCGTCCCACAGCTCCCGTAGACTCTGGATGGTTTGCACTTTGAGAAGTGGAATTAGTTCATGTCATGCTACTTTCTATTCCTACCGAATGCCACACATGCCTGTGTCTCAGCCAGCCGCTACCTGAAGAGGCCAAGTATGCTGAGTTCATTTCATGACCAAGTAGCCGTGATGGGTGTAACGGCTCCACTCCAGTGGAGAAAGAAACTGAGAACTCAAATGGATCAAGAGAGTTACTTCCTGTATAGGACTGATCCTCTGTGGTGGTAGTAACTGTCTAAAGATGTATTAAGGTGGGACTTAGGGTTTTTGTGTTCATTTAGTTGCATCAGGTTTAGGGTTTTTGTGTTCATTTAGTTGCATCAGGCTTTTTTAAGCTGTGAAATGCAAGGGGTTTTGAAATGTAAAATACTTAAGCTGTGAAATGCAGAAGCCTGACTTCTACTCTGATTCTGTGGTTCATAGAGTAGAGTGTGTAGTCCAGCAAGAGGCTGAAAATAAGTGTGGAAAATGCTGCCTATGTGTCCCCTTCTGGGAGATCTATAGCGCTCATGAGCAGATTGAAAACTCAGCCAAGAGAACTCGGGGAACTTTGTTTAACTTTTAACTAAGTATTGTAGAGAGGAAAATCACTTCTCAAGAGTTTTTTTCACAAAAGTGTTTTGTTGATTCATCAAAGGCCCGACCTGAAATAAGACAAAAACATTCCATTTCTGTCAAGTAAGCCTTCTTTATTCAGCTGGCCAGGAAGGTAATGATTCTTACAAATTTGTGTTGGGATACGAAGAAAGAAACTGGCTGGATACAGTCGCTCACACCTGTAATCCCAGCACTTTTGGGAGGCCAAGTCTGACAGATTACGAGATTTGGGTGTTTGAGACCAGTCTGGCCAACATGGTGAAACCCCATCGCTACTAAAAGTAAAAAAAATTAGCCAGGTGTGGTGGCTAATTTCAAGAATTGCTTGAACCCAGGAGGCGGAGTTTGCAGTGAGCTGTAATTAAACCACTGCACTCCAGCCTGCGCAACAGACCGAGGATCCATCTCAAAAAAACACAACAAAACAAAAACCCGAAAAACAAAAAAGGAAACCTCTAACAGTGGTAAAATGCATGTGGTTTGGAGCCCTAATCTGCCACTGTCTAGCTATGTGACCTAAGTAGTAAGCTATTTAACAGCTACAAAGTTCAGTTTTCGTACCTATAAAATGGGGACAATGACAGTGCCATCACAGGGTTGCTGTGAGGATTAAATATATTAATAACAGTAACAATAGCAAATATTGTTTATTGAGACAAAGAAACGGTTCCAGAGAGGCTAGGCAAACTACCCACAGGTACATAACAAGTGGCTGGGCCTGGATTTGAACCCAGGCAGTTAAATTCCAAAGCTCCTCTCTTCACTACAGCCTCCCCATTGATTCCAGTGGGTACTTAGCATAGCGCCTTGCCCACAGGAGATGATATTTTTATTATTGATATTGACGGTAAAGGCTCTGGAAATGAAATTAGATTTCAGAGCTTTAAGTGCTCCAGAGGTGTAAGAACTAAGGGGCAAATTTCTTGAAAGTGTTTTTATCCTCCGTTAACTAGTCTCCAGAGCATCCAAGGAAATTCCTTTCCCATGGGAAATAGCTGCATTTTTTTGTAGCACAGCTGTAAATTGTGAATATTCCCTTCCCACTTGAAGCTAAGTGTTAACATACTCTCATTCTGACCCGGCATTGAATTGCAAAATGTACTCACTCACTTTTTCTTACAAGTAGAAGCACCCTAATCACATAGTTACTTGGTAACTTTCACCTCTCAAAATCTTAAAAAAAAAAAAAAAAAAGAAAAGAAAAGAAAGAAAAGGCCAGGCACAATGGCTCACGCCTGTAATCTGTAATCCCAGCAGTTTGGGAGGCTGAGGACGGTGGATCACGAGCTCAGGAGTTCAAGACCAGCCTGGCCAACATGGTGAAACCCCGTCTCTACTAAAAAATACAAAAATTAGCTGGGCATGGTGGTGGACGCATGTAATCCCAGCTAGTTCAGGAGGCTGAGGCAGGAGAATTGCTTGAACCCAGATGGCAGAGGTTACAGTGAGCTGAGATCACACCACTGCACTCCAGCCTTGGCAACAAGAGTGAAACTCTGTCTGAAAAAAAAAAAAAAGCTTTGCTTTTACAAACTTTTTTGTGGCTGGCAGCTGGGTGATAAAGCCTTGCCTCCTTGCCGTGTCAGCTTTCAGGAATTCTCTGTTTGTCTGTGTTGTGTTACCCAAGTAGCCTGTTATCTTTGCAGTTTAAGGGCTGACTTGGAAATTCAGACTGTCATCTATTTAAAGAAAATGGAAGTCCCCACTCCACTATTTTAATTAACTTTCAGAGAGCAGGGTTTCCTACTGGTTCTGATAATGTTAACTTAAAATACTCTGAAGGAAACACGGCAGGAAGCAAAATAAAAAGGGGAGGATTGCTATTTTTAAAGGCATTCTAGGAAGAAGAGTTTGAGCAAAGCCATGAAGGCACATAGCATGGGCTACACGGAGAAAAAGGAAGAGAGGCATGAGCAGATACTAAGGAGTATGCACAACAGAGAATGGGAGATTAAATGTGTAATGCCGACCAAGTATGGCCTTGAACGCCAGGTTGTGGTGTTGGTGGGCAGGTGTCTGTGTGCAATGAGAAACTAAGAGATTTTTAGAAATAAACAACAACGATCAAATCTATGTCTTAGGAAGGTAGCTGGAGGTTACGCGCAGGCAGTAGTGTGTGGCGGAATCAGAACAGATCTGAGAACTCACCAGCAATGTAACAATCTCTTTGGGCTTAAATTTTACATTTATTACTTTGTTCAGTGGCGATAACAGCTATTGTGGTAGGACTGAATGAAATCAGACATGGACATTTAAAATAATGCCATAGGCCAGGTGCGGTGGCACACGCTTGTAATCCCAGCACTTTGGGAGGCCTAGAAAGGCGGATCACCTGAGGCCAGGAGTTCAAGATCAGTCTGGCCAGTGTGGTGAAACCCTGTCTCTACTAAAAATACAAAAAATAGCTGGGCGTTGTGGTGCTCATCTGTAATCCGAGCTACTCGGGAGGCTGAGGTATGAGAATTGCTTGAACCCGGGAGGTGGAGGTTGCTGTGAGCCGAGATCACACCACTGCACTCCAGCCTGGGCGACAGAGTAAGACTCCATCTCAAAAAATATATAAAATAACACTGTAATACTCAATTATTAGTTCAACACATAATTCACACACACACACACTTTTACAGTCAGGCTGAATGGGAGGGAATGAGGACTGAGAAAGTTGTGCTGATCAACAGAAGGAAAGGAGGGAGCTATCTGACAGGTGGAAAAAAGATGGGAAGGGAAAGGGGAAATCTCAGACAGCATTCAAGAGAGAATGGAGCTGTAATTCAAAGGGAGACAGTGGAAGAGGAGCTGGTTTGGAGGCTGGGCTGTTGTTGGTGAGGTCAGCTTTGGAAATGCTCAAGAAAGAGGTGGATATTCACAAGGAGTGGACTAGGGCAGCCTTAAGAATTAGGTGTTCAGTTATTGTTTTTACTGAAAAAGCCACTTTGCCTAGGAAGGTATTTGGGGACATATTTTGGTCATCATTTATTTATTTATTTATTATGTTTTTTGAGAGAGTCTCAATGCCTGTAGTCCCAGCCACTTGGGAGGCTAAAGCAGGAGAATCGCTTGAACCCAGGAGGCGGAGGTTGCAGTGAGCCAAGATGGCGCCATTGCACTTCAGCCTGAGAGACAGAGTGAGACTCTGTCTCAAAAAAACAACAACAACAACAAAAAAAACCCCCAGCATTTTGGGAAGCTGAGGCGGGCAGATCACTGAAGTCAGGAGTTTGAGACCAGCCTGGCCAACATGGTGAAACCTCATCTCTACTAAAAATACAAAAATTAGCTGGGCATGGTGGTATGTGCCTATAATCCCAGTTACTCGGGAGGCTGAGGCAGGATAACTGCTTGAACCCAGGAGGTGGAGGTTGCAGTGAGCTGCACTCCAGCCTGGGTGACAGAGCAAGACTAAAAATAAATACACACAGATGTTCATCACAGCATTTTTTATATTAGCTTTATGGGGAAAAAAGCTAATATAAATAACACCATGATGAACATCTTTTTTCCCATTATATGGGAAACAAGTAATATTTGTAACAGTAGGGGAGTCCATCATGTCCATCAATTTGGTAAAATAAAATGGATTGCAGGAACTGTTCTAAGTACTTTACAAATGCAATATTAATTCATTTAATCCTCACAGCAATCCTATGGAGTATGTATTATAATTGTAAGTCCCATTTTACAGATGAGGAAACTGAGGCTTGGAGATTTTAAGTAATTTGTTCAAGATTACACAGGTAATAAGTAGCCGACCTGGCATTTGAATCAGGCTGTCTGGTTCCACAGTCTCTGCTCTAACCACTACAACATTGCCTCATGGTATTTTATTTTACCTGACTTTCTTTTTGTGTTTTTTATTTTTATTTTTATTTTTCTGAGACAGAGTTTTGCTCTGTTGTGCAGGCTGGAGTGCAGTGGCGTGATCTCTAGCTCACCGCAACCTCCACCACCAGGTTCAAGCAATTCTTCTGTCTCAGCCTCCCCAGTAGCTGGTATTACAGGTGTGTGCCGCCATGCACAGCTAACTTTTGTATTTTTAGTAGAGACAAGGTTTTGCCATGTTGGCCAGGCTGATCTCAAACTCCTGGCCTCAAGTGATCCGCCCATCTCGGCCTCCTAAAATGCTGGGATTACAGGAGTGCACCTGGCCTTGCCTGATTTTCTTTTCCTTTTTTCTTTTCTTTTCTTTTCTTTTTTTTTTTTTTTGTGACACAGTCTCACTCTGTCATCCAGGATGGAGTGCAGTAGCACCATCTTGGCTCACTACAACTCCACCCTCTGGGTTCAAGTGATTCTTTCACCTCAGCCTTCCAAGGAGCTGGGTGTGTGCGCGCGCGACCATGCCAGCCCAATTTTTTTTTTTTTTTTAGACAGTTTCACTCTTGTTGCCCAGGTTGAAATGCAATGACTCGATTTCGGCTCACCGCAACCTCTGCCTCCTGGGTTCAAGCGATTCTCCTGCTTTAGCCTCCCAAGTAGCTGGGATTACTGGCATGTACCACCATGCCCAGCTAATTTTGTATTTTTAGTAGAGACAGGGTTTCTCCATGTTGGTCAGTTTGGTCTCAAACTCCTGACCTCAGGTGATCCACCTGCCTTGGCCTCCCAAAGTGCTGGGATTATAGGCGTGAGCCACTGCACCTGGCGCCAGGTGCCTGATTTTCTCAGAAGAGTTTTATAACAAGGCAGGGTCTGGTGGCTTGCACCTGTAATCCTAGCACTTTGGGAGGCCAACATAGGCAGATCAGCTGAGCCCAGGAGTTTGCGACCAGCCTGGGTAACATGGTGAATCCCTGTTTCTACAAAAAATACAAAAATTAGCCAGGTGTGATGGTGTGTACCTGTAGTCCCAGCCGCTCAGGAGGCTGAGATGAAAGAACTGATGGAGCCAGGAGGTGGAGGTTATAGTGAGCTGAGATCATGCCACTGCACACCAGCCTGGGTGACAGAACAATGAAATGCTCTGTCTCAAAAATAAACAAAAACAAAACAAAACAAAAACAAAGAGGAGTTTTAGAACAAAACTTTGGAGGAAAAACATATCCTCTCTATTCGGGGGAGGAGAAGATCAGACAGGGAGAGCATGGTAATTTACGAAGTGCTCCCATATCTCCTCAAAACCAACCTGCAAAGCCATTGTTTTGATTAACCCCAATTTATAGAGGAGGGAACCGAGGTTCAGAAAGGATAAGTGGCCACTCAGAGGGATGCTGCCAGTCTACGTGATTTCCAGTCCCACACTCTCTCCACTACTTAGCGTAGTTTGGACAATTTCAAAACAGTGTGCGCCACCTCAACCCCATGATCACTCAGGAAAACCACCAGGAACAAGCTCAAGTGAAGGCAAAGGCCTGGACTGGGCTTGCCCAGAATTAACTTGCCAACCTTGATGGCCTAGGGCTAAAATATTTGAACAACTGAAGGACTGTCCCTTTTAGGTCTTCCTTTGCCTCAGGTAAGGGATCTTCCCTAAGGAAGGCTTGTGAAATTAACCTTTCTCTTTCTATTCTCCACCTCCCCTACAACTATAGGTTATTATAGCTTCTTCAGAACAATCTTAGTCTCAAAAATCTCATCAGAGGTAGCTAAGAGACCAGACAGGACAATAGTAATAATGAGGATAATAATAACTAAATTAACAGTAGTAGCCCAAGGGTGTAGATTATTTGCTGTAAGCCAGATGTTGCCCTGAGCAACGTTTACATACATTTGATTCTCATGACAGTTTTATGAGAAAGGTACCATTTTACTGATGAGGAAACTGAGGCTCAGAGGGCGTCAGTCACAGGCTTGAAGGGCTAAGTGGGGAAGGTGGGTTAGCAATCCACAGATGATTGAGTGTGAGCTTTTGGGCCCTGAAACGCTCATTTACTTTATCATCACCCCCCCCACATGATTTCTTACCTAGAGTTGTTTTTTAAAAATCACCCCCATAAATTACTGTGTTCCTTGCATATCTGATATTCCCAGGAAACGTGGTTTTTCTGGGAAAGACAAGAGTAGAGACACAGTAGCTTTTTTTTTTTTGAGTCTCACTCCGTCACCCAGGCTGGAGTGCAGTGGTGCGATCTCTGCAACCTTCGCCTCCCAGATTCAAGCAATTCTCCTGCCTTAGCCTCCTGGGTGACTGGGACTACAGGTGCCTGCCACCTTGCCCAGCAATTTTTATATTTGTAGTACAGACAGGGTTTCACCATGTTGGCCAGGCTGGTCTGGAACTCCTGGCCTCAAGTGATCCTCCCTCCTCGGCCTCCCAAAGTGCTGGGATTACAGGTGTGAGCCACCATGCCCAGCCTCACGTGTGAGCCTTTAATGATACTAATGGCCTATAAACTACTTTATCCTCTTTTTTTTTGTTTTTAATCTCCTGCCCTTTTCTTTCCATTAAAAACAATTGGTGTTTGATTTTCATGATTTCTTCAAATTTCTTAACCTAGAAAAATGTAAATACACACACAGGGAGGGAGACAGAGAGAGAGAAAGCACAAACCAGAACTGGTGGGAGATTGTGGTGAGGAATCATGGTGTTTTAAGTGGCATTCTTGAACATCCTACCAAAGCTGAATGGGCAGATGACAAGAGTGTTGGGAGTTTCTGAAGTGAAGTACAACTCCGTAACTGGAAGTTTTCAAGCTTGGAAGGCATTATTGTGTTAGTCCGTTAAGGGGCGCGTTATTCAAAGACTTGGCTGGGAATGAGTGCTAGGTGATCTGTAAATAATCTACGAGTAAACGTCTACCAGGAGTCGAACATTAACATCGTAGAGGCCGGGCTTTCAAAGGGGTCACTGGCCTACAAAGGGAAGCATTGCCTCCACCCTTTAACTGTTTCTACAACTCCAACGATTGCACTAAAAGGACAGAATGGAGCAGGTAGAGGGTGAATTCAAATATAAACACTCTCTGTGGATGTGGCCAGTGAGGCAGTTAGAACCAGTGAGTGTCTCCGCAGCAACAATACAACTGTTAGGTCAAGTGTATGAAGGGTGAGGCCCCTCTGGGGCAGCTGCGAAAGAAAGCCCTTATTAATCCCTTAACTAAGCAGCTGATGGATTTAATCTTTTTGTGCATACATTATAACTCTTCGAATACAAGATTATTGTAAGGTTTTTTTTTTTTTATCAGCATAAGCTACCAAAGCTTTTTATAGATTTCTTCATCTCACTAATTAACAGATGACAGAAAACAGAACTTTGCAGAGCTTCTGGTTACAATTCGCTGGCATTCTGGCTTGAAAAACTGTAAGAAAGCGTCATTCCCTGATTCATTCACAAAAAGAATAGGTCTTTATTTGAAGAGCGAAGAGATCTCAGTCTCCTGCCTCAGAGTTCTACTTTCCTTTGATTTTGTATCCATTGTTATTTAAAATAACAGCATAAAATGATTCTTTAGGGTTATTTTGCATAGTAATATCAGAAGAGAAAATCATTACCTGGTATAATCTCCCTTGGCTTCCTAAAAACAAACAAACAAAAACAAATGGAGTTGATCAATATGTATTTTTGTTAAGCTAAATGAGTTTTATCTTGATTACTTCCCCTCTTAAAGTTCCTAAGTTTTGTTCTGAAGAGTGTTTCTCAGGACCGCTCTCCCTATAGCCATAAGAATTAGGCATTGATAAGAAAACGCTGACTGTCCTGTTAGGAATATTCCTTATTCTTAACAAAAGAAACATCTATATGTGAAAAAGCACGAATAATTATTTCTCACAGTACGTTTTTAAGATCACATGATAAATGCTTTTCATTCAAGTGGCGCACTTTTTAGACTGGAGGAAGACCTTTTAAACCACAATACAGGTAAACAAACATATACTATTTGTTTTCCCTTTACTTTTTAAACCAGCATGGAAACAGACTAACGCCTTTAAGAACTAAAGGGCTCTTTTACTGGACCACAAGAAAATGTACACAAAAGTTACTACATTTGTATGAAAATTACATCTGTTGTAACAACTGCTGCCTCCCAAATTCAAGTATCCCAGAGCTCTCTTCCAGGAATATGAGTTTAACTCTTTTCCTTCAGAGCAGGCTAAATTTCATTCTTCTTTGAGACTCACAATATCACATTGTAGCTCATGCAAACTATTCAAAAGCAGAAGACGGTGGCTCACAGTATTCATCAGCAAACAACTAACTGGCTTAAAAATCCAGCAGACACTGGCCCATGCAAAAGTTTCAGAGTTGCAGGCACTTAACAAAAACGAACAAACACAAGGGAGCTGCTAAGAGGCAGTTTGTCCAATCTTACCTGTAAAACAAACGCTGCTAACTTGAAGATGGTTTCGCTGTCTACTTCGATTTGCCCCTGTTGGTGGAAAAGGAAAGCATCATTGAACATGGGGCTATCCTAGGTTGTAGCAAATGACTCTGAAGTTGAGGAAGCTGTCACAGCTTGGCACCTCCAGTTTTCGATCAAATGCAGATCATACCATTGCAGGGGAAAGTGGGGGGTGTGGAGAGACTCATTGAGGGTTAAGGGGAAACCACTGTGTGTGTGTGTGTGTGTGTGTGTGTGTGTGTGTGTGTGTGTGTGTGTGTGTGTCTATTTTAAATAGCTCTGGTGAGGGATTATGTTTAGAGGGCAGTATTCAGGAAGAAATGGGAATGACTTTGAGGCTAAACATTCAGAAAACTTCTAAATGAAAATTTTTTATCTCTGCAAGTTCATTTTTAAGCACCCTGCAGATTTTCCTAGATTCATTTGTTGAGTGTTTTCCTGGGATAATTATTTTTTCCCTTGTGTTATAGTACAGTTATTTCAGTATACACACAATGCAAATATTATTAAAAATATAAATTCACTTCTGTGTCAATGACACATTGTTGAGTTCACATTTGTACTATTATAGATAAAATGTGAGGCCTTAAAAATCAGTTACAGCAAATGCTTTGAAGACTAAAATTCTGTTGATTTATATTGAAGTTTGAGGAACTCTATCAGTTTTCCATTTTTTTTTTTCATCATTCAAAACCCCAAAGAAAAATTGGAGCTCTGGGCCTTGGTAAAGAATGCTTTTTCAGGGTTTGGTACAGTGGCTCATGCCTGTAATCCCAGGACTTTGGGAGACTGAGGGAGAAGGATCACTTGAGGCCAGGAGTTTGAGACCAGCTTGGGCAACATAGAGAGACCTCATCTCTACCAAAAAAAAAAAAAAACAAACCTTTTTCTGTGGCCCAGTAGGGATGCATAGTTATGTGCAGAAAGGGTATAGCTCTATCAATAACACTCATATGCACCTTTATATTTTTTAAATTGTGATGATACATGAAATATTATTACTGAACCATATTATAACAATGAATGGTATAGAGGGATCTTTATTTTAAAAAAAGATTTCAGTGGTAATGTTAACCTGTAAGTTTTAACATATGCAAAAACAATTCCATGTAACCCCATTATTGCCTAAGTCCTGTATAATTAGTACTTGAAAAGGCATAGTGTTTAAGAACATGGAATTCCTGGAAATTGCCCTGCATTCTTTCTTCCTCCCTTCCACCTCTTGAATCTGAGCTGGAGTGTTTCCTAGTTATACCAAGTGCATCAATGGGGAGATTAAGTCATTTTAAAGTAAATATACAATAGACAGATTCACAGAGGTAGTCATGCTCAGTGAGGATTTCTGAAAGGATTGTGCTTTTCTCTCAGGTTTCCACGTGATTTGATGAGGGTTCTCAAAAAACAAACAATATTTTTAAACCCATAAAATAAAATGAGCAAATAAAAACCCCAGGGTGTTACAATGCCAGCAGTGATCATTATTCACGTTTCCCTTATATTACAAGATGAAAACAAATTAATTTCATCTTCTAACACACAGGCCGCCCTTCTGAAACCTGAGACAGAGGATCTGCTTCAAAGTTTTTTGCCTCAAAAGCTGACAGGCCCAGAGCCTTGGAATTCAAAGCTCGCCCATAATCTCTAGAAACAGATTACAAATTCAAAGGGAAGCCAAGTTGATTGTAGAAATCAACTGCTCTCCATCTTTCAGGCAGGAGACGGTGCTTTTCCAATCTGGTGAAAGATGATGAGGCGGTTCATCCAACAGGTGAGGTGGGTGTTAATCAAGATTAAATTTTAGAAAGGCTACATTCCTTAGTTCAAAGAAAAAGAAACTCACGGCAAGGGAAGAGGGCTAACAGGAGAACTCAAAAACATCGTTGGGTTTGAAATTAGGCAGGAACGCAAAGGTAAAGTCAAATGTGTCTTAAAATCTTAGAGAAGAAAAAATTAAGATGTTAAAAACACTAAAGATGAATAAAGCAAATTGAAAATTACTGCCAACTCCTCTGACATCCACGATCCCCCTTTGCCTCATCAGAACCTTACACAAGTCACCTGAAAAATATTTCCGACACCAACTTCTCAATTTAGTAAATGGAAGTTCAGCAGACAGAAAAACCTACAGCAGATATTCTTAGGGAAGCAGCCAAATAATTTTCTACTTTAGAAGGGTTATTAAGTATAAAAAGTGCTGAAATGAGGAACTGAGCAAGACAAGTACCAGGCTCAGACAGCTCCAGAAGAGTGGGGAGCAAATATCCAACTCACCTGTGGACTTTTCCACCTACACAAGTGGCCCCAATGCAGTTCTGGTGGAGGAGGGTGACGGTGCAGTGAAGGAGTGGGCTCTAGCAAAATCTTGTTCCAGGAAAAGAGAATGCATGCTTTGGCAAAGGACCCTATTCTTTTAAAACCCTCAGCCCCTACCTCACCTTCCATTGAACAATCACTGTTCTAGAAACCCCAGGCAACAAATTTTGAGTCCTAATACTGACTGTCAACGTTCTTTGACTCATTCACAGAGTTTACTAAACAATACATCAATCAGGTGTAACATTATTTGCCTAGTTCTCTGCAATTTCATTTGGTGAAATTTAATTAAGACTTACAAAGAACTCCAGGATTTCAAGCCTGAAGTGTAAAAGCTGTTTTGGAAGTGCTGTCTGCCCAGGATGGAACATTTCTTTTACTCTCAACCATGGCAACAGAGATAACCTTATAGGTACTGACTGGGCAAGCCAACACTTGAGAGGATCTCCTCCAAGAGAGAGGTAACAGGATCCTTCAGTGGGTTTCCATGACTGTCATGGATAAACAAAGAGAACCAGAGAAGTGAGTCAGATGATGTGGCTGAATGCACAAAGGTAATATGAACAGTATCAAGTCCCGGTGCCGCACCCTCATGGCTAATTTAGCTGGATTATAAGTTCAATCAGTAGGTCACTGGGTTCAGGTGCCACACAGGACATTTCATTCTTGTCCTTGGCTTCTTGGCTCAGTTGAACAAGACACCAGGCTAATGAGGTGATTATAGGTTTTGATTGCCAAGTAGGAGAACAGAATCAAAGACAGTTTTGGGGCTTGAAAGGGAAATTAGTGAAAATATGATTCCTATTTTTTTTTTTTTTTTTTTTTTGCAGATGTTGAGAGGCAATGAGGATCAGGAAGATGAAGTGTAATGTCCAATCCCCTCGAACATGGTAACTCTGGACTCCCTGTCCGGTGCTCTTTCCACTCTACCATGCACTAGTTAACTTTTTATGACTCCAGTGCAAATGTCTCATCAGGAATCCTCCAAAGGTATGTTTTTGGTAAAAACTGGAAACCGGTGAGCCTGTGGAAAAATGAATCCAAATGCTACCTCCACTGTTGCTGGGACTGTATGTTATCAACATACACTCTCAAAGAAGAGTGGGAAAATATTTCTTAAGACTGGTTCTCCTCTTCCCATATGGATCAGTACTTCATGGAAACTTACCTGCACTACATCAATGAATATTAATACTGTGGTCACAAATACTTAGGATTTAGACATACTTGAGAAACTACTGGGACACCTCAGTTTGTTTCCAAGCCTACTACTAATGATCTATTTTAAGTATAAGTCTTTAAAATTAACTTGTAGAATACCAACAAATAAATGTAGAAGAAATGAAAAAGAAAGAAAATTACCATTGCACCTCTCCTAGTACTAACTAATTCAGGCAATAATCTTCAATGAATAAAAACTACTGAAGTCTGGCTTAGTGGCTCACACACATAATCCCAGCACTTTGGGAGGCTGAGGTGGGGTCACTGCTTGAGCTCAGGAGTTTGAGATCAGCCTGGGTAGCATAGTGAAACCCTGCTCTACAAAATAGCAAAATTAGCCGGGTGTGGTGGCTCGTGTCTACATTCCCACTACTAGGGAGGCTGAGGTGGGAGGACGGCTGGAGCCTGGGATGTCAAAGCTGCAGTGTGTCGTGATCATGCCACTGCACTTCAACCTGGGCAACAGAGCAAGACCCTGTCTCAAAAACAAAACAAAACAAAAAACTCACAACTTTTTTTTTTTTTTTTTTTAAGACAGAGTCTCATATTGTCGCCCAGGCTGGAGTGCAGTGGCACGATCTTGGCTCACCACAACCTCCGCCTCCCGGGTTCAAGCGATTCTCCTGCTTCAGCCTCCCAAGTAGCTGGGATTACAGGTGCTGGCTACCATGCCTGGCTAATTTTTGTATTTTTTAGTAGGGATGAGGTTTCACCATATTGGCCAGGCTGGTCTCAAACTCCTGACCTCAGGTGATCCACCTGCCTCGGCCTCCCAAAGTGCTGGGATTACAGGTGTAAGCCACTGCGCCCAGCCAAAACCCACAACTTTTGAGTGAAAGTTTGATGAGAAAAAGGACAGGATATTTACATAATCACAAATAACTCTCCATAGATTACTTATTAATCACAAAAGGGAAAACAGTAACTCTTCCAAGGGGAAGCTGACACATACCATCCTAACCCTGTGATGAGATATTGCACATAGTTGGGTAGATTAGCTTCATGAGCCTCCTGATCGTAAGGTATGCATGGAGAAGGACACAACCCCACCTATCCTGTGAAACGAAAATGTTTCACAACTGGAAACTGGGGTTTGGGAAAAGTCTGATTTGTAGCATTAGTTGATGTCGGCAGTGTAAATACTCCCACCATGGCTGATTTCAAGCTATCAATATAACATCATAGAACACAGAGTTGGAAAGAGATGTGAGAATTAGCTCTCATGAGATGGTACAAGCTGGCTTCAGCACACCATGGTGTAGCATTCCTGTCAAAAATGCATTACTAGATCCAGTCATGAGGAACCATGAGACAGATCCAATCTGAGGGATATTCTATAAAACATCTGGCTTATACTCTTCCAAAATGTCAATATGATGAATACAAAAAAAAGAGGTTCCAACGTAAAGGAGACTGAAGAATCATGACAACTAAGTGCAGCATGCTATCCCAGATCAGGAGGAAATATTACAAGGACATTACTGGGACAACTGGACTGTATATTAGGCAATAAACAGTAGAGGTTTAATGTTAAATTTTCTGAATGTGATCATTGTAATAGGGTCATATAAGGGATGTCCTTGATCTTTTTTTTTTTTTTTTTTTTTTGGGACAGAGTCTCACTGTCACCCAGGATGCAGTGCAGTGGCACAATCTCAGGCTCATTACAACCTCTGCCTCCCGGGTGCAAGCGATTCTCCTGCCTCAGCCTCCCAAGTAGCTGGGGTTACAGGCACATGCCACCACACCCGGCTAATTTTTTGTATTTTTAGTAGAGACGGGGTTTCACCGTGTTAGCCAGGATGGTCTCGATCTCCTGACCTCATGATCCGCCTGCCTCGGCCTCCCAAAGTGCTGGGATTACAGGTATGAGCCACCACACCCGGCCTAGGATGTCCGTGATCTTAGGAAATATACAATGAAATATTTAGGGATAAACAAGTATGATGTCTGTAACTTATTCTCAAGTGGGTCAAAAAAATTTACATATGAAAGGACAAAGTGCAAATGGGGCCAAATGTTAAAAACTGGTAAATTTGGTTTGGCAGACATACTGGCATCTTTTGGTACTATTCTTTCAACTCTTCTGTAAGTTTGAAATTGTTTCATAATAAAAGTTTGAAGCCGGCTCCAGTGAGTGGTACGTGCCTGTAGTCCTAGCTACTCAGGAGGTGGAGTGGGGAGGATCACTTGAGCCTAGGAGTTCAAGGTTGCAGTGAGCTGTGATTGTGCCACTGCACTCCAGCTTGGGTGGCAGAGCAAGACCCCATCTCTTAAAAAAAAAGTTTGCAAAAAGAAAAATATGGACATATATTCCTGGAGTGGTGGATATCTGTTTTGACTGGCAAGTACCCTTCTCTTTTTTTGAGCAGACAATTCCACTCTTTTGGATAATTACTTCTTTCCCTACTGGCTCTAGTAGAAGCACATCATCATTTTTTGAGGAAGGATGGAACCTGCTCCAAGGACCCACTCAAGGATTTTCTGAATTAGACCAAAGAGAAGAAAGTTCCCCCCCTCTCTCTCTCTGGGGGCAAAGTTGGGAAGATGTGACCTAGAGGGAATCAGTGGCCACAGATGGAAAGGAGCTACTTGACATTGGTAGTCAACTGTATCCACTGCTGAGCAGGGCCAGACTTCAAAGCTTTTACAGTTCAAAAATAGACAAGAACGATACTCAAGCAGGGTGCTCTGGCTCACACCTGTAGTCCCAGCTACTCAGAAGACTGAGGTGGGAGGATCGCTTGAGCCAAGGAGTTCGAGGCTGCTGTGAGCTGTGATTGCACCACTGTACTCCAGCCTGGGTGACAGAGTGAGACCTGTCCTTAAAAAAAAATAAAAGGTTGGGGGGTAGGGGGACTATTTGGATGCTGTCTAGGATGCTCTCACTTTGAGAGCACCAACAAACAGTGCAAAGAACAGATGTGATAAGGACACAAATGTGTGAGTGCATGTAGCTGCCTGGAGTTTAACTCACATCTCATTTCTCCTGAGGACAGATCTACATGGAGGAAGGAATATGCTGGGTCAGAGAAATCCACACTGTTTTTGTTTGTTTGTTTGTTTCTGAGATGGAGTCTCACTTCTATCTCCTAGGCTGGAGTACAATTTCAGCTCACTGCAACCTCCACCACCCGGGTTCAAGTGATCCTCTCACTTCAGCCTCCTGAGTAACTGGGATTACAAGCACAAGCTACCACGCCCGGCTAATTTTTGTATTTTTAGTAGAGATGGGGTTTCACCATGTTGGTCAGGCTGGTCTCAAACTTCTGACTTTAAGTGATTCGCCTGCCTTGGCCTCCCAAAGTGCTGGGATTACAGACGTGAGCCGTGGCGCCTGGCGACCCACACTGGTTTTTATACAATTAGGCTGGTGGTGGAGGGGCCATGCCAACACTGAAGACCTGCTACTACCCTACAAGGCGATTCTTCCTAAGCCATAGAAACATATTCCTCTGTGCTAATGCCTATATGCCCCCTAGAAAGCCAGGCCATAGCTACTACATTTGTACCCCATTCCTACTCACATCCTTTGGGTACATTATTTTCTCCCTTTTTGTCCAAGCTAGTTGTTAGAGGTAATCTTTATGGAGGATAGTCTCAGTGATATAATGCCCATTCATTCTTCTAGATCAGGGTTTTGCAACCTCAGCAAAACTGATATTTTGAGTGAGAGAATTCTTTATTGTGAGGCTGCTCTGTGCACTGTAGGGTGCTAGGCAGCATCCCTGGCCTCCACTCACTAGGTGCCAATAGCAGCCTACCCCTAACTGTGACAACTAAAAACATCTGTAGACATTGCCAGATGTCCTCAGAATGGCCCCTAGTTAAGAACCACTTCTCTAGATTCTCTAAGTTTTGTTCTTGGGTTAGGCTAATCAGAAACCTACATAAAGCATAAGGGCTCATCCAGGTAAAATTGCCTTTTTGGAACTGTGTTCTGGCATTACTCCACTGGCTTATGTTGAAAAATAATATAAGTAACAACCCTCAGAGCTCATTATTTTAGTAACTCCAATGTGTTGTTGAGAACACTGTTTATTATACAATATGATATCCCACTGGGAGGACCCATGGGAGAAGTTTCTGATTTTCCACATCAGTACTGACTGTGCCCCTTCTGAGCAGCTCCTTTCCTTTTACCTTAATGACCACTCTGAGTTATGTAAGTGATTGTAACTCCCTCTTCACTTTGGCTCTTAAGAGAAGTTGAATTATAAATTTGTGGGCTAAATGCTTTATACTAACCATGCTAAATGTTTTATACTAACCTTAATCTTGGCAGCATCTCATTATTTCTACCTTTATTTTCTTACTTATAAATAACCCTAATTTCATCACTTATTATATTTTAGTATGTTTAGGATTGGCTTTTTTTTTTTTCTTGAGACAGTCTCTGTCTGTCGCCCAGGCTGGATTGCAGTGGTGCTATCCTGGCTCATGGCAGTCTTGACCTCCCAGGCTCAAGCAATTCTCCCACCTCAGCCTCCTGAGTAGCCAGGACTACAGGTGTGTATCACCATGCCTGGCTAATTTTTGTTTTTGTTTTTGAGATAGAGTCTCACTCTGTCACCCAGGCTGGAGTGCAATGGTGAGATCTCAGCTCACTGCAGCCTCTGCCTCCTGGGTTCAAGCAATTCTCCTGCCTCGGCCTCCCTAATAACTGGGACTATAGGTGCGTGCCACCATGCCAGGCTATTTTTCTGTATTTTTAGTAGAGATAGGGTTTTGCCATGTTGGCCATGCTGGTCTCGAACTCCTGACCTCAAGTGATCTGCCTGCCTCAGGCTCCCAAAGTGCTGGGATTACAGGTGTGAGCCATTGTGCCTGGCCATAATTTTTGTACTTTTTAGAGAGATGGGGTTTTGCCATGTTGCCCAGGTTGGTCTTGAACTCTAACCTTGCTTGGGCTCAAGCAATCCTCCTCCTTCAGCTTCCCAAAGTGCTGGGGTTACAGGCATGAGCCACTGCGCCCAGCCAGTACATTCAGTATTTACTTTTTTTTTTTTTTTTTTTTATTGAGGTAGATACAGTAAAATGTACAAGTCTCAGTGTACAGCTCAATACATTTTGACATGTGTTTGTTACTCATGTAATCATCTTCCAGAATAAGATAGCAAAATCAAACATTTTCACTAATGTTTTCATGTTAGGGAAATGTATATATTTGTTTTTTGGTTTTTTGGTTTTTTTTTTTGAGACAGAGTCTTACTCTGTTGCCCAGGCTGGAGTGCAGTGGTACTATTTCCACTCACTGCAAGCTCCACCTCCTGGGTTCACGCCATTCTCCTGCCTCAGTCTCCTGAGTAGCTGGGACTACAGGTGCCCGCCACCACGCCTGGCTAATTTTTTGTATTTTTAGTAGAGATGGGGTTTCACCATGTTAGCCAGGATGGTCTCGATCTCTTGACCTTGTGATCCGCCCGCCTTGGTCTCCCAAAGTGCTGGTATTACAGGAGTGAGCCGCCGCACCTGGCCAGGGAAATGTATATATTTCTATAAACTATATTAAATCAATACAATTATTTTGCTAGTTAAAAAAATGTAAAATAATCCTGAAAAACAATTTCAATTTGCAATTTTTTTTCAATATCATCTTTACTGGTTTGAGCAATTTTAAAATTACCAACCAATTTGAGTATTTCCCTTGCAAATGCATATTATTTGCTATTACCCACATGTGAAATGAGCCTTTGTTTACTTACCTATTTGAGAACCTATGTTTGATCTGAGTTGTGTATACATTACTAATAGTATTAACCCTTTGTCTTATCTACTAGGTACAAATTGTGTCCTTCAATCTGTTCTCCTTTGACATGCCCTTCTCCTAGACTGTGAAGTCTGGAAGAACCGTGGGGCCATGAGCAAGTTATTTTTTCCGAAACTCAGCTCCTCATCAGCAAAATGGAAGATAATATGATTAACTTTACTAAGTCATTTGAAGCAGCAGTCCCCAGCCTTTTTGGCACCAGGGACCAGTTTTGTGGAAGGCAATTTTCCCACAGACCAGGGTTGGGGGATGGTTTGGGAATAATTCAAGTGTATTACATTTATTGTACTCTTTATTTCTGTTATGATTACATTGTAATATATAATGAAATAATGATACAATTCACCATAATCATAATCAGTGGGAGCCCTGAGCTTGTTTTCCTGCAACCAGACCGTCCCACCTGGGGGTGATGGGAGACAGCGACGGATCCTCTGGCATTAGATTCTCATAAAGAGCATGCAACCTAGATTCCTTGCATGTGCAGTTCACAATGGGGTTCATGCTCCTATTAGAATCTCATGCTGCAGCTGATCTGACAGCAGGCAGAGCTCAGGCGGTGATGCGAGTGATTGGGAGTGGCTGTAAATATAGATGAAGCTTCGCTTGCTCACCCACCCGCTGCCCATCTCCTGCTGTGTGGCCCAGTTCCTAACAGGCCATGGACTGGTAGCAGCCTGTGCCCAGGGATTGGGGACCCCTGGTTTTAAGAGCATTCAATAAAGGATGAATGTAAAGCATTTGTCACAAAGCCTAGCATCCAAAGACTCTCTTCATGTTATTCTCCACACTAATGGTTGCCATGTTGCTTCTTTTTTTTTTTTTTGAGACGGAGTCTTGCTCTGTAGCCCGGGCTGGACTGCAGTGGCCGGATCTCAGCTCACTGCAAGCTCCGCCTCCCGGGTTTACGCCATTCTCCTGCCTCAGCCTCCGGAGTAGCTGGGACTACAGGCGCCCGCCACCTCGCCCGGCTAGTTTTTTTTTTGTATTTTTAGTAGAGACGGGGTTTCACCGGGTTAGCCAGGATGGTCTCGATCTCCTGACCTCGTGATCCGCCCGTCTCGGCCTCCCAAAGTGCTGGGATTACAGGCTTGAGCCACCGCGCCCGGCGCCATGTTGCTTCTTAAATTCATATAATTATATCTATTTTTAGATTATCTCCTTTGCTCTGGGTGGCTGTTCAAGTTTTATATAGTTCCATAACATTTAATCACTGTTCATTACAATATGTGTCAATATGTGATAGGATAAATGCTTTAATTTTCCATATGAATCTTTGACATTCTCTTATTTTCAAAGAAATTTTAAATTAATCTTATCAAGTTTAAAAAAAGAAATAATAATTTGTCTTTCTCTTTGCAACCATAGCACATTTCTAATGAAATAACTTTATTTTTTATTTGTTTTAGAAATGAGGTCACCCACGCTAAAGTGGAGTGGTACAATCACTGCTTACTGTAACATCAAACTCATGTGCTCAAGAGATCCTTTGGCCTCAGTCTCCTGAGTAGCTGGGACTACAGGCACGGGTCACCATGCCTGGCTAATGAAATCACTTTATTGTGATCATAAAGTTTTGTAATATACCTACAAATATCACACACATTCCATGTGAGGATTACTATTTAGTATTTTACATTTTGCTATACACATTTAGCAAACACTTTTTTTCATCTATTATCTGATTATTATCATGCAGGATTATTACTACTTTTAGTGTATTTAACTTGTAACCAATGTCTCACTGAAGCTAATAATGTTAACAAGTTTTAGCTAATTTATTTCCATTTTCTAGGCTAACAGTAAAATTGTCTCCAAATAATATTTTCATGTAGTTCTTTGCAATGTGCATGGTATATCTGGTTGCACTACATGAGATAGATGTTACGTCTTACTGCATACCTCTCATACGTGGCTGGTGGACTATAAGTTGGTATTGTTTTTGTTTTCTTTGAAAGTAGACATTTTAAAATTTTCATTTTATTTATTTATTTATTTATTTGAGACGGAGTCTCCCTCTGTTGCCCAGGCTGGAGTACAGTGGCGCAATCTTGGCTCACCACACCTCCACCTCCTGGGATCAAGCAATTCTCCTGCCTTACCTCCCGAATAGCTGGGACTACAGGTGTGTGCCACCATGCCTGGCTAATTTTTGTATTTTAAGTAAAGACGGGGTTTCACTATGTTGGCCAGGCTGGTCTCGAACTCTTGACCTTTTGATCAGCCCGCCTCGGCTTCCCAAAGTGCTGGGATTACAGGCATGAGTCACCGCACCTGCCCTATTTTTATTTTTTTAAAACAGAGTCTCACTCTGTCACCCAGGCTGGAGTGCAGTGGCGCGATACTGGCTCACTGCAATCTCTGCCTCCCGGGTTCAAGCGATTCTCATGCCTCAGCCTCTTGAGTAGCTGGGATTTCAGGTGCCTGCCACCATGCCCAGCTAATTTTTGTATTTTTAGTAGAGATGGGGTTTCACCATGTTGGCTAGGCTAGTCTTGAACTCCTGGCCTCAAGTGATTCACCCACCTCGGCCTCCCAAAATGCTAGGATTACAGGCATGAACCACCACACCCAGCTTATAAGTTGGTTTGAATTGACTTTTTTGCAGAGTCTACTAAAGCTTAACATACATATACACTATGGCTCAGCAATTTTCTCCTAAGTATACACCTAGCAGACATGTTTGCATATGTCCATGCAAAGACAGGCACTAGGATCTTCAAGGCAGTGCTATTTGTAATAATCAAATACTGCGAGGTACACAAATGCCTTTTTTTTTTTTGAGGCAGAGTTTCGCTCTTGTTGTCCAGGCTGGAGTGCAATGGCATGATCTCGACTCACTACAACCTCTGCCTCCCAGGTTCCAGTGATTCTCCTGCCTCACCCTCCCTAGTAGCTGGGATTACAGGCATGTGCCACCGCACCTGGTATTTTTAGTAAAGCCAGAGTTTCTTCATGTTGGTGAAGCTGGTCTCGAACTCCTCACCTCAGGTGATCCGCCCGCCTCGGCCTCCCAAAGTGCTGGGATTACAGGCGTGAGCTACCGCGCTGGGTCCACAAATGCCTATTAATAAGTAAATGAAGCTTGGTATATTCATACTATATACTACTATTCAGCAGTGAAAATGAACAAGCTGGGCACAGCTACATACGAGAATATGGATGAATCTCAAAAACATAATTTGAGTAAAAACAACCAGACAATAAAAGAATACATACTGTATGACTCCTGTCATACAAAGTTCAAAGTCAACCACAACTAAGAAATGCTGTTAAAAGCAATAGTAGGCCAGGTGCGGTAGCTCACGCCTGATCACCTAAGGTCAGGAGTTTGAGACCAGCCTGACCAAAATGCTGAAACCCCGTCTCTACTAAAAACACAAAAATTAGCCAGGCGTGTTGGTAGGCAGCTGTAGTCCCAGCTACTCAGGAGGCTGAGACAGGAGAATTGCTTGAACCCGGGAGGCGGAGGTTGCAGTGAGCCGAGATCATGCCACTGCACTCCAACCTGGGCAACAGAGCGAGACTCCGTTTCAAATAAATAAATAAATAAAACAAAAAGGCAAAGGCAGCAGACAGAATAATGACTGGAAGAGAAAATGTGAGGGGCTTCTCGGGTGCCAGTAATCTGTTTCCTTGATGTTGATGCTAGTTATATGCACTTGTTTTTTTGGTTTTTTTTTTTGAGACAGGGTCTTTTTCTGTCACCCAGGCTGGAGTGCAGTGGTACTATTATAGCTCACTGCATCTTTGAACTCCTGGGCTCAAGTGATCTTCCCACCTTAGCCTTTCAAATAGCTGGGACTAAAGGTATGTGCCACCATGCGTGGCTAATTTTTCATTTTCATGTTTTGTAGAGACAGGATCTTGCTATGTTGCCCAGGCTGGTCTTGAACTCCCGGGCTTAAGCAATCCACCTGCCTTGGCCTCCCAAAGTGCTAAGATTGCAGACATGAGCCACTCTACCCAGCCTATATGCACTTTTCAATATGTATTTTATTCTTTAATACAAAGTTAAGAAACAACTCCTGATCTTACTTGTATCCTTTTCCATCTGACTGAATGGCAACCCCATTCTTTTTTTTTTTTTTTTTTTTGAGACAGAGTCTCCCTCTGTTGCCCAGGCTGGAGTGCAGTGGCATGATCTTGCTCACTGCAACCTTTGCCTCCTAGGTTCAAACGATTCTCATGTCTCAGCCTCCTGAGTACCTGGGATTACAGCACACACCATCACACCCTGCTAATTTTTTGTTGCTGTTTGTTTGTTTTTTGTTTTTTGTTTTGAGACGGAGTCTCGCTGTGTCACCCAGGCTGGAGTGCAGTGGCACGATCTTGGCTCGCTGCAAGCTCCGCCTCCTAGGTTCACGCCATTCTCCTGCCTCAGCCTCTGAGTAGCTGGGACTACAGACGCCCGCCACCACACCTGGCTAATTTTGTTTTTGTATTTTTAGTAGAGATGGGATTTCACCATGTTCGCCAGGATGATCTCGATCTCCTGACCTTGTGATCCACCCATCTCAGCCTCCCAAAGTGCTGGGATTACAGGCATGAGCCACCGTGCCCGGCCTAATTTTTGTATTTCTAGAGATGGGGTTTTGCCACGTTGGCCAGGCTGGTCTCGAACTCCTGGCCTCAAGTGAACCGCCCACCTCAGCCTCCCAAAGTGGCCACCCCATTCTTAATCGCTTAGATCCAAGACCTCCATTGGCATTACTGGACACAGAGTTGGGCAGTGAGCAATCTGCACAACTGTATTTGGTGACTCTGTTTGCATCTCCTAATACATTATACATATTACTTATTTCCTTTATTGTCTGATGCCCTACCTGGTGTCACCCTGGCCTAGTAGGTATAGTTCTTAAGGGCATGAATTGTTATCTGTTTTTGCCACAGTTGTAGCTCCAGAAGCTAGAACACTCCCTGGCACACAGCAGGTGTTCAATATTTGTAGAAGAGCAACTGAAAGAGTAATGAAGTAAAAAGTTGGTGGGGGTATTTATATCTTTCTTTTTAAAAAGGGAATGCTTCTTGTGTTTCTTGATTCACTATAGATTTGATTTGCCCTGATATTCAGCTCAGAGTAAGGGACCCCAGGTTTTTGAACTGTGAGGACATAGCCCAGGTTTCACCATCTATGAGAACTGTAAGCACAGTACCTAGACAGCAATTCTAGATATATGTATGACACTACACACAAAGAGGTGTTAGATATCAAAACATCATTTACTCTTCTGGATTTATTTTCTACAAAAGTAGCAGGAAAATAAATAATATCTATGTAATACTTCATGGAGTTTTGAGGACAAACAAAAATGAGACATAAAGATGCTCTGAAAAAGTAAAAAGCATTACAAAAAAACAAACAAATACAGGTATTTTTGTGGGTGTATATCACAGTTTCAAAGACATGAGCATTATGACCAAAGTATCTGGGCAGACAGCTTCTCAGAAACTTGATCACAATGAAGATAGGAACAAACAGAGAGAGAGAAAGTTTGTCACATGTGAATTAATGCTTAGCCGTGGGAGGATAATACAAATATACAGATATGAAAATGAGAAAGGAGAGAAAACTAGCCAGACCATACTTTCCCCAGGTACCAGCCCAGGTATGGTTTGTGCAATGTCATAAAATAAAGAAGTGAGGCCAGACATAGTGGTTCATGCCTGTAAACCCAGCACTTTGGGAGGCCTAGGCGGGAGGATTGCTTGAGCACAGTAGCTCTAGACCAGCCTGGGCAACATAGTGAGACCCTCTTGCTACAAAAAAAAAAAAAAAAATTAAAAAAAATCCAGACTTGATGGCGTGCACCTGTAGTCCCAGTTACTCGGGAGGCTGATGAGGGAGAATCATTTGAGCCTGGGAAGTTGAGGCTACAGTGAGCTGTGATTTCACCACTGCACTCCAACCTGGGTGACAGAGTGAGACCTTGTCTCAAAAAACAAAACAAAACAAAAAACCTCAAAAGTGATGAAGACAAGCCATAAGAACACAGGATCTGACTTAAAGAGGATTCTGTTGGGCAAAGTGGGAGCATCAAAATGAATGACAGAAAGCAATTTTTTTTTTGAGATGGAGTAGCCTTTCTCCCAGGCTGGAGTGCAGTGGCACAATCTCGGCTCACTGCAACCTCTGCCTCCCAGGTTCACATGATTCTCCTGCCTCAGCCTCCCAAGCAGCTGGAATTACAGGCACCTGCCACCACGCCTGGCTAATTTTTGTATTTTCAGTAGAGACGGGGTTTTGCCACATTGGCCAGGCTGGTCTCGAACTCCTGACCTCAGGTGATTCACCCACCTCGGCCTCCCAAGGTGCTGGGATTACAGGCATGAGCCACCGTGCCTGGCCTGAAAAATATTTTTAAAAAATAAAGATGGAGAAGAAGGAAAAATTATTCTTTACATATGAATGCTAACTAAGAAATGTTGAAGGTGATTCAATTAGAAATTTACCTTTTGCAATGACCATAGTACTAACTGACTTAGGCAAGATCACCACTGGAGGCTGAGATCATTGGGTCAAAGACTGTTAAGAAACAGGATGGTAGGCCAGGCATGGTGGCTCATGCCTGTAATCCCAGCACTTTGGGAAACCGAGGCGGGTGGATCATGAGGTCAGGAGATCGAGACCATCCTGGCTAACACAGTGAAACCCCGTCTCTACTAAATATACAAAAAATTAGCCAGGCGTGCTGGCAGGCGCACGTAGTCCCAGCTACTCGGGGGGCTGAGGCAGGAGAATGGCATGAACTCGGGAGGTGGAGCTTGCAGTGAGCGGAGATCGTGCCACTGCACTCCAGCCTGGGAGACAGAGAGACTCTGTCTCAAAAAAAAAAAAAGAAAAAGAAAAAAAGAAAGAAACAGGATGGTCGAGTAGCCTCAAAGTGTCAATTCCAGAAAACTTAATTACAAAGGAAAAGGTGACTTCAGAATAACCTGGCAGATACCACCTTAACTCAAACAAGACAGACTGACATCGCATACCTCTTTGTGAGATGCAACTGAGGCCATTTCATCATCTATAGAGTGTTCTTGCCATGAGAAAATTATTAGACTAGTGATTCTCAAACTTTGGTGCATTGCAGATACCTGGAGAACTAATAAAGAATACAGAGCCCCAGGCTCATCAAAGTATTAATAGGATAGAAAGAGATAGGACAGGGTGTAGGTCTCTGTGTTTTCCATAAGTTCCCAGATGTTTCTGCTTCAAGTCCAAAATGATGTGTGTTTGGAACCAGTGAGTTAGAGAAATCCATATTTCACAAATTGAGAGATCTTCTGCAAGACAGCTGCCCTGTACTCTTCAGAAATACCAGTGTAATAAAAGCCAAAGGAAGACTGGCCTGCTCCTGATTACAAAGGGCACTTTAGAGTTATGCCCACTAAATGCAATGTATGACCCTGAATTGGCTCTGGGACCGGAAAAGGGTGGGAAAGACTAGAAATAACATTAGCTATCAGAGCAATTTGAATAAAGACTGTATATTAAACACAATTGGTGAACTATGGTTATTAATTTCATAAAACTCTAACCTCCACATGAGCAGAGATATCTTTAACTCACCACTGCACACCCAGCACCTATATAGTGCTTAGCACATAGAAAATATTTAATACATATATGTGTGTGTGTGTGTGTGTGTGTATATGTGTGTATATATGTGTGTATATATTACTGGCATGCACCACCACACCTGGCTAATTTTTGTACTTTTAGTAGAGACGGGGTTTCATCATGTTGGTCAGGCTGGTCTCACACTTGTGGTCTCAAGTGATCCTCCTGCCTGGGCCTCCCAAAGTGCTGGGATTACAGGTGTGAGCCACTGTGCCTGGCCTAATACATATTTTTAAGTGAATTAATCTATACCTTTTAAAAAACTAAACCTTTTGATGACAATGTTCTACCAGAAGATGCTGCAAAACATATCATCAGGACTATGAGCTTTCCTCCCAATTCTTATTTTTACTTTTCTCCTGTTCTGAAGTCTTGAGGCTCTACTTCATTCCCTCTAAGACCAGGAAGAATGAGACTGTCACAAGGTCAAATACCAGAGACTGTCTCCACCGTTCTGCCAATATCTGAATCCTTCTTACAAACTTTTGTGCCAACACATTTTCAAAGCGAAGGAGCGAGTGTTGATGAGACTGCCCTGGAAATGAGAGGTGTGGTGATCTATGGCTAAATTGTTAGGCGATGCAAGACAGGCAGGCAGCCTAAATAGGTCAGGCTCTGCCAATAGGCATGGAGGTTCCAGGGCACCCACATCTAATACATATACAGGGAGACAATTGGAGAACAGATGAATAACCAGTATTAAACAAACATTTGGAACCAAGCTCTCAACTTCTGTACTTACCCTTCCACATTATAAGATTACATACACAGCAGACTTTAATTACAGCATTCTAATTGCTTAAATGCACCCTGGCACCAATGTACAATGACAATTTGAATTAGTAGCAGCAAGGCGTTCCGATGGAAAACTATTTTTTCTTTATTTAGAAAAAATGCAAGGTGCTTACAAGATAATCAATGATTTTAGAGGAAGAAAGGATGAATCAGGAGGAAGAAAATTATGGTCATGAAGTTAAAACTAAGCCTTTGACTAAAGAAGGCCTGGTAAACTAGGTATCCTATCTGGCTGTTTTGCATGAATAAATATGCAGAGATACTTTTATTTTCAGGATTATATCATCCATCTAATTGAACTGCTCTTTTTTCTTTTTTTGAGATGAAGCAGCCTTTCGCCCAGGCTGGAGTGCAGTGGCAACCTTTGCCTCTCAGGTTCACATGATTCTCCTGCCTCAGCCTCCCAAGCAGCTGGAACTATAGGCACCTGCCACCACGCCTGGCTAACTTTTGTATTTTTGGTAGAGATGGGGTTTACCCATCTCTAGGGTAATACCATGTTTAAAATATTTTCACCAACATTCTTCTTTTATAATATAAGGTTAAAACAAATAAACAAACAAAAAACAATTCTCCTGCCTCCCGGGTTCAAGCAATTCTCCTGCCTCAGCCTTGTGAGTAGCTGGGATTACAGGCATGCGCCACCACACCCAGCTAATTTTTGTATTTTTAGGAGAGATGAGGTTTCTCCATGTTGGTCAGGTTGGTCTTGAACTCCTGACCTCAGGTGACCCACCTGCCTCGGCCTCCAAAGTGTTGGGATTACAGGCGTGAGCCACCGTGCCTGGCAGATGAGAACATTTTATAACATAGTCCTCTTGGGAATTTTAGAATAACATCATCAATAACTACAAAAACAAGAAACATTTATTAAGTGCTTATTATCTGTTCCAAGAGCTTTGGATATATATTAATTCATGAGTCCTGTGAGAAGGTAATGTTATCACCCTCCTGCTTCACAGGTGGAGAGACTGAAGCTTGGGAAGACAGAATAGGCTGTTGCTTAAAGTCACCCAGCCCGTAGGTGATGGAGCTGAGATTTAAAGCTGGACAGTTAGGAATCCCCTACTTCTGATACCCACTTCCCCCATGTCATGCATCAAGCCAAACTATGGATTGTCTCTCCAAGGGGTGTATAAACAATCCTGGCTGGTGTCCGACACCCATGAACTACTGACTTCACTTCAACCAAGAGTAAACTGTACTCTTTTTTGTTTGTTTGTTTTGAGACAGGGTCTCGCTCTGTCGCTTAGGCTGGAGTGCAGTGGCATGATCTCGGCTTAAGCAATTCTCGTGCCTCAGCCTCCCAAGTAGCTGGGACTGCAGGTGTGCACCACCACACTTGGCTAATTTTTGTATTTTTAGTAGAGACAGGGTTTTGCCATGTTGGACAGCCTAAAGTGATCTGCCCGCCTCCCAAAGTGCTGGGATTACAGGCGTGAACCGCTGTGCCCAACCTCATGTATTCTTTATAAATTTAAAATTGTAACCATTTGTGACTCATTTAACAAGTTTCCCTGAAATGGATATCTCTATCTATTCCCTTCCCTTCCCTTCCCTTCCCTTCCCTTCCCTTCCCTTCCCTTCCCTTCCCTTCCCTTCCCTTCCCTCCCCTCCCCTCCCCTCCCCTCCCCTCCCCTCCCCTCTTCCTTTCTTCCTTCCTTCCTTTCTTATTTATTTATTTTATTTACTTTTTTCTAAGAGACGGATTCTTGCTGTCACATAGGCTAGAGTGCAGTGGCATGATCATAGCTCACTGCAGCCTCAACCTGCAGGCTCAAGCAATCCTCCTGCCTTGGGCTACAGCGTAGCCAGGACTATAGGTGCATGTCACCAAACCCAGCTCTCTCAGTCTATTTCTTAATAAATCGACCTTGGAAAGGTTCCCCAAAATAGCATTCATCTTAGGCCAACTTAATTATGAAATGGAAGTCTTCAATTCACACAATTTCTTCTTTAAAAAATATAAAGATAGCCCTTCAAACCTCCTCCTTAGGCCTCTTAAGCATGTGAAGCACTGCAGGAAGGAAAACGACATCTGCTTCTACTGTGGGTGAAAAAAATAGATGACAGAGAGATGACAGATGAACAGGTAAATAGGTAGAAAGATGGACAGAAATAGTTGGTATGGATAAGTTTGGTTTTGTAAGTTTCTTTGCCATATTTCTTTTGAAATACAAGATTTGTGTCTTTAAGGAAATCAACGAAGCATTTTCTTCTTTTATTTTGTTTTGAGACGAAGTCTCGCTCTGTCGCCAGGCTGTAGTGCAGTGGTGGGATCTCGGCTCACTGCAACCTCCACCTCCTAGGTTCAAGCAATTTTCCTGCCTCAGCCTCCTGAGTAGCTGGGACTACAGGCGCCCACCATCATGACCATCTAATTTTTCTATTTTTAGTAGAGACAGGGTTTCACCATGTTGGCCAGGATGGTCTTGCTCTCTTGACCTCATGATCCGCCCACCATGGCCTCTCAAAGTGCTGGGATTACAGGTATGAGCCACCGTGCCCAGCCCCAACCAAGCATTTTCAAAAGCAGGAAACATACAAAGAAATTTGATTTATTTTACAAAACTGAAAAAATATACTATGAAACGTTTTTATTCACTGGTACTCAAATTCCTAGCTTATAAAATTTTATATTTTCAGCTGAATGGACCATCTGCCTCCTCCACTTTCCTTTCAAGCATTTATCATAGTATTTTTATATGACTTTTTCTGAGTCACAATTTAGCTGTAATGCAATTCTTGTAGTCCATTTCTGAGGCGATGGTGTACCAAAAATATCAGTAGTAGGCTTAAATGTTTTAGAATAATTCATATTAAATCACACCATTATGAAATACAGGTCTTCCAACTGGATTTTTAGTAGCTTGTCTTGATGTATTCCACAAATAGAGTGTCTACTTGGGCTGGCGATATACCAGTGAACAAATAATTCAGCCTTTGTAAATTTACCCTGGCTAGTGCCAAGCTGGAGGGCATTTTCCTTGTCCTCTGCTTTATGACTATGTCCTTGTACATCTTTGGGCCTCAGTTTTTTATCTATGAAAAGGAGGAAAATGATCTTCTCCTTTACCCTCTCAGGGAGGTGACAGCCAAAGAACACAGCACGATGAAAAGGCCCTGAGGACGTGGGATTAAAGATGACAAGTATAACGAGCTATTATTATGAAAACTTTGATTTTCACAAACGCACAAGGCAGTATATATCTGAATGCTCACAGTTTAAGACAAACATAATTTGAATGTCAGACAAACATATGTGGAAAACCACATGAAGTAGAGATAGGTGAAATATTCATTATAAAACTTTCAATAGTCCTTTAAAATATAATAATAGGCTGGGCACAGTGGCTCAGGCCTGTAATCCCAGCACTTTGGGAAGCCAAGGTGGGTGGATCACCAGAGGTCAGGAGTTCAAGACCAGCCTGGCCAACATGGTGAAACCCCATATCTACCAAAAGAACAAAAAAATTAGCTGGGCATGGTGGTGGGCACCTGTAATCCCAGCTGCTCGGGAGGCTGAGGCAGGAGAATTGCTTGAATCTGGGAGGCGGAGGTTGCAGTGAGCAGAGATTGTGCCACTGTACGCAACCCTGGGTGACAGAGTGAGACATCGTCTCAAAAAATAAAATAAAATAAAGTAATAGATTTCGTCTTCCTTGTGGACTGGCTAGTCTTCAAACCAGCTCTGACGTTTAGTGTAGTGATTTGACTTGATCAATATCAGTCTTCTGATGATTAGTTATCATAAGAGGTACATTCATAAGTCTTTTATTTATTTGAGACAGAATCTTGCTTTGTTTGCCCAGGCTGGAGTATAGGGGTATGATCTTGGCTAACTGCAACCTCTGCCACCTGCGTTCAAGTGATTCTCCTGTTTCAGCCTCCTGAGTAGCGGGAACTACAGGCATGCATCACCATGCTCAGCTAACTTATTGTTTTTAGTAGAGATGGCTAAATTTTGTATTTCTAGGTTTCAACATGTTGGCCAGGCTGGTCTCGAACTCCTGGCCTCAGGTGATCCACCAGCCTTGGCGTCCCAAAGTGCTGGGACTACAGGCATAAGCCACTGCACCCAGCCCATTCACAAGTCTTAATACAGAACTTACAGCTTACAACATTCGATTTCTGTTACTGATCCTTTAAATTATTTCTAAATCTTGAACTGAGTTGAGGATTAAAACACATACTCATATGCGTGTACACACACACAGACACACACACACACACACTTTCACATATGCAAACACTTTGAAATCCCAAATGCTAAAACTCAGCTAGGTTAGCAGATATTCTGAATGTATTTTAGTTCTTGGTACTACTAAAATTGTTGGTTGCTGAACTACATGGAATAATTCCAGGACAAGAACCATAAAAGTGATGCTGACAGTAATGGACTGGTTACAGAAAAATATGCTTCATGTTCTGTTCAGTTAAATTGTGCTGAGACTAATCCTCTTTTCTCAAGGCATTATAAATATGGATAGTAATGGGTCTTTCCATGAAAGTGTGCTTTTAAAAAGTCTCTTTGCCATAAACAGGCAGCTAGAACGCTACAAAAGCATCAAAATATCTTCCTAAGTTTTAGGAGAACCCTTCTCAGAAACAGTCACAGTTTGATTATTCAGAAGCTCTTTATTGACTTTTGGGAATTCATTTTTCCAGTTTTTCTTCCATTCCTTCTTTGGTGCTGCCTACATGGTAATTTTAGCTCTAGGAAAAAGAGAAGGAAAGTCAACTCTATTCAGGCAGTTTGGCTGAATGGCTGGGATGGGAGCCTATACCGGAAGACTTGGCTAGAATGAGGTTTCATGATCAACTGAATTCCCTTAATGTAGTATATGCTCAATGTCCCTCTCTCCTGGAGGCAATCAAAAGTTGATGAGTTATTTCTTTGGAATTCTAAGAAAAAATGTTTGAATCTAACAGCAGAGAAGTATGTCAACCTATCATTGCAACTAACTTTACAGTGATTTTCCTAAATGTCTCCAAAAGACACTTAGAGCAAGGATGGCAGAAGAGGTTATAACAGATATGCTGAGACTCCTGCGCTTTAAAATCTGATCATGCACTGCTAAAATTGTATTCTGATAGGTTCAGCATATTAAATTTCAAGGTTATAAGTATAGTATCAACTCTGGAAATTGAATTTAGAAACAGTAGCTCCACCTTAGGGAGAGAAAACAGAGTAAGATTGAAAGCTGAAAATGTCTAATTTTATGGTTGTTACTCAGAATTGATTTTTAATTTGGCTTGATCTTTTCACAAGCCTATTTTGCAAAATTTGATCAATTTAGTTACTAGTATAAACTACATTTATTTTGCTCACTTGACAAATATTTACTGAGGGCCTATAGTGCATGCCAGGTTCTGTGCCAGTGTTTGGGAGATAAAGATGAACCCTGGTCTTACGAGTTAGTGTAATTGCGGAGAGTGACTGATGCATAAAGGAACAATTCAACGTAATAGAAACAATTAGAAGAATTATGTAAAGGATGTTTTGGAGGTGGAAAGAATTTAACCCCCTGTAGGAAATGGTGGTGGTAGACAATGAAAAAAAAAAAGAAAATCTTAAGGGGCAGAGACTCGAGCTGAATTCAAAAGGATGAGTGGAAATTTGCCAAATGAAAATAAAGGGAGATGGGAAGGCGTTCAGTAGAAGGACAAGTATATCAAAAAGGCATGGAGGCTTGAGAAAGACAAGGATGCATCATCAGGGAAGGAGGGGTTATTTCAGTATGACCACAGTGGGAGTGTGGAAAGAGCCCAGAGTGATAAGCCAGGGCTTGCATGTCCTATGAAGGGGCTTGCTACACAATAGCAGTGGTAATAATAGCAAAAATATAAATAGCAAAACGGAGTCACACACTCTTTTATATAGTTTGCATATATGTTAACTCATCCACTGAGGTAGAAACTGTTATTATTCTCACTTTAAAATTGATGAAACAAAGTCTTAAAAATATAATTACGATGCCCAGGACAGAGCTAAGGCCAGACTCCCCACCCCTCCATTATGCACCTCCTCTGTAGCTGGCAGGGGCTGGCTAAGATGTTAAGCAGGGAAGATGGCTAAGTCTTGTTGATTTCACATTCTAAAATGCCTCCATTCTGCCATCTATTTGTTGATTCTTTATTATTTTATTTTTATTTTATTTTATTTTTGAAATGGAGTCTCGCTCTGTCACCCAGGCTGGAGTGCAGTGGCACCATCTCAGCTCACTGCAACCTCTGTTTCCCCAGTTCAAGCAATTCTCCTGCTTCAACCTCCCAAGTAGCTGGCACTACAGGTGCAGGCTACCACACCTGGCTAATTTTTGTATTTTTAGTAGATACGGGGTGACACTATGTTGGCCAGGCTCGTCTCGTACTCCTGGCCTCAAGTGATCCACCTGCCTTAGCCTTCCAAAGTTCTTGGATTACAGGCATGAACCACTGAACCCAGCCTATTTGTTGATTCTTTAATCATTCACTCCTTCGTTTACCCATTCAATAACCTTTTATCTAACATCTAGGTCCTACAGATTCCTACATAAAGGAAACCTGGTCCCAGTCTCACTGTGCTAGTTTATATTTAGTGAAATTAAAATGTGAATTTTCAAGGCCTTCCTATGCTCTTTCCCCAGGCTGCATACTGATTCTTAAAACAGAAGAACATATGGCATGAGGATGAAGAGTGGACAAGAGGTCAAAGTAGCTGAAATATATAAAACGCTAAAAGTGTAACAAAACTGATCTCAACCAAGCAACTGATCTCAACCAAACAAAAATGTATGCACAAAAGAAATATGTCAAAATAATACAATTTATGCTGTAATATTGAGATTATGGATCTTTTTGATTTGTTGTACTTTTCTGCATTTTCTAAATTTTCTACAGTTACTAAGTATTACCTTTACAATAGGAAAAAATTACAAGTTATCTTTAGTAGCAAGCCTTTTGCTGTTCTAGATAAGGCAATTAGAAATTTTCAACATTCACTGAATTTTATCCACTGAGAAAAATGCCCAAGTGTTTTTGTAATGGATGAAAAGTGATAAGCAAAATGCTTTTATTCTCTCTCTCTCTCTTTTTTTTTTTTTTTTTTTTTTTTGAGACAAGTTCTCACTCTGTTATCCAGGCTGGAATACAGTGGCACAATCATGGTTCACTGCAGCCTTGACCTCATGGATTCAAGTGGTCCTCCTGCCTCGCCATCCCAAGTAGCTAGGACCACAGGCATGTACTACCACACCCAGCTGGTTTTTAAATTTTTTGTAGAGACAGGGTCTCACTATATCGCCCGGGGTGGTCTCGAACTCCTAGGCTCAAGTGATCCACCTGCCTCAGCCTCCCAAAATGCCAGAATTACAGGTGTCATCTACCATGCCCAGCCATTTTTATTATCTTGATACAGCTTTGAAGAGGTAAATTTTAATGAATATACTGATTTTTTTCTTTATTTTTCTGATTTAAAACTAATTCAAGCTACCTGTTAAAAAATTGAAAAAGTATAACTTAGAAAGCAAAAGCTTTTCCAATCTCACTCTCAGAAATAATAAACATTTATACTATGCTGTATTTTTATATTTCTTCCTAGGAGTACATTTCATTGACATAAGCAAATAATAAAGTTAAAAACAATAATACTATATTCACTGTTCTGTACCTTCTTTTAACATTGAACAATGTTAGACTGTTCCATGTTAGTTAAGGAAGGTTAGCCTATTCTTGTTAATGACTGTACAATATCCTATCATATTAATGATTTGTAATTTATATAATGAATTCCTATTCAAGTATGTTTGGGCAGTTTCCAGTTTCTTACTATTAGAAATAATAATGTAAAATATGTTTTTATAGATATCTTTTCCTATTTCAATAAAATCTTCCAAAGAATAAATCCCTATGGTTGGCAGAGTCCTGGATGACAAGATGTATTCTTTTTTTTTTTTTTTTTTTTTTGAGACAGACAGGGTCTTGCTCTGTTGCTCAGGCTGGAATGCAGTGGCACAATCATGGTTCTCTGCAGCCTCAAACTCCTGGGCTCAAGTGATCATTACACCTCAGGCTCCTGAGTAACTGGGGCTACAGGTGCACACCATCATGCCTGGCTAATTTTTTTTTACGGTTTGTAGGAACAGGGTTTCACCATATTGCCCAGGCTGGTCTCAAACTCCTAGGCTCAAGCAATCCACCTGCCCTCAGCCTCCCAAAGTACCACGCCTGGCCTTTGGATGTACTCCTTTTATTATTATTTATTAATTTATTTGAGATGGAGTCTTGCTCTGTCGCCCAAGCTGGAGTGCAGTGGCGCCATCTAGGCTCACTGCAACCTCTGCCTCCTGGATTCAAGCAATTCTCCTGCCTCAGCCTCCCGAATAGCTGGGACTACAGGCACGTGCCACCACGCCCGGCTAATTTTTGTATTTTTAGTAGAGATGGGGTTTCGCCACGTTGGCCAGGATGGTCTTGATCTCCTAACCGCATGATCCACCCGCCTTGGCCTCCCAAAGTGATTTGATTACAGGTGTGAGCCACAGTGCCCAGTCATTGAACAGCATTTTCAAAAGTGTGGTTGGCAGTCCATTAATAATTATTGCTTTAAAAAAGAATTTCACATACAGTAAGTTTGGAAAATATTAGGTTAAACCAAATCAAATAGGTTTATTTATTGCAGGACTTCTTGACGCCTGCCTGTATTATTTGTTTTTCTTTTTAGAGGCAGGTCTTGCTCTGTCACCCAGGTGGGAGTGCAGTGGCATGTTGATGGCTCACTGAAGCCTCAAACTCCTGGCCTCAAGTGATCCTCCCACCTCTGCCTCCTGAGCAGCTAGGATTACAGGCACACACTGCCTTACTTGGCTATTTTTAAAATTTTTTGTAGACACAGGGTCTTGCTATGTTGCCCATGCTGATCTTGAACTCCTGCCCTCAGGTGATCCTCTTAATGGGCCTCCCAAAGTGTTGAGATTATAGGAGTGAGCCACCTCATCGGCCCCAAATTGCTTCTTTTTTTTTTTTTTTTTGAGACAGTGTCTTGCCCTGCCACCCAGGCAGGAGTGCAGCAGCGCAATCTCAGCTCACTGCAACCTATACCTCCTGGGTTCAAGTGATCCTCCCACCTCAGAGTCTCAAGTAGCTGGGACTACAGGCACTGCACCTGGCTAATTTTTTTTTTTTTATTTTTTTGTAGAGATGGGGTTTCACCATGTTGTCCAGGCTGGTCTTGAACTCCTGGGCTCAAGTGATCTGTGCGTCTCAGCCTCCCAAAGTGCTGGGATTAGAAGCATAAGCCACGATGCCCTGCTCCAAATTGCTTTTTATACTACTTTGGGAAAGAGTAATCAGTAACATCAAGGGATTTCAGTCTCAGTCTCTCCAAGGTCCCTGACATCTTTTAGAAATATTATGTCTTAGTGTCTTACAAAGTATCATCAGACACATTACCTTTAAATTAAACACAACACATACCATCACATAAAGGATGAGGGTAATAAACAAATAAACACAACACATACTACACACATACAAATGAAAAAATCCTTAAGACTTAGGATTTTAGGCCACAGGAAGGTATATTTGCTAAGTATTTTACTGATAATGCAGCACTCATCAGAGGCCCTGACCCTTAATAGGAATGCAATGATGTTTTAATTGAATGAATGAACGAATGAATGAATGAATGAAGACAGAAAAATATGGTTTCTGGGGCCAGACTACATAGATCTGATCCCTACACTACTAATAAACTACTCAAGTTTAGCCAAATTGTTTAACCTACTTATACCTCCATTTCCTTATTTATTGAAGTAGTAATAAATAACAGTATCAGTTGTTGTGAGTGTTAAATGAGCTAATACACACAAAAAAATCAGTGCTTTCTATTTGGTGAGCTCTTTATTGTTTCTTTTAGAGACACGGTCTTGCTCTTTTGTCCAGGCTGGGCTGCAGTGGCATGATCATGGCTCACTGTAACCTCAAACTCCTGGGCTCAAGTGATCTTCTTGCCCCAGCCTCCTGAGTAGCTAGAACCACAGGCATACGCCACCATGCCCGGCTAAGGGTGAGCTCTTAAGAGTTGAGTTGCTATCCTCCTCCTCCTCTTCCTCCTCCTCCTTCCCACCTCTGCAGAAAAGGGAGCTGAGGCTGTGTATGGTCTCTACGACAGAGCACCTCATAAGCCCTACTTGCTTTTCCACATTTTCTGTCTTTTCATTATTACCATATTTATATACACACCAAAAGAGACAAGATGGCCAATACTATTTTAATTTGTCAAGCCTGTCTTCAGATTGCTGATTTTAAAAAAAGGGGTGTGGTGGTCCATGTTGGCTGATTACTAAAATCACAGATACGGTCAAGGGCACCTCCAAGAATAATGACCTGGAGCAAGCCTACAGTCCTGCTTCATGCATTTAGGCTTTTCCCAGCAGGAGCAGGTTGCCCAAGGTAGACCACAGCCATGTTGAAGGCTTCCCAGGTTCCCCAGTATCAGTTTCGGCATTTCTACATCACCACTCCTGGCACAGGTGGTTGTTTTGTGAAGGCAAGGTGTGCCCCTCTGCATTCTCACCAAGGAAGCCAAACAGGTTCAGGGGCCTTCGCTTGAACAACAACCCAGACAGCAGTATGCACTCTCCTCTGAAACGCTTGACCCACAGGGGCAGTTCCTACCTAGTTTTCTTACAGGTTCTCTTCCAGCATGAGTGCTAGTGTGCTCCTGAAATATCCCTCTAGAAGTGGTGCTTTGTCCCAAGTCCAGCCCATTAAAGTCATCTGGCTCCTAATGTACAGAAGCACCTGATTAACTACTATGGACTAAGAGCATCAATGTGTACAACAATGTTCAGAATTAAAGGAAAGAGGGAGTTTAACCTCAGGATGCCACAGATATGCCTCCCCCATGAATAGACACATGATGCCAGAGTACATGGCATTAACCACTGCACTTGCTGCCTGTCATTGAGCATGTCCATGACATTAACCACTGCAAACTCTGCCTTCTGGGCTCAAGCGATCCTCCCACCTCAGCCTCCCAAGTAGCTGGGACCACAGGTACATGTCACCAAGCCTGGCTAATTTTTGTATTTTTTGTACAGATGGAGTTAGTTATGTTGCCCAGACTGGTTCTGAACTCCTGAGTTAAAGCAATCTGCCACCCTGGCCTCCCAAAGTACTGGGATTACAGGCATGAGCCACCATACCCGGCTGAAATTTTCTTCTTCTTCTTCTTCCTCTTTTTTTTGAGACACAGTTGCACTCTTGTTGCCCAGGCTGGAGTGCGATGGCGTGATCTCGGCTCACTACAACCTCTGCCTCCCAGGTTCAAGCGATTCCCCTGCCTCAGCCTCCCAAGTAGCTGGGATTACAGCCATGTGCCACCATGCCGGGCTAATGTTTTTTGTATTTTTAGTAGAGACGGGGTTTCTCCATGTTGATCAGGCTGGTCTCAAACTTCCAATCTCAGGTGATCCGCCCGCCTCAGCCTCCCAAAAGTGCTGGGATTACAGGAGTGAGCCACCGCACCCGGCCTGAAATTTTCTTCTTAACATATAATTCTCACTCATTCTTTGATGAAGGTTGTAATTAGTGTTGACTAAGTATTGTTAAGTGTTATTCAGTAATACCTGGAAAATGAAATTTTTAACTTTGTGGATGTTTAATTTCTTAGTAAATGTAGGTATTTTCATGTGTTTCCCCCTAGTCAAATTACACACTTTTGCTTTTTGCTTGACTTCTTAGGAAACAAGGGTTATCAGCATACTCATTCATTTGTTGAGTTAGTCAACAATTCACTGAATGCCCAATGTGTGCCACATTTCACAGATAAAATTTTGCTGGCCGGGCGCGGTAGCTCATGCCTGTAATCCCAGCACTTCAGGAGGCTGAGGCGGGCAGATCACAAGGTCAGGAGTTCGAGTCCAGCCTGACCAACATGGTGAAACCCCGTCTCTACTAAAAATACAAAAATTAGTTGGGTGTGGTGGTGCGTGCCTATAATCCCAGCTACTCAGGAGGCTGAGGCAAGAGAATAGCTTGAACCTAGAAGGCGGAGGTTGCAGAGAGCTGAGATCGTGTCACTGCACTCCAGCCTGGGTAACAGAGTGAGACTCTGTCTCAAAAAAAAAATTTGCTTAGAGTGCTTAGAGTATTTTTCACAAAAGTGAAACATCTTTATTCCTTTTTCAGACCATCCTGGATACCCAAACTCAGAAACAAGGCACAATTATTTCTTTCAACACATTGAAGTGTCACCATTGGCTTATTCTCTATGCAGTACGGGTAATGGTATTACAAAACTCATTGGGAGCCACCAGTTTTTCAAATGACATGCTCATGAGGCTGAATTTTATAAATCCATATGTATGTAGCTGTGCAGAGCTTCAGCAACTGTATCAAATCTTATCACAAGTCATATTTCTTACTAAACAAGTATGTAAGAAGACATTGTGGTTTTATCAGTATTTGTAAATAAGAGCTCTCTTTTCTTGCCTGTGTATTTCTGTTTTCAGTGGAAGGAAGGAAGTAGCTGTAGGGGAAAGCTGTCTGGCAGAGAAGAAATGTGTGTAGGGTGTGATCAGAGGTGTCGAACATCTCACTGGTGAGAAGAATGCCCTCTGTGCAGTGTGGTGGGGTGTGTGGGGGGGGGGCGTTCACTCTCAGATCTAGCTGAGTCCTGAGTTAACAGTAGCTACCAACCATCGGTGACTCACTTTTGCCAATAAATAAATCCACCTACGAGTGTTCTACAGCTGAAACTATGTTCTCATAAAACTTCTTTGCCTCTGTGGCCATGGTTCAGCTGATACTCCTTATGTGGAATGTTTTTGAATAATCATACATCTTAAGAAATTACTTGAAAGCTGCTTTATCCAAACAGCTACCTGATCCTGGAACATCTCTTGGAATTTGTTACCAGCCATCTGCATTATATGTATATATTTGGAGACGGAGTCTCGTTCTGTTGCCAGGTTGGAGTGCAGTAGTGTGATCTCGGCTCACTGCAACCTCCGCCTCCCAGGTTCAAGCGATTCTCCTGCCTCAGTCTCCAGAGTTGGTGGGATTACAGGCGCCTACTGCCACACCCAGCTAATTGTGGTATTTTTTGTAGAAACAGCGTTTCACCATGTTGGCCAGGCTGGTCACGAACTCCTGACCTCAAGTGATCCACCTGCCTTGGCCTCCCAAAATGTTGGGATTACAGGTGTGAGCCACCACACCCAGCCATCTGCATAATAATTAGATAGAAAATATCCAACTCAAAATTCCTACAGATAAAAATTTTAAAAAATTATCTCAATAACAGTCATAGTGCCTTACAATATTATGTTCTGTAAAAGTTCTAAATTATCTGACAAGTCATGAAACACTCCCATTTAGAAAGGAGCTCCCAGGCCAGGCACAGTGGTTCACACCTATAATCTCAGAACTCTGGGAGGCTGAGGCGGGTGAATCACTTGAGGTCAGGAGTTTGAGACCAGTCTGGCCAACATGGTGAAACCCCGTCTCTACTAAAAGTACAAAACATTAGCTGGGCTTGGTGGTGGGCGCCTGTAATCTCAGCTACTCGGGAGGCTGAGGCAGGAGAATCGCTAGAACCCAGGAGGCAGGGGTTGCAGTGAGTTGAGATCGCACCACTGCACTCTAGCCTGGGCAACAAGAGTGAAACTCCATTTCAAAAAAAAAAAAAAAAAGGAGCTCCCAGCAAATGACATTCATAAAATGCAACAGCATTTAAAGGAATTCTGCTTTTCCTTGCTTTCTCAAGACAAACAGAATTTAGCATATAGAGGTACAAGAGAAATGTCAGGAGTTGAAAATCTGCCTTCTACCATCTTTGCATTAGCAAGAGAAAACACTGGATCAATGCCAACAAAGCAGTGAAAAATATTACAAGGAGCAATTGTATTTCTCTGCATAGGAGAGGATGGCCAACTGTGGTTTATGAAACGTGCTCCTGACTCAGTAAACGCTGTGTTTGAAAAGCTGTGTTTGTTATATAGGTGTCTACTCATCAGTCAATCCTTAGAGTTCTTAGGAAAACCTGAGTCTCGAAAAGAGGGCTGTAGTAAAGCCTTTGATGCTGGGAACATTTTACTTTCCCCATAGACTCAGCCAAAAACTCTGCTTTGAATATTTATACTTCCAGCCAAGATGGAGTAACAGGGACTGAATTTATCCTCTTAACTGAAAAAAAAAAAAAAACAAAAACAGACAAAATATATAAAACAACAGTTTTCATAACACTGAATATCCAGCAATGAAGATAGTGAACTTTGAACAAGGCGAGCCCTATGATTGCCCCCACTACTGTCAAGAGACGGCTCCAGGCTGTGGAGGGAGAAACACAACGGAACACAGTGAACTCCCTGAGCTAAGGAGATGGAGCAACTCCTTAGTCCAGGAGATCAAAATGAATAGAATTTGCAGAACAGACTGCCAGAGAAAAGAGAGCTGTGAAGAGAGAGAACCCTGAAAATCTATAGAGGGTGTCCTTTGAGGATTCAGTAGAGCACTGATCATTCCATGCACTGAAAGAAACTACCCAAAGTGGGAGACCATCTGAAACCATAAGAGGGAAGAGTGCCTCCTCCTTACACAGGGCTGGAGGTGGTGCCTATTCCCACCAGCCAAACTAAAAAACATAATTCACGGGGCATTGAATAGAGTACTCAGGAAGATCAGTATGCAGAATAATTAGCTACAGAATGAGCACTGCTCTGGGCTAGCCTAACAAATAATAAAAGCAAGACCCGAAAAAACCAATCCATATTTGAGTAACTAAACTGCATCCCGAAACCAAACATCAAGAATATTTATAGGAATAAAAAAATATATAGCATTCAAAAAGATACAATTAATAATGCCTAGCATCCAATCAAATACTGCCAGGCATGCAAATAGGCAGAAAAACATCACCCAAAATACAGACAAAAATCAATCGAAAATACCCCGAGCTGACACAGACATTAGGGTAAGCAGACAAAGGCATTAAAACCATTATTATAACTATATTTAATATGTTCAAAAAGTTAAATAGTCACATGCAAGATGTAAAAAAGATCCAAATCAAACCTCTAAAGATAAAAACTCCAAATCAAACCTCTAAAGATAAAAACTCACGCCTGTAATCCCAGCACTTTGGGAGGCTGAGGTGGGCGGATCACCTGAAGTCAGGAGGTCGAGACCAGTCTGACAACATGGTGAAACCCCATCTGTACTAAAAATACAAAAACTTAGCTGGGTGTGGTGGCACATGCCTGTAATCCCAGCTATTCGGGAGGCTGAAGCAGGAGAATCGCTTCAGTCCGGGAGGTGGATGTTGCAGTGAGCCAAGTTTGCGCCATTGCACCCCAGCCTGGGCAACAAGAGTGAGACTCCATCTCAAAAACAAAACAAAAACAAAAACTCTGATGTACAAAATGGGATTAATGGCAGGTTAGATTACAAAAAACAGATGAGTGAAACTGAAGACAAAGGGAAACTATATAAGATATCATATTCCCCCAAATCCCCACAAATGCAAAGCATCACTGTGTGACAAGTTCAACTGGCCTAGTATATGAGTAACTGGGCTTTGCAAATGAGGCATACATGAGGCCAAAAAAAAAAAAAAAAAATCTGAGGAAATAATGGCTAAAATGTTTCTGAATTTGATGACAACAAACCAAGATGCTCAATAAATGCCAATGGCATACACACATACAGAAACACATGAAGAAAGCTATATCAAGGCACCTCATAATAAAATTCCTCAAAGCAGGCCAGGTGCAGCGGCTCACATCTGTAATCCCAGCACTTTGGGAGGCTTGAGGCGGGTGGATCACCTGAGGTCAGGAGTTTGAGACCAGCCTGGCCAATATAGTGAAACCCCGTCTCTACTAAAAATACAAAAATTAGCCGGTTGCGGTGGTGCACACCTATAGTCCCAGCTACTCGGGAGGCTGAGGCAGGCGAATTGTTTGAACCTGGGAGGCAGAAGTTGCGATGATCTGAGATGGCGCCACTGCACTCCAGCCTGGGTGACAAAGCGAGACTCCATCTTTAAAAATAAAAAAAAAATGCTCAAAGCAGAAAAAAGAAAAAGAGAAAAATTTAAAAGCAGCTAAAGAAAAAGATATTCCATACAGAAACACAAAGATAAAGATGACAGCAGACGTCTCATCAGAAAGAATGCAAGCAAGAAGATAGTGAATCAATATTTCTAAAGTACGGAAAGAGAAAAACCGCCAACACAGAATCCTACATCATGTGTAATAGTTTCCAAAACCAAAGGCAAAAAAAGATGTCTTCAGGTACAAGCTGAAGGAATTCACCACCAGTATGCCCACACTATAAGAAATGCTAAAGGAAGTCCTCCAGGCAGAAACAATCATAACAGACAGAAATATTAATCTACACAAGTGAATGAAGAGCAACAGAAATGCTAACTCCATGGGTAAATACGTAAGACTTTTGGTACTGTTTAAATTTCTTTAAAGTTAATTGAATATTTACACAAAAATAATAATGTCATGTGCATCTGTAACTTATCTAAAAGTAAATTATATGACATCAATCACATAAGGGCTGAGAGAAGAAAAATGGAAGCATACTATTGTAAGATTGTTATACCACATGTGAAGTGGTATAATATCATCTTGAAAGTAAATCTGATAAGTTAAAAATGTATTCTATAAACCCTAAAGTAACCATGGAAATAACAAAGAGTTATAGCTAATAATCCAACAAAAGAGGTAAAATGAACACATAACACGCTCAATAAACCTAAAAGAAGGCCTGGAAACAGGCATGCAGTCTGGAGACGGAATTCTGAGATCCCAAGCATTGAGATCATAACGTACAAGGGAGGAGCCAGGCTCCACTGGGCATCTCTTGGCCCATGGCTTCCCTTCCCTTCCTCAGGAAGTTGCTTGAGGAGACCACAGTGAAGGATTTTAAAGCTATGCAGGTCTGCAAAGAGAAAAGACAAAAAACTGAGAGTGTTTAAAAACTTTTTTGTTGTTGTTGTTTTTGTTTTTGAGACAAAGTCTAACTCTGTCGCCCAGGCTGGAGTGCAGTGGCACAGTCTCGGCTCACTGCAACCTCTGCCTCCAGGGTTCAAGTGATTCTCCTGCCTCAGCCTCCCAAGTAGCTGGGATTACAGGCACACGCCACCACGCCTAGCTAAATTTTGTATTTTTAGTAGAGACGGGGTTTCACTGTGTTGGTCAGGCTGGTCTCGAACTACTGACCTCGTGATCTACCAGTCTTGGCCTCCCAAAATGCTTTAATTACAAGCATGAGCCACCATGCCCGGCCGTAAAAACTTTTATAGCAATTTGACATGGCCGTAACATCCCAGCATGGGATTATTTTTCTAGCAATGCATGTTTATTGAATTTTATAAAAGTGATCTGTCCTTGATGCATTAGATAGAAATAAAAAACAATAAGAGAAAAACCCTGTCCCTTACCACAGATAACTGAGACACTGCTTGAAAACATGTGGCTGTGAGCAGCCTTCCTTCCCTAGATCTAAGATGGCTTGTGTGTGCAGGGATCAGAAGGCAGAAATTGAACTGAAATAAGGCTGGTTTTGAATTACTGTAAGTGTAGGGAATACCTTATTTAAAAAGATTTCTGGCCTAGACGTTTTGATTATAATCTGATTGATCCATCTTTCTGTCTTTCTGGGTCACTCGGTCAATTATTTGCTGCATTTAAAGTAGTAGGGATCGTGTATATGCAGGAATCCCCTGCAGAGCGTTGTCTTTCTCACTCAGAATTTGAGAAAAGATGTCATTTGTGTATGTGTGTAGTTAGGGGGTAGGACATCTTCATCGAAAAGATTGTGACCTTTTTTTTCCTTAGTTTGAATGCAAGAAGAGAGGCAAAACCATTTCTTCCTGTCATCCCAGGCGCTCTGGAGGCATCCAGTGAACACGACAAACGGGGCACCTACCTTGTGCACGCAGGCCTTTGCATTCAGGAAAAACAGCTCCACGGTGGTTTTATCCTTTAAAAACGATATGCTCTCAATGTAAAACCTGAAAAACAGCAGAGGAGTTTGTTCCTTCAGATTTATTTTCATCTCTCAGCATTCCTCATTCAGTGTTCCCCGAAAGCAGCGCGAGAATTTTGAGAAACCTGAGGAAGGTTGTGCATCCTTCTCCTTTTTAAAAGAAATGTGCACCACACGTAAGTACGTGATGGATGTATGTGTATGTATGCCTAAAATCTCTTTCGGCATGTTTTTGTGTCTTGGAAGGTGAGTTACAGAGAAACCCCAAATGGTAACCAACCAAAAACAAACGTTTATTTGTGTTGCTCATTCTTTGAGACATGTTCTGGGAGTTCATAATAATACCTCAGACAGCTTCAAAAGAAAAGCCCAGGTGAACCCGGAGTTGAAAGCTGAAGTCGGCTGAGCAAGCACCACCTAACCCAACCCCAAACCCTGCTTGAGGCTGGGGGATTTTTAGACGGAGGGGCCTCAGGGCCTCACGCCTACCTGACCCCCATCCACTGGGTGAGTTTCAATCACACTTTTCAATCACTCTTTTCTTCCTTCCCATCCTTCCAGGCCCTGGGTTTTCCTTTGGCTTAAAGCCAATCTCTCAGCAACCATCAATCTTGGTCTTTTCTCATGCAAATCAGGGTATTCTGGGCCTCACTACTCCACTCCCTTTCTAGGATTTTGCTTGTTCAATCTGTGAGACCACAGGTTGCAGGCAGGCCCCTCTCTCAGGAGAGCTCTGACAGCTCCCGGGTGAGGCGGGGAGGAGGCTGAGTCTTTAACAACTCTGTTTTCGTAATCCTGTACTGATGAGGCCAGCTTGTAAAGGCTGGCGCTCTGTGGTGGGCGAGTGGGCAAGCTAGGGGCCCGAAGTTTTCCTCACGTTCTGGAGCATTGCTTGATGAATAATGCATGAAGGGCCATCGAGCCCCAAGACAGCTCACTGCTTTGAGTCGGAAAGGGAATTTACTCTCAGACCAGTGAGAGTGAAGGCAAAGCCGGGCTAGGAAGTGGCCAGGTGGACCTATCCTTAGCTCTGCGGAATCCTGAGGGGGCTTGAGCCTTTGCTTCTCTTTTTCTCCCTTTCCACAGTGATGATACCTTTGATAAGTAAATGCAGCTGAAAGGGCTGTGAAAGATTTTATCACTGAGACGGTAAAAACGTTCGAAACATTCCACCCTTTAACGTTGAGTCATCAAGGGAAGTTCCAGAAAGAGAACAAATCCTTTATATTTTTACTTACAAGCTTTTATCTCACTTATAAGTGAGGTTAATGAAGATGGAGGAGTGTCGGATTTATGAGAAGAGAAAGTTAAGTACGAAGGCGGTTAAGGAAATGAGGAGTTGGCGGGGGGGAAATAGGCTTTGGAATCCAAAAGATCGAGATGTAGTGTTTCAAGTCCACCATTTATTAGTTGTATGATAATAATGTTTCTTTGTGTCTTTCTAAATTGGGTGTCTTACCTCTGAGGAAAGAACAGAACTTTTATCTGAAGAATTCCAGTTCTTTCCATTTATCAGGTCTAGAGAGGCATTAAAATGGACAGCAATCAAGTCCTATTTCCCTCCTTGAGCTATGTATTTTTCTCCAGAAACTGCCTGGTATAGCCAAAACTAGCTGCACTGGACACATTAGTGTCCGCTACCCCGGACACTATAACCCACATCCTGTAGCTCAACAATGGATAGCCAGGCCAGACGCAGTGGTTCACACCTGTAATCCCAGCACTTTGGGAGGCCGAGGCGGGCAGATCACTGGAGGCCAGGAGTTCCAGACCAGCCTGGCCACCATGGTGAAACTGTCTCTACTAAAAATACAAAAATTAGCTGGGCGTGATGGTGGGCGGGCACCTGTAACCTCAGCTACTCCGGAGGCCGAGGGAGGAGAATTGCTTGAGCCCAGAAGGTAGAGGCTGTAGTGAGCTGAGACTGCGCCACTGCAACTCCAGCCTGGGCAACAGAGGGAGACTCTGACTCAAAAATAAAACAAACAAACAAACAAACAAAAACCCCCAAAACAATGTATAGCCAATCACTGATCAACGTTATTTCTGTAAACCAAGGAGAATTAATTCCTGACAAACAACTTTTGTAACTGTCCCCTTTCTTGATTTGTCCTTTTTTTCTTTAAACACTTGGGCCTCTCCTTCTCCAGAGCACTTCTTAAGGCAACTTGGAAGTGTGTCCTGGGCTGCAGTCCTCAACCTTGTCCCAAATAAGCTTTCTATATTAATTTTGTCTCAGCTTTTCCTTTTGGGTAGACACTATTCTCTTCTTCCATCAATCTAGTTTCATCTACTCTGAGCTCTGCTGCATGGACTAGGAGAGTTACCTGACTCAAAGGCAGCCAAGATGTCAGGCGGTGAGGTGGCCTGGAAAGGAGCAAGTGCTACTCAACAGATGCTTTTTATATTGCATGATGAATGAGCCAACCGATTAACATGGTCTCTTAGAGACTGAGGGGCGGGTCAGGAGGGATTCAGTGGAGGCAGAGAAAGGCACTAAGCAGTAATCATGAGGCAGCAGAAGCCATGAAGTAGAGAGGGACAAGAGTCCACAGCAAGAGTTGATGGACCAAAGCAGGGTAGCCGAGTCACTGTGATGGCAGACACCAAAGTGAGGCGGACCAGAGGTTGGCTGCTACTACAGGGCTAAAATGACCCATGTTACACAAGTTTCTGTGCATCTCCAAGAACCTTGCAGTTCAACTACTTGGTGGTGGCTGTTTCCTGCTTTCTTGGCTTTCCCATGCATTTGTATCCCTATCAATGAAGATAATATGAGCAGGCTTCCAGCGGGCAGCCTAATCAAGGGCAGCAGCAGGATCCCAGCCAACATTTCCCAAACTCTTACTAAGGTGCCTGCAATGTGCTAAGTGCTTCCCGATTGTTCTCTCATTTAATTATCACCACCACCTTGGGGAGGGACCTATGATGACCCTGATTTCACAGACTCAGACTCTTGAGTTTTAGAGATCTGCCTACCCGGTGGGGCTAGGTCTTGGTCTGGAACAATGACTTTGACTCTGTGGACAATGCTCTTAAGCAACATCTCCTGGGCTGCCACTCCCAGTTCACTCAACCAGCACTCAGCAGGAAGCTGAACCCTTAGTAATTGTGGGCATCTCAACTACGTAAAAAATAGGCAGAGAAATAAGACAAGTGTGACATTTTCACCAAAATGTTAACATATGTAGAAGTACATGTGTTCTCTATTGCTTCAATAAGCAAAACCACGGCAAAAGACTTAAGTTGAAGGATTTTGATTAACCTATAAAATATCTTTTTAAAAGTTAGAGTAGTCTCAGAAGGGGAAGGCCTTTCCACAGGAAGAGATCTCCCTGTCCTAAAAAAAATCCTAGGTCAGATTAGCAGAACTCAACATCTGCTTTCTACTTGAAATTTCTGAGATTATTTTTTTCCTTCACTTCTAATTACTTCAATAGACATCTTTAACAGAGACTATTAAAAAACAGGGGGTCAATGAATTTTCTCACTAACAAAGCTCATATTAATTTCTTAATTTTATTTAAAATTTAGTCTTCACTTGAATTTCCCCATTGTCTCAAAAACTTATAACAAATGAGTTCTGTGATTGTAACATTTAATAAGTAAAGCTGCACTGGTCTACGGCAACAGTCACATATGCAAAAGTCGTAAGGATCACTGGCTGGATATAAATGAGTGATGCTGACCAGATGGGTGAGACCTGCTTGGGGGACACCGGGACACATTTTTTCTACTCTACTAAAACTCCTTCATCCAGGTGTGGGTAGGTGACCCAAGGTAGGCCAGTCAGCTTCTCACCCTGGAGAATAAACATGATTAGAATGACCTAAAGATCAAAGATGGTTGGAGCCTATTTATTCTGCTAGCAGCACTCTGATGAAATTGTCCCTTGGTTTCTGCTCCCTAGATCCTTGCAAAAGCCCTGATCCCTGTCTTTTCTGAGTCCTTGTTAGTTCAGTTTTCCTTCCATTTTGTTTTTTAGCCACAAGTGGTTCTGTTGCTGGCAACCAGAGAACCCAAGTTAATACAGGGCTTCTTCTGTGCTAGGGATAATACAAAGTGCTCTACAGGAACCAATTTTTTTTTTTTTTTTTCATCTTTGATACAACAGATGCAGTAGGCAACAAATTATGAGCCCATTTTGTAGATGAGAAAGCTTAGATACAGAGATGTCAAGTCATCTTCTTTAGGCCATACAGCTAGCAAGTACTGGAGCCATGACTCAAACTGAGGTCTGTTAGACTTCTAAGTTCATATTCCAAGCCAATATGATATAACGCTTTCCTACAATAACAACCAAAATGAAATATAACATGTACACAATGCTGTGGGTGCCCATCAGCCTGATGCAATTAACTCAGCTTATGAATTAAGGGGAGAATGTTGCCAAACTGAAATCCATAGGACTAAGCGCCACAGGAGAGGGGACAGTTGAGCTGAGTCTTAAAGAATGCATGAGTTCACCAGGTAACACAGGTAGGAAGGGCACTCCAGGTGGAGCGCATATTAGCCAAACCAATCCTCTTGCTAGTCTTCGGGCATTGAAGAAACCACATACAGGTTGCTGGGTAGCTTGGCGCCAAATCAATTTGTGGCTCATCCAACTCTGAACAGATACCTTTGTACTACAAACTGGGTTCACCTTGTTTTTGGAGCCCAGGCCCCTGACTACATCCTAGTCCCAGTAAACAGGTCTCTATCTTATTTCCCACTACTTTCTGGCGACCAGCCCTGGTGCCTCCTGCCTAGGCATCCGATTACCAGCTCTCTGAACCCACAATTCCATCTCTCCCTCAAGGGGACCATTGTAATGACTTCATATTTATGGAGTGTATGAAAAGTACATAGGAGCTTTGGGGGAAAAGGCTCTTCTCAGGCACACCTATCAACACACACCATGAACTGAAAATAAAATCTAGGACTTCTTAATGACATGAAATGGACTATCTCAGATTAATAAAATAAAGACCTTTTCTTTCAGCCTTTTTTTGCAAAAGGATACTGTTTCCTTTTTGCATGCTTACTGTGAGCGATTTCACTAAGGTTCTGTTAAGTTGAAGCCCATTGTTAATTTTTCAGCTTCAGAAAGAACCCAGGCTTTTTGAATAGGCACACATTTTGGAGACAAACCTCAGCTTCGCAAGCGTAATTTCTTGAGAAAAGAATTTGCTCAGGAAGGTTTTGTCTCTGCTATTTGGGCTCCTCCTATTAGCATTTTTTTCCTTTCTTGGTTGGCTTAACCACTCGTTAGTGATGACAGAACATTACACCACAGTGACATGACAAAGACGGCTGGAAGGGACACAGCCCTGCCAGCCAGATGGCAACACATGGATGTCAAAGAGCACAACACCCAGTTGTTTGGAAGTGGCTGTCCTTTGAAGAGTCGCTTAAATTTACATGACCAATATTTTTGTCTTGTGGTATTTATTTCTAGTGGTCACAAGTCAACACTAGGGAGTGGGACAGACATTAGTTTGAATCGTAGCTCCAATGCTGATCAGTCTTGAGGTCTTGGGGCAGCTGCTCCGCTCTCAGTGCCTCTTACCTCTCTTGCCCCACACACTGGAGCAATGAGAGGGTTTGAAATGTGCTTAATGGAGGGGCGCTGTGGCTCACGCTTGTAATCCCAGCACTTTGGGAGGCGGAGGCAGGCGGATCACCAGGTCAGGAGACTGAGACCATGGTGAAACCCCGTCTCTACTACAAATACAAAACAATTAGCCAGGCGTGGTGGCGGGCACCTGTAGTCCCAGCTACTCGGGAGGCTGAGGCAGGAGAATGGCGTGAATCCGGCAGGCGGAGCTTGCAGTAAGCGGAGATCGCGCCACTGCACTCCAGCCTGGGCGACAGAGCGAGACTCGTCTCAAAAAAAAAAAAAAAAAAAAAAAAAAAAAAAGAAAAGAAAAAGAAAAAAGAAATGCGCTTAACATAGCAGGTGGCATGTGGTTTAGTAGCCAATGAAGGGCGGTGATTATTAGAATATTATTATCGCTCTACTGATGTGACTGTAATAAAAGGCACTGACTTAGTTGGGAACATCTGTAAAGCTTTAACTGTAACAACCAGAATAAAAATTCCAAGTATCTGGCCAGGCGCAGTGGCTCATGCCAGTAATCCCAACACTTTGGGAGGCCAAGGCAGGCAGATCACGTGAGGTCAGGAGTTCGAGAGCAGCCTGGCCACCATGGTGAAAACTCATTTCTACTAAAAATACAAAAATTAGCTGGATGTGGTGGCACATGCATGTAGTCCCAGCTATTCAGGAGGCTGAGGCAGGAGAATCGCTTGAACCCGGGAGGAGGAGGTTGCAGTGAGCTGAGATTGTGCCACTGCACTCCAGCGTGGGTGACCCAGCAAGATTCCGTCTCAAAAAAAAAAAACAAATCCAAGTATCTTTCCTGAGTTCTTTCTCTCAAGGAAACGAATGCTACACAAATGTCTGTTTTAACACAAAATGAGAAAATATTGTGAAACGAATGCTCTTCTAACCAGTTTCGAGTTTTCTTCCTCAACTGAGCATGGTTTCTTTGCTTCCCAGGGCCTTTGTGAGGTCTGAGTGGTATCTTCAAAGAGGGTGAATTGGGCAAGAACTGCTCAATTATTTTGCATTCTGAACAATGCTGAGTTTGTGACTGGCGTCCAGAGAGGGCTAAATCAAAACACCTCATTCTGGGTTTCATTTAGTCACCATGAGTAATTTCAGGCATTTAACTGCAGCCACACGCCTTGAAAGATTTCTATCAGATCCTCATCCACATTCTGAGCAGGGAGATATCTGTTTATTGCTTGTAATGACCCTGCAAGGTAGTCATATCTCACTTTATAATGCATGCTGAAGGCTGAAGTGTAATTTAAGTGTATTTCACTTTCTCCAAACACATCACTTTCTGCAAGCTATTATGCAGTGCTTATGGGAGTCCAATATGTTCCCTTTCATCTGTGGGAGGGGAACAGTCTTGGAGAATTCCCAGGGGAAGCACTGTTTGCTTCTACAATGTGCTCCTCTGCCAGGAATGCTCTTTCTCATTTCTGAATTTCCAGACATGGCTAGAACTAGAGAGGGCCTCCTGGTAAGCCTGTAGGAACCTGCCCTCTTGCTCCTTTCCCACAACGTGACTCTTTCTGAGTTATCTAGAAGAGCTGGAGGCCTAAAAGAGTCAGGGCCTTGCTGTGACCTGCCAGGAAGGGGAGAGAGTCTTCTCCCCTAGGCAACCTGAAGTGTCAGGGGCATGTGAATTCCAAGTGCTTGCCTCTCCTCCTCTTTAAAACAGCCTGCTCTAGTCCTCCACAGGAAAGCAGGGACAGATGCTTTGAGAGGGAGTGGGGAGGGGAGGCAGGGGAGAAAAGTTGGGTGAGGAGGTAACATCTGGGCATGGTGAATAATGAAGATAAATGATAAGATCCTCTGCCCAGTGCAAAGGGGACTGGGTCAGACCCAAGCCAGACAATCCCAAATCTTTCATATTCAAAGGCTGTGACAGAAACATGATAGAATGTTTCACCCACTGAACATGTGGTTGAGGCAGCCTGTTATTTATAACATAAAAATAGTTAACATTTATAGAGGGTCTACAGTACCTGTTAGCACTTGGAATCCTCCAACAACCCCCAAAGTAGGTGGGTGCTACCACCAGCTTCATTTTATAGGTGATGAAACAGGCCCGAGAGGGTGCCAGAAACTACACAGTGAGTAAGTGGAAGAGCTGGAATATGAACCTAAGAATGATGCTAAAGCTCTGTTCTCAATGTTTGGGTGGGGGTGTTTACCAATGCTGAAGACATTCTTTGACTGTCAGCACTTGGGGAGTGTTATTGTTTATTTTGAAACAGGGTCTTGCACTGCTGCCCAGGCTAGAGTACAGTGGCCTGATCACTGCAGCCTCAACTTCCTGGGCTCAAGCCATCCTCCTGCCTCAGCCTCCTGAGTAGCTGTGACTGCAGGCACGCACTAAAATGCGAGGATAATTTTTGTATTTTTTGTGGAGACAGAGTTTCACAATGTTGCCCAGGCTGGACCTGAACTGGACTCAAGTGCTCCACCCGCCTTGGACTCTTGAAATGCTGGGATTACAGGTGTAAGCCACAGTGCCCAGCCTGGGAGCATTATTGACGTCAGTAGGTGGAGAACAGGGATCTGCTAAAGATCCTACAGCACAGCTTAGCTCCCTACTACAAAGAATGGCCTGGTCCTCAGTTTCAATAGTGCTGCTACAGTGAAACCCTGCATTGAAAGCCGAGCTTCTAATTTCTGAGCTCTGCAGCTTCTTTCACCCTTCACAATATGGTTTCTTTCTTTTTTTTTCTTTTGGAGACAGGGTCTTGCTCTGTTGCCCAGGCTGGAGTGCAATGGCGCGATCTGCAACCTCTGCCTCCCAGATTCAAGTGATTCTCCTGCCTCAGCCTCCCACGTAGCTGGGACTACAGGTGTGTACCACCACACCTGGCTAACTGTTGTATTTTTAGTAGAGATGGGGTTTCATCATGTTGGCCAGGCTGTTCTCGAACTCCTGACCTTGTGATCCACCAGCCTTGGCTTCTCAAAGTGCTGGGATTACAAGCATGAGTCACTGCGCCCAGCCCCACCATACAATTTCTTTACTTTTGATGTTGCCTCTTCATTGTCCTGAGACACACACACACATACACACAGACAAACACACACATCCTTTAAGTATTCATGGCCCATCTATTTCTTAAAACTGTGGAAACACAGGCACATCCACCAAAAGATAGGACTGAAAGGTTTGAGAGGGGAGTGAGCAGATTTCTAAAAATAATTTCTGATACTTGCCCAGGGAATACACCAAGAAATAGAATCCTGTAAGAAACTGGAATCATGATCGAGCATGTGCTTCAGAGGATTCTGTGTCTTTCTTGAACTCTTGTGTGATGAGGATGTTGGATCCTCGAAGATGAAGGCCATTAACCGCCTGCCTGGAAGTTCAGAATAGGCTGGGCCAGTTAGGGGTCATGGGTGATACTGAGGCAACTGGCCTTTGTATTTCCCACGGTCTGGGGTATTGTGCATTCAGATGGGAGTGTGGTAGATGGGCAAAGACCTCTGGCTAACTCGCACACCTCCCTCAAGTAGCCTCAGCTCAGCCTAAGTAGAAGGAATCAGTTGTTTCTCTGGGCCTTTAAATCACATTCCTCCATGAAAAGATGAACTTTCCAATCCTCTCGTTATTGTAAATCACCTACCCTCTGATGGCTTTAAACAAAAGCATGCTTATCTGGTCACAAACATTTTATCCTTTCTTCCTCTTATCACTTTTCATAATTGCATGTAAAATTTTGCTCAAGTAATATGTTCATTGTAGGAAAAAACACAGATGAACGAAAAAGAAAAAAATGAAAATCGTCCCTACAATCATCCTACCTAGAGATTAACTATTGTTAACATTTTCAACTTAGTTTCTATCTGTACAGATGTTTTATACAATATTTTACATAGAGTGTTATCATATTGCATGGACTTTTTGTGGTCCACTTCTTTCACCTAGAATATGTTGGGAGCATCTTTCTATGTCAATAAGTCTCCCTCTTTACTACAGTCTGTCTTTATGTGTCACGTGTATTTGGCTCTCTTTAAAAAATTCTGGTGGAATGATGAGGACTCATGGGTTGTAGTCATGATGTTCCTTGAGTTAAACTCTTTCTAAAGATCTAACGTTCCAAAGACCAGGCCAGGAGTGATGAGAAGGCAGTCAGCAGTCTTGAATTCAAGGGCTCCCTGTTTGCAGCAATTTTCACCCAGAGGGAGCAGTCTGCCTCCGGGTTTCCTACTACAGTAGGAAAGTGAGTTCTTCTCAGCCCTAAGAGTGGCAGACAACGCTTTAGGGTACTACTGGGTGGACACATGCAGTTCTAGGAACCAGCAAAAGTGACTTGGAAAGAGGAGGAGGAAAAGAAGGGAGAAGAAGAGGGAAGATCAATTGAAATGAAAAACAAAACAAATAATAAGGGGGATGAAAGAAGCCAAGATTCTGGCTTTGACTGGAACAAGGTGGTACCGGCCTGAGCCACCTCAGGTTGCCCTCCTCTGAGGGAATATGAGCTTTTCCAGTGAGGTCACACCAAGGCCCTGCACTCCTAGTTAAATGCTTGCTTGCTCCTCACTGTCAAGCCTTTCAAATATTCACATCTGGGCTGCATTACCAAGAGGCCCATATGTTTGTGGAATATAATTTATGGGAACCAGATAACAACCCCCAGCCTGGGGAAGTCCCCCAGAAACCTGGTGGAGTTTGGACTCCTATGGAAATAGAGAACTGGTTAAATAAATTATGGTACCTAAATAAATTATGGTGCGTCTATACACACAGAGGTCACACACATATTTAGCACACCTCTTTGAGATTTTATAACTGGAAAAAAGAAGACAAAGGTTTAATCTTGAAGTCACAAAGGGAATACTATGTGCTGTTGCTTTACATATTTTCTTTTCTCTGTGCAGAAGCAGCATATGTTTCTGAGCTGCTCCCTCTATCCTGGGGAATATAAACCAGATATTTATTAACCCTTCCAATCTGTAGTACCTCAGGGTTTAGCTCAGGAGTAAATGAGACAATACTTGTCAAATAGCCTAGGGCCTGCTGCAGAGTTTATGCTACGTTTCCGTAGAGAGAAAACTTCTTGAAAGCAAGATCTCATGGAATTTTTCTTTTTCATAAATGCTACAGTAAAAAAAAATTCCTTACATTTGCATAATGTTTTGCAAAATCATTTTGTATCCCCTGCTCTCTCTTCAATTCTCATAACCAACTTGTACCATCTCCGGTGAATGTGGAGTGAGACTCAGTCTGGTCCACCCCACTCACCTCTGGCCTGGACCATTGCAACAGTTTCCTAACTGGTCTTGCTGTGCCCTCCTGCCCCGTTCCAGTCCGTCCTCAACCCAGCAGCCAGAGTGAGTCTGTTTAAAATGGAAATGGGTTATGCTCTCAAGCTCAAAACCCGTAGGCCCCAATGCCCTACAGGCCTACCCCATGCCAACTCCTACTCATTTCCCTTTTGTAGGTTCTCTCCAGATACATGACTTCCTTCCAGGGGCTGGTACACACCAGGCATGCTCTTGCCAACCTGTCTGTGCACCTGCTGTTCCCCTGGCCTGGAAGAAACTTCCCCAGAAATGGGCCTGGGTCCTGGGTCCTTGTCTCATCTCCTGTATGCCTTTGCTCAATGCCACCTTCTTTGGGAGGCCTTCCCTGACCACTGTATTTAGAATTGCAGCCCCGGCTTTGCTAATATTCCCTTTTCCTCCTCCCTAATGGAATTTCCTCCATAACCCCCTCACATAAGATGCTTTGCAGGTTTACTTTACTTAGTGTCAGTCTCTTTCTATTAGGCTGTAGGCTTTATGGCTGCAGGATTTTTGTCATTTTCTTCTACCATTATGGCTGCAGCATTTTTGTCATTTTCTTCTACCACTGCTAGATTTCCAGCATCTAGTACAGGGCCAGGCACGTAGCAGGAAATCAGCAACTATTTATCAGATGAATGGACAAACTGTTATTATATAATGAATGCATTTGTTTATGTGTATGCAGACTATGATGGTAGAGATTTTTGCCTTCTTCACTATTGGGTCCTCAGACCTAGAATGGGGTAGAGCACAATGTAGCAAAACTCTAACACATAATGAATGAATGAAGGAAGAAATGTTTCTTCACAGCTTGGTGTAGCTCCTTCCAGGAATTTTCTCAGTATTTATAGATCTATATATGTTTATAAAACATACCAACTTCAAAAAACCTCAATGTGATCACTTGAACTTCCCATGGCATAAATAGTAATCTCTGTTTTACAGAAGGACACTCATTCCCTATCTTTTTCAGATATAATGTATCTTTTCTCCTAAGATGCATGAGCGATGAGATACATGACAACATCCCTGATAACAGTGACTTATTAAAGTAATGATTTATAAGAGGAGGGGTGGAGAGAGGGCTGGACAATGCACCCCTCCCTCCATGGCACTATATCAGAATCTGGGCCAGGAATGTGGAGTTGGAGGGGAGTAACTGTGTAGTTTGAAAAATTTCCCAAGATGATTCAGATATGCCCTGCCTCGCCTTCTGGAGAAGCTCTGAATTGCAATGTACTTTTTCATCTAATCTCTTTTGTTAAAGTGATTCATCGTTTACTATAAAAGTACCACTATAACCTACTGAACCTATCTTCATCATTGGCATTAGGACTTCTAATTGTTTGCACTGAAAATAACAGCGGTACACATGCTTTATGCTATCACTGAAGGGACTTCTTTTTCATTGTGCATTAACTGTTTGGTGACCACACACCTCAGTGTCCATGAATGAGGGACTTCTGTGCTCCATGTTCCAGTGCATGCAGCAGTACTGTGCTGACGCAAGAGGTGAGGACCCCAATTTCAAAAGAGGTCCCCTGCACTTCCAGAGGCTCCTAAAATGAGCGAACATCAAGACAGAGCCAAATGCTATCTTTGGCTCTCTGTTCTTCAGTCAAACAGGCAACCTGTTTGAGATTTGTTGATGGTGTCTACTGGGATAGAAGTATTACCAATAGTTCTGTTTTCTCCAAACAGGAGGCTAGAGACCCTCTGAGGAGCAACTCACTTCACTGGAGCACAAAACAACCCCATTTGCGAGACCTCCACAGAACCAGCTACACTCCACAGTGACCTCGGTCAGTTCACGAAATTCTTTGGCGTGTGCTTTTCCTTTATCATTTCCTTAATTAAACTGGAGAAAAAACAACCACTTAATTGGAATAATAACAAAGACTATTATGATCTCACTATACTGTTGGGAGGAAGAACTAAGTGAATAATTAAAAACTTGATAAGGGTTTTAAACATGCAAGTAGTTAAGGGAAAGTAATGCGAAGTGATTATGGGACACTCTTGAGATAACACTCCAAGTAAGTGCTGAAACTCATGAACAAGCAGCAGGTCACTCTGGAATTTCAGGAACCTGCTTGGAGAAGATAGAGAGCCTTATGAATGACTGTACAGAAAGGGAGATAGAGTTTACTCCTTTGGTATTCTGTGACCCCAAACAGACCAGATATTAGCTGTCAAAGAATCTACACAAATCTGCTTACTACCTAGATGGTACTTGTTAGATTTTCTGAAGACATAATGCTTTCATTGAGTAGATGACACTACAGAAACACTACACCACGTGCACAAAAGATGAAAGGGCAATGATGTTAGGTGCAACCTATTTTTTTTTTTTTTTTTTTTTTTTTTTGCGACGGAGTCTCACTCTATTCTCCATGCTGGAGTGCAGTAGTGCGATCTTGGCTCACTGCAACCTCCACCTCCTGGGTTCAACCTATTCTCCTGCCTCAGCCTCTGGAGTAGCTGGGATTACAGATGCCCACCACCAAGCCTGGCCAATTTTTTGTATTTTTAGTGGAGATGGGGTTTCCCCATGTTGGCTAGGCTGGTCTCGTACTCCTGACCTCAAGTGACCTGCCCACCTTGGCCTCCCAAAGTGCTGGGATTACAGGTGTGAGGCACCGCGCCTGGCCAGCTGTAACCTAAATTTTAATAACAACTAGAAATAGCCTTAATGCTTAAATAAATAGATTTTTATATACCCAAGAAAAGATCTCCAAGTTGCAAAGAAAAAAGAAATTAATTCATCAAATGACTTACCCTATTTTTCTAAGAAGGGGGGAAACTTGGGGGTCGAGGGTAAGGTTGGAGGTGGTGAAGAGTAATTTTTACTTTTCATTTCATTCATATAATTTGAAATGTTTATAGTGATAATATAATTCTCTCTGAAAAAGTATATTTTATTTATGTTGGGCCATTTTCCCTACACAACACAAGATTAAAACTTCGCTATTCTCTGACTCCTGCTTAAGTACTAATATGCTGTTTAACCTCTTGCCTACTAGTTTTTTTTTTTTTTTTTTTTTTTTCCATTGCCATGGACACAAGCATTCATGTCACCCTCTTTCCTGGAAACTCAGTGTTTTTTTTTCTTTAGGATTTCTGCGTACTTTTCCATACCAGCTATGCTCCTAGACAAATCACTACTATGCTGCCTCCTTCCTGGGTTTTAAAAATATAATTACTTCTGGCAATTAAATTACTTCTTGTTGTTGTTACTCCAATTTAATTAAAGAAATTATATTCTAAAGCAGATTTGAGACCCAAAAGCAAGACAGAAATTGGAAGTGGCTAACACTTCATTTGTTCAGTATGGAGCAGCAACTCTCCACAATCCCCATTGATTCACACCAAAAAGAACTGTCTGTTTTGTTCTGAGACAGGGTCTCTGTCACTCAGGCTGAAGTGCAACGGCATGATCAAGGCTCACTGCAGCCTTGACTTGGGCTCAAGCGATCCTCCCACCTCAGCCTCCTGAGTAGCTAGGACCACAGGTACCCACCTCCACACCCAGCTAATTTAAAAAAAATTTTGGAGAGATGGGATCTCATTATGTTGCCCATGCTGGTCTCAAATTCCCGGACTCAAGTGATTCTCCCACCTCAGGCTCCCAAAGTGTTGGGATTACAGGCATGAGCCACTGTGCCTGGCCAAAAAAGATTTCTTTAAAAATGTATTCTGTCATATTCTCATACTTCTGAATTTCACGGAACAGACTCAATTAAAATTAAAAGTATTCGTAAAATGTGATAGAATGTTGCCAGGAAATCAGTAAAAAAGCCCCCCCAAAAAAGGATGAAACCTACACCTTCATGGCATAAAACGAAGTACATTTTCATCTTCCAAAAATTAACATTATCAGGCATGGTGGCTCACGCCTGTAATCTCAGCACTTTGGGAGGCTGAGGCAGGTGAATGCTCGAGCCCAGGAGTTTAAGGCCAGCCTGGACAACATGGCAAAACCTCATCTCTACAAAAAGTACAAAAAATTAGCTGGGTGTGGTGGTACGTGGCTATAGTTCTAGCTACCTGAGAGGCTGATTGTTTGAGCCCGGGAGGCCGAGGTTGTAGTGAGTCAAGATTGTACCACTGCACTCCAGCTTGGATGAGAGACTGAGATCCTGTCTCAAACAAAAAAACAAAAATGAACATATACTCAGAATACAGGACAATTCTTCAGGTTCATCTAGCTTTATGAGAAGAAACTAGATTTATAAGAAACCTACCACCTTACCTCATTTTATCATTTTTAACTTCATACCAACAGAACAAAATTTATCATAAAATTTTTCATCAAACTTAGGAAAGTGGGGAGAGGGGGTCAGCACATAAGAAGGGCTTTCAGCTCCATCAGTAATGATTTCACCTCAAGCTAGGTAGAGAAACATAGGTATTACTTCTTGTTTTTGTTTTGTTTTGTTTTTGTTTATGAGATGGAGTCTCACTGTTGCCCACGCTGGAGTGCAGTGGTGCGATCTTGGCTCACTGCAACCTCTGCCTCTGGGTTCAAGCGATCCTTATGCCTCAACCTCATGAGTAGCTGGGATTACAGGAGCACACCACCAAGCTCAGCTAATTTTGTTTTGTATTTTTAGTAGAGATGGGGTTTCGCCACGTTGGTCTCAAACTCCTAACCTCAAGTGATCCACTTGCCTCAGCCTCCCAAGGTGCTGGAATTACAGTCATGAGCCACTGTGCCCAGCCGGTATTATACCTTATAACATTTTTTGTTTGTTTGTTTTAGATTGTGAACTAAAAAAATAGTTCTATCATGAGATGGATTTGAGAAATTACTGATGTAGTTGAATGCATCCATTTCAGGATACAGTTAAGTGACTTGCCCAAGCAGACCTCAGAGAACAAGTCAAGGACTCTGCATTATTTTCAGCAGTCTCTGTGCGTGTGAATGGAATTCAGGCCCCTGTACTGTTAATTATTTCCATAAGCATTTGTTTGTATTTTATGCTCTATTCAAATTAAGGCATCAAATTGTATAAAATTCAATTATTTCCAAGTCTGTAGAAAACATTATTGCTACATAAAATGTAATAGCAAATATTTGTCATATTTCAAATAATAAGAATCTTAAAAATATGTTGAGTGAGAAACAGCCTTATGTATTAAAATATATTACCCATGTTTTTCAGCTTTAAATTGCTCTAAGAGGCTTTGAGGAATAAAGGAAGGTGACTCTATCCTTCATCTTCAAAGAAAACAGCTCTACAGTATCTATGGTAACTTGGTCCTCAGACCAAGACAGTAGAGAATCTCTTTCAAATGATAATGTTTTGATAGGTCTCTTCTCTTTTTATTCGCTATCTCTAATCACCAGAAATGTAAAAAACAGAAAAGAAAACACACACGAAAACCAAAAATAACAGCAAAAAAAGAGGGATGCTAACTGGGTCTGTGGATACATACCTCACAGCAAAGTGCAAAACGGTTGGGCCTGGTTTCTTGGGCAAATCATGGTCAAGAACTCGGTGATCTAACTGTAGCCAGTTCTGCTGACCTCTGTGAGAGCAAAGTAAAGAAAAAGGATTCAACAGAAAGTCAGAAAAGTTCAGCAACATACAGTGTTGGCAAAGCTGCGGGAAATCATTGCTCTCATACACTGATGGTAGGAGCACAACCTGTTACAACTGGTAGTGAGACCAACTCAGCAATTTCTTTCAAAACTGTGAAAGCACTTGCTTCTGAACCAGCATTTCCATTTCCAGGAGTATATCAAGGCAAACTTGCACATGTGAGAAATAATTTGTATATGAAATCACTCGCTGTGGCATCATTTGAAATAGCAAAAGGGGTGGAAATAACTTCAATGTCCAAGAGGATATTGTTTAAAAAAATTATTTAAAACTATAGAGTGGCCAGGTGCCAGTGGCTGATGCCTGTAATCCCAGCATTTTGGGAGGCCGAGGCGGGCAGATCACCTGAGGTCAGGAGTTCAAGACCAGCCTGGCTAACATGGTAAAACCCTGTCTCTACTAAAATAAAAAAAATTAGCCAGGCATGGTGGCGTATGCCTGTAATCCCAGCTAGTTGGGAGGCTGAGGCAGGAGAATCACTTTAACCTGGGAGGCAGAGGTTGCAGTGAGCCGAGATTGCGCCATTGCACTCTAGCCTGGGCAACAAGAGTGAAACTCCGTCTAAAAAACAAACCAACCAACCCCCAACCCCCCCAAAAAATAAACAAACAAACAAACAAAAAACTATAGAGTGAAATACAATGGGGGCCGGGCGCGGTGGCTCAAGCCGGTAATCCCAGCACTTTGGGAGGCCGAAACGGGTGGATCACGAGGTCAGGAGATCGAGACCATCCTGGCTAACACGGTGAAACCCCGTCTCTACTAAAAAATACAAAAAACTAGCCGGGCGAGGTGGCGGGCGCCTGTAGTCCCAGCTACTCGGGAGGCTGAGGCAGGAGAACGGCGTGAACCCGGGAGGCGGAGCTTGCAGTGAGCTGAGATCCGGCCACTGCACTCCAGCCTGGGCCACAGAGCGAGACTCCGTCTCAAAAAAAAAAAAAAAAAAAAAAAAAAAGAAATACAATGCAGCCATAAAATAGGGTGAAGAACATGGGTGTGGTGGCGCACACATGTAGTCCCAGTTATTCAGGAAGCTGATGCAGGATGATTGCCTTGAGCCCAGGAGTTCGAGGCTGCAGTGTGCCATGATCACAGCTGTGAACAGCCACTGTACTCCAGCCTGGGCAATATAACCAGACCCTGTCTTTAAAAAAAAAAAAAAAGCCAGAAAGCCTCTTTATAAACTTTTTTGAACAATTTCCAAGGTACAATATTAAATGAAAAAGCAAGATGTATAGCAGCAAGTATACAGCCATTTTTTAAATTAAACAAAGAACAAACATACATATGTGCATGTATATATTACAAAAATCTGAGAGGAAAAACAAAAAACTGGAAACAGTTGACTTTCGAGGTAAAAAACTAGGCCATATGTTAATATTACATTTTTATGAAATATGAAATATTTTAGATAATCAAGGAGAAAACTTCTGGTTCAATGAAATACAACACACAGGTTGGGTGTAGTGGCTCACGTCTAGCACTTGTAATCCTAGCACTTGGGAGGCCAAGGTAGGCAGATTGCTTGAGCCCAGGAATTTGAGAGTAGCCTGGGCAGCATGGTGAAACCCGATTTCTACAAAGAATACAGAAAAAATTAGCCTAGTGTGGTGGTGCGTGCCTCCTGTCCCAGTTTCTATGGAGGCTGAAGTGGGAGGATCACTTGGACCCAGGGAAGTCAAGGCTGCAGTGAGCTGTGATCATGCCACTGCATTCCAGCCTAGGCAACAGAATGAGACCCTGTCTCAAAACAAAAGTAAAAACAAAAACAAAAAACCAGACACACAACAATAACACAGCTTTTTAAAAAAGTACAGGGTTGATGCTAGGCACAGTGGCTCATGCCTCTAATCCCAGCACTTTAGGAGGCTGAGGTGGGAGGACTGGCTGAGGTGGGAGGATTGCTTGAGCCCAGGAGTTTGAGGCTGCAGTGAGCTATGATTGTGCCACCACACCCCAGTCTGGACAACAGAAGGAGAACTTGTCTCAAAAACAAAACAAAACAAAAAAAGGCCAGGCACGGTGGCTCATGCCTGTAATCCCAGCACTCTGGGAGGCCAAGGTGGGCAGATCACTTGGGGTCAGGAGTTCAAGACCAGCCTGGCCAACATGGTGAAGCCCCATCTCTACTAAACATTCAAAAATTAGCTGGGAGTGGTGGCGGATGCCTGTAATCCCGGCTACTTGGGAGACTGAGGCAGGAGAATCACTTGAAGCCAGAAGGCGGAGGTTGCAGTGAGCCGAGATCGTGCCCTTACACTCCAGCTTGCGTGACAGAGCAAGACTCCATCTCAAAAAGAAAAAAAAAAAAAAAAAGTACAGGGTCGAATACTCTCTGAGTGCCACTTCTGTATATATATTATGGGCTTACTAAGATTTAAGCATGTACTTGCTTATTTTACTTACTCAAGAGCCTCACCAAGTTCATAAACAGTTCTCTCTAGATTTTGACCCTTGAGGTATCAAAAGGACACTGGGGCTCAGAACTGTTTACGTGCCTTTTCTGAGGTTGTCCAACTAGTTCATCCATTTTAGGCTGTAAATTCCCAGAGGGCATAGACCCTCTTTTACTTGCTTACATAAAATTCAATCTAAGAACATGCTGATGGTGGTAGGATAGCGTGTTAAAATGTAATAAAATCTAGAATGGGCCAGAAGACATTTTCAAAAACCTTTTAGTCCTTGAGTAAAAAATTAAAAAACAAAATCAGAAAATTCTAGGCTGTATTCATTATAAGTAAACAGGAAAAGTGAGAATAAATAATAATATTAGCAGTAGTAATAATAACAATAGCTAGTCTCTATTGAGCAATGACCCTGTGCCAACCAAGTTGGAACTCTTTATACATTAGAGCTATATTTTACAATAAGCCAGTGAGGAAAGTGCTAGAGCTGGGATTTGAATTCAGGACTTCTTTTCTTCCTCCCTACTCCCCGCCACCCCACCCAGTGGACTTGTATATAAAAGTACCCAGGACTTTCAGTACTGGAGAAAATGAGACCAGAGGGTTGAATCAGCTTTTATTTTATTTATTTATTTATTTTTATTTTTTTGAGACGGATTCTCACTCTGTCGCCCAGGCTGGAGTGCAGTGGCGCGATCTCGGCTCGCTGCAAGCTCTGCTTCCCGGGTTCACGCCATTCTCCTGCCTCAGCTTCCCGAGTAGCTGGGACTACAGGCGCCCGCCACCATGCCTGGCTAATTTCTTTTTTTTTTTTTTTTTGTATTTTTAGTAGAGACAGGGTTTCACTGTGTTAGCCAGGATGGTCTCGATCTCCTGACCTCGTGATCCGCCCACCTCGGCCTCCCAAAGTGCTGGGATTATAGGCTTGAGCCACCGCGCCCAGCTGAATCAGCTTTTATAACGACTTCTGACTCAGTCTCTGATACTTAGCCGGTTAAACGCTGGAAAGAGTGTGTCTTTGTTTCCATAGTTACAAGACAAGGCTTTTGATACCTGTTCCCAGCTTTCCTTGCAGGAATATTATAAAGATAAATAAGCTGATTAAGTAACACAAGGGGAGGTCCTTAGAACTACTGCACTTGTGTGTAAAACATAATAAGATAGGAGACTGACATTAAGAGAGTCTTACACTATATTTCATCAAGTTTAGGATGCCACTGATTTAAAGACACATCCCAGTTTCACAGATGGTCAAATGTGTGTCTTAAAATATATAACATATTTTATAGTATCAGATCTCAAAAGTTTTCTTAGGAAAGATGTATGATTTTAAAAGCATAACAGGCTAGACATGGTGGCTCACACCTGTAATCTCAGCATTTCAGGAGGTTAAGGCAGGAGGATCACTGGAGCCCAGGAGTTCAAGGCTGCAGTGAGCTATGATCATGCCACTGCACTCCAGCCTGGGAAACAGAGTGAGACCCTGTCTCTAAAAAGAAATTGAAAGCATAATGTATATTTGTATGAACTTGCATGGAATGGTGTTTATGAAAGAATGAAGCAAGTTGTACAATAACACATACAGCATAAAACAATTATGTTAACCACAGATGCATGCTCAAAACACTATTAAATATTGATGAACATTTTTAGATATATTTCCGGAGAGTCACACAGCAACTTGCTAGTACTGGTTACCTCTGTGGAAGAAACTACAGTTGCAGTGGGAAGGTAATCAAAAGGGACTGGACTCAACCATGACATTAAAGAAGATATTCATGCATATATAATATGAAATAGTTTTTTAAAAGGATAAATTACAAATTAGATTTTTTTAAAAATCTACCCACAATCTCATCAAGAGGAAAAAGTCTAGAAGAATTTTTTTTTAAATGCCCATAATTCTACTACTGAAATGTAATCAAGGTTACTTATTGCTTATAACTTGCTTTTGTCAGGTTTTCCCATCAGTAAATATAATAGACCTAACCAATATCTTAAAAAGACAGCCATATCCACCCCTATCAGGAGTGCAGACCAACCACAAAGCAAGTTTTATTTTTGGCTAGAATTATATCAACAGAAGGCCCATTGTCACAGTCCCATTGGAAGGGACAGTGATCAAAAGTCACAGTTGTGTTGTAAAGTCTATTTGTTATTTCTTGGTTAACAAAGCTTATTTAGCAAAGCCTTTCAAAACATGAGAAGGCAAAACAAAAAATGAAATGGGTGAAGAGATGGAACCATTATGGTGACCTGAAGGGCTGGTGCCTCAGGAGGGCCGTGACTGCCCTCTAGGGGTGAAAGACTCACTTTGCACACAGAGCTGCGCAAGGCACTAACAAGCGTAATCTCAGAAACTCTATCCCTCTCCCCATAACGTGACCTTGAATCTGTTGTTGTTGGTCATCATCACTGCTTTTATTATGTAATTGCCATCTATTTTTCCGTTTCTCCTCTTGGTCTGTGGATGAGTTGTAGACAGTAGCTACTTTCATTGACAAAATGTTCCTTTCAGCTTTGCCTTCCTCTAAAGTTCACCAAAGGCAAAAGACGCATGTGGCATCTAGGCTGGAAAATGCAACTCAGATGGCATCCTGGGAGGGCCCTCACTCAGTGGTTTTACGGGGGCGAAGGGAGGCAGGAGGGAAGTGCTGAAAGAAAATACTTTCCAAAAATATTTACCAGACAAAGAAAAAGCACTAGGCTTGTGACCAAGACATTCCAAGGAGACACCCTTAGACATCAGCAATTTTCCAGGCCTGCTCCCCAGAAAGGTAGAAATGGCCAATTTCCACCCCCTCAACAGCTCCGCTCATACTTCTTCTGAAAATAAACACGACTAGAGCCAGGAGACACCTCCCCAAACTGGTCATAATTCAGAAAGAGACTCTGCCTTCGCTTGCAGGGGAGTGCACAGAGGACATTTTGGAGCCAGGGTTCTTGGAAAGAACATAAGTATAGTTATCTCCTTTGGCTCAGCCAAAGGCTGTGTGAGCCATTCTTCTCCCAGTGTAGTTTTGAGAAAGAAATCTCAGAGCAGACAACGAGAAGGGTGGCCCAAATAATTGAAGGAAGTCATTCCTATTATTCCTTTTTTCTTTTTGGACAGAGTCTCGCTTTGTCATCCAGGCTGGAGTGGCACAATCTCGGTTTACTGCAACCACCACCTCCCAGGTTCAAGTGATCCTTGTGCCTCAGGTGCCTGAGTAGCTGGGATTACAGGTGCCCTCCACCACGCCCAGCTAATTTTTATATTTTTAGTACAGACGGGGTTTTGCTGTGTTGCCCAGGCTGGTCTCAAACTTCTGACCTCAGGTGATCCACCCACTTCGGCCTCCAAAGTGTTGAGATTACAGGTGTGAGCCACCACACCTGGCCTATTATTTCTTTGCTTTCTGAAGAGAAGGTCTTACAGGCTGAACCCCTTACTTATGCACTGTCTGGTTTATATTCCACTGAGCTTGGAGCTTTTCCCGAAGCCTCTCATGTGGCCAGGACCCTCTTTTCCAGTCTGCCACAAACCTTGCAGCCTGAGGGACCTCTGACACTGCAAGTCAAAAGCCACATTCCTCCTCCCTATAACATCCTTCCATGGCCTGGGTGTGCCTCCTCTATCTGTGTGACTAACAAGGCTCACCTATGATCTTGTCCCCATGATCAGGCCAGTGTCTTCAACCTTGGGCAAATGTACCTTGTTCGTTGCCATGTTCATTCATTTGCCCACAAAATAACTCTTGCCTAGAATGTTACCTCCCATGTCCCCTCCCATCTATTTAAAGTCTACCTGATCTGCAAGATCCAATTTTAGTTAGTTGTCTGTGTGACGCCTACTCCAGTCCTCCTTCAGTTTCCTTCTCAACACTCCCTTATTGCAATACATTGGGATGATAGCTCCCTTTTATTGTGGGCCTGTGAGATATACTCTGCATACCTCACCTGATTTAATAGTATTGAATACTAGTACCCTATTATAGGTGCCTTATGTAGTATATACTATATAAGTCACTATTATTATGTCCAGCATACAGATGAGAAAACTTGAGTGTCAAGAGATGTTAAGTAACTGATCTAAGGTCACACAGCTAGCTATCAAGATTCTCTGATACCTGCTCCTGCCTCCCTCTCAACCCTCATCCTGTACCACTTTGCCTCTTAATCTCTGTACTCTCATCATACTGGCTTTGTTTTTGTTTGGGACAGGATCTCACTCTGTCGCTTGGGCTGGAGTGCAGTGGTGAGACCATGGCTCACTGCAACCTCCACTTTCTGGGCTCACGCAATCCTCCTACCTAAGCCTCCTGGGGAGCTGGGACTATAGGTGTGTACCACCATGCCTGCCTGATTTTTTTAATTTTTATTTTTGTAGAGATGAGATCTCCCTATATTGCTTAGGTGGCTCTGAAACTCCTGGACTCAAGGGATCTTCCCATCTCGGCCCTCCAAAGTGCGGGGATTGTAAGTGTGAACTATCACACCCAGCCATTATTTTTTCAATGAATAAATTACTCCAATATTCATGTTGTTAACCCTATTCTATGTGACCTCTGCCTAAATTATAGTCCTTATAGCAGTTACAATTTATACCACATAACCTAGCCATTGTATATTTATGGCTTTATGTCTCATACTGTTTGCTATGATTTCATCCACATTTGGAGTCAGCCTATATTTGTGCATGTTCAATCACTGATTCGCAGGAGTTGATGCTGGCTATGGACGTTGGCATTTCCCATTTCATCCAGTAGAGGACAGGTCATACAGAGCCTCTCAAATGGTAGCTGCTGCGTGATTCAGAGTGAGGTGAGAGATGTCTAGTGTACTCTCTGCTGCCTTGTCAAGTCCTCTTTGGGAAATATCCTCAGTCCAGAATCAAAGTTTTCAGGTTTTTCTACTCCTCCTGATAATTCAGCTGCCTGGTTTTTGCCCAGCACAAGTCCTGAGCCTGCTGGCATATCCTGGAGGTCCTAGGCTCACAGCCCACGCAGGCTGAGAATGATCAGAAGCCACAAGATGTTACAAGCAAATTAACTCTTTCTTGAGATGATTTTCCACCTGATTAAACTGAAGAACTGAAAAACATTTAAATTGGCAGCATTATGAAAAGAATGCTGGGTGGTTGGCCAACATATTTTATGTCTGGAGCACATCTTCTTGCATTTTAATATTTAAGGAGCTCTTTGGAAATTATCTGCAGAAAGAGGAAGGATTCCTCTGATAATGTATAGAGCTGCATATAATGTGGCAAATTGGGCTGCCATAAAAAAGACAGACAGACACACACACACACACACACACAGACACACACACACACACAGAGAAAAGAGCTAGTAAGTCCAAACACATTTGCTTAGAGTGTTAAATCCCCATGAATTTTATTTTTATTTACCTGCTTTGTTTTGGGGAGCATATATATTGTTGACAAATATATACAACATTCAACAACTTAGCATAAAAGGCAAAAGGAAAAAAAGAAAAAGATAGTTGAGAAGGCAACATAAAATGGACCTAAGTGGTAGTTTAAAAGTTCCTTCCGTATTAAACTATATACATGTTTTTCAAGTGGGCCACAAATTTGCCTTTAAGCTTTCTTGCCACCAACACCAACACATCAACTCAGTTTCAAGATGTGAGTAAATATTTAGTATTTCTATCACTGATATATAAGATAATTAGCAAGCACAATCACATTCAAAGACATGAGAAGATACACTGTAATCAGGAATAACAAACTCACTACTACAAATTTCTAAAACACTTAAACAATATTTTGAGTTCCTAAAATGGTCAGTATCCCTTTTCTTCTCCCTTTGCAATAGTCCTAGGAGAAAAATCGCATATTAAAAAAACTTTAGCTAGGCAGGACACGTTCTGAATCCTGGAGGACTTATTTCCTTTTTTGTTAATCATGGATGACAGCAAGTAGGTAGCCCAGGCAAAAGGTAAAGCATCTAAAACTATTAAAAGACTTACGTGTCATCTATGAATGTTATTCCAAAATACTCCTTTTCTTTCAGGTTGAAATGTGAAGCCACTAGGTCCAGCAACTCTCTTGCTAAAAGTTTGGGCTGTCAAAATAAAAATCTGGTTAGAAGCAATTTGGTTGCCTCTCTCTTACTGCTACCACCTTCCTCTGCCCTAGACAGTTTAAAGCAGCTTTTGTTTATTTGTTTGTTTTCTTTTATTACCTGCCCTTGTTTGTGGATTAGGTTGATGTAATATAGACAATTCTTTAAGAATTGTGGGAAGGAGAAGAGATGGGAATAGGAATATCAATGAGACTATTGTTTTCATGTGTTTGCAATTTCCCCTCTAAGGTGCACTTACTAAGATGTTTTGGAAAAAATACTCTTTTATATGTAACGTGATGCTAATGCCCAAGACAAAGAATATTAAACACCTTGCTGCTTGGTTATCTGTGATATATAAAAGATTGCGGGAATCATTTTGCTTCTTGGTGGCCAGTTGAAGAAGCCCAAGACTCAAAGTTGTGGGGCTGCTGATGAAAATATTAATAATAATAATAATAGTTTCCATGTATTATGCTGAACTTATATCCATTGTCATTTAATCCTTTTAATGAGCTATGAGGTAAGCTTTTTATTTCCATTTTATAAATGAGTCAACCAAGGCCCAGAGTGGTTAAGCACCTTGCTTGATGTTACATTGTTAGTAAGAGCAGGGATTTGAACCTAGTCTGTCTCCTTCTAAAGCCTAAGCTTTTCCTTCCTAAGGTAGAGAAATTGTACCCATTCCACACATCATCATCAACAGTAACGAGCACCTAGTTAGAAGAAGGATGTAATCTATAAGCTTCTGGGAAGCTTTGGATCTGCTGAGAAGAAGCATAGGCTTGGAACCAGCCAGAATGCCTGGAGTGATAATTGATGCTGGATTTGGAGGGACTGGGGAAGAAGAGGGGAATGCTTGCTGGAGGGCACTCTGGATGGATTCTTTCTGAACTTTGAGTCAAACAGCTTAGGGTGTATTACGATGGCTGTTGGGGATAAAAATGGACATGATTTAAAGAAAAAAAAAAAACGAAAAGAAACAGGCAGACATCTAGACTAAAGGTCTACTTGGGCAAAGCTACTGTTGACTGTCTTATTTCACTCTAATTGAAGCCTAAGCATAGTGGGCTAGGGACAGGCCTCAGAAGAGAAAAGAATTTAGGTTTGGTTAGAGGAGAAAATTCTAGGCTAGCTGTAGGTGTGGCCTGTCCGCAGGGACTTTCACAATTTTTAAAGACTCTTGGACCAGAGTGTTGGGTGAATAGAAAGAGAAGCATCAACAATTGAAATATCATCAGTTGGCTGGGCGCAGTGGCTCATGCCTGTAATCCCAGCATCTTGGGAGGCTGAGGAGGGTGGATCACTTGAGGTCAGGGGTTCAAGGCCAGCCTGGCCAACATGGTGAAACCCTGTCTCTACTAAAAATACAAAAATTAGCCAGGCGAGGTGGCAGTGGCCTGTAATCCCAGCTACTCAAGAGGTTGAGGCAGGAGAATCACTTGAACCCGGGAGGCAGAGGTTGTAGTGAGCTGAGATTGTGCTACTGCATTCCAGCCTGGGCGACAGAGCAAGCAAGACTCTGTCTGAAAAAAAAAAAAGTGATTATATATATAAAATCACTTACATAGTGCCATATATTTTACAAAGAGATTTCACTCCCATATATAATCTAGCTTGATTTTTAACCATAATTCTTCTGAGAAGCCTAGGCAGTTCACAGTTGATGAAACTGGGTATTTCACTTGCACAATGCCATGTAGCTGGACAGTGGCAGAATACAGATTCTCACCTCACAATAATCCTTACAGGAAGTACTACGGTTCCCAATTTGCTGACAAGAGGTCAGAGAAGTAATGTCAATTTCCCAGGGTCACAGAGCTATTAAGTGTCAAGCTGAGATTGGAACCTAAGTGTCTCTGAATCCATGTCACCAGGCTATAATTACTCTAACATATGGACCAAGTTTTCTGACTTTGAAGATGCTTTTCTCCCCCTTGATCAATTCTGAGTCATTGGCTTTGAGGCAAAGATAACGGAGAAGACTGAATACAGACTAAGAGGCTCAGAGAGGGAACGAGGATGAGCGGTCCCTGTGTGGGCAAAACCTACCTGGGGAAGACTTATCTGTGTAACACCCACTTGGGCAACACCTACCCGGGCAAAACCTATCTGGGCAACGCCCACGTGGGCAACACCTACCTGAACCAGCAGCTCCAGTCTCCTATCATCCAGGAGGTGCACCTGGCAGTGCCTGCCTTCTGTCATCTGCAGAAACAAGACAGCAAGAGTGGTGTCAGGGCCATGGCTGGCAAGCAAACCTTTGGACTCATTGTGTCATTTATTTTCTATGAGATGTTCTCAGCCTAAAAATGGCTTTAGTTGAGTTAATAAATAGGCTTGGCCAGAAACAGATTTATTATATGGGAGTAACTGGATTTAAAAGAAGAACAAATAGCACAGGCTAGTCAATAGATTGCAAAAATAATGTCCATACAGTCCACCGAGTTCAAACAATGCACACAAAATTATTCTATGTAAAGTAGGTCTTCATCCCAGAGGAAACTACTATATTTTTCCTGGAATTAATGTTTTATTTAAAAAAAAAAAAAGAAAGCCTCTCCATCCCAGAGGAAACTACTATATTTTTCCTGGAATTAATGTTTTATTCAAAAAAAAAAAAAAAGCCAGCCGGCACAGTAGCTCACGCCTGTAATCCTGGCACTTCGGGAGGCAGAGGCAGGCAGATCGCTTGAGGCCAGGAGTTTGAGACCAGCCTGGGCAACATAGTGAAACCCCGTCTCTACTAAAACTACAAAAAAATAGCTAGGCATGTGGTGCACATCTGTAATCCCAGCTATTCAGTAGGCTAAGGCATGAGAATTTGCTTGAACCTGGGCAGTGGAGTTTGCAGTGAGCTGAGATCATGCCACTGCACTACAGCTTGAGTGACACAGTGAAACTCTGTCTCAAAAAAGAAAAAAAAAAAAAAGGCTTTATTCAGCTGGGCACAGTGGCTCATGCCTGTAATCCCACACTTTGGGGGGCCAATCAGGCCAATCAGGGTGGATGACTTGAGGCCAGGAGTTTGAGCCGAGCCTGGCCAACATAGTGAAACCCCTTTCTACAAATAATACAAAAATTAGCCTGGTGCAGTGGTATGTGCCTGTAGTCCCAGCTACTCAGAGGCTGAGTTGGGAGAATCACTTTGGCCTGGGAGGTTGAGGCTGCAGTAAGCTGAGATTGTACCACTGCACTCCAGCCCGGGTGACAGAGACAGACCCTTTTCCAAAAAAAGAAAAAAAATGTATTTATTCATTGGTGTGTTTAACGTCTCTCTGGGCATGGTAGCATGCACCTACAGTCCCAGCTACTAAAGAGGCTGAGGTGGGAGGATCGGTTGAGGCCAGGAGTTCAAGACTGTAGTGAGCCAGGATCATACCTTTGAATAGCCACTGCACGCAAGCCTGTGGGCAACATAGACCTCATCTCTTAAAATAAAAATGAAAAGTCTTCATTTTGGAAACTCTCCCCCTACTTTTAGTCCACCAACATAGTTTACTATCACCACCATAGTTAAGAACAGTTAAGATACATAGTTAAGAACAGTTTGATATATATATTTTTGATTATATTTAGGTTTTTATTATTCAGAATTGCAATACTAAAAAAATCTTTGAATGCCAAGATACTCCTTGATTAACTCATGTTCCAAACCATTTTATCTGCAGAAATCACCATCCTGTTAGTTTAAGAATCCTCATAGACCACTTTTATATGTATTTTCAGATATATATTTACATATTAAAATATTTCATATTATTTTACTTTAGTACATATTATGTTGAATGTATTGTTTTCCAAATGAAGCACTCTTAATATTTCTGCGTGAGTGTAACTATCCAGAAATCTGACATATATGTGTGTATATGTGTGTATCTGTGTAGGTGTGTGTATACATATTTTTTGTTGTTGTTTCTTTCTTTTTCAATTCGAGTAGGACTATGCTTCACTTGCTGTTTCGCCTCTTGCTTTTTAAATTCAATGTTTCTTGTTGATCTTTCCAATGTCAGCACATATAGATGGACCTCATTCTTTTTAAAGACTCTATAGTATCAATCATTGTGTGGATACCTGATAATTAAATAAGAGACACAGGTTGTTTCCAATCTTTTGCTATCACAAGCAATGTCACCATGAACTTTGCACATCTAGCTTTGTCCATGGATGTGGAATTGCTAGGTCACTTTTGAAAAGCAGGGGCAGCATTTTGTCTCTAAGCCACTGTACAAAATGATAAGATCTAGGAACTCAGATACATATAAACCGAATTGAAAAAGAAAGTAGCCTCCATTACTGAGTACCAACAACCTATTCAGCATTGCATGAGTGTTTTATATACATTATTTCTGAGTGGCACAGTTACCTTCTGGGATTGGTATTATTATCCCCATTTAACAGATAAATTGAGGCTCAGACTGGGATAAGTAACCTGTTTTCAATGTGAACAATACGAATTACTGAATTTATAGTTTTGATCGAACTCAGCTCTAAGGGTCTGAAAACTAGCTCAGCTGGTTAGATCATGGTATTATGAAGATGTGGCCCACAGGAACCACTGAGGTAGTGCTAAGAGGTAAGTGAGTAAGCTTTACTTTGTCTCATGGCCTCAGCCTATGTCCTTAATTCTGCAAAGCCAAGGTCAAATATACACCTTGGGTGGCAAGGGGAAAGGGAGCAAGTCTTTATTAGTTCTAGGCACTGAGCTGGGCTCTTTACATGCATTATAAAGCTCTGCAAAAATTTATGACATGGCAACATCCCCATTTTACAGACAGGAAATTGAGGTACAGAGTTTACAGTAATTTACTCAAAGTTACCTAGGCAAGAAAACAGTTAAGTCAAGATTTGAATTAATGTGTAACTTTAAAAAAAGAAAAAAGTCATCTTTTTTTTCTACTTTTCTATACCAGAGGAGGAAATAATTAAGAGAGAAATAAATAAATATGTCAGTGTTTCTATACCAGAGGAGGATATAATTAAGAGAGAAATAAATAAATGTGTCAGTTTAAATCACTTTACTTCTTTTGTAAAACAACCTTCGAAAGCTAATCCTAGGTGTATGCCCTACAGAAAGATATAATAAAATAATGCTCAAAAGATCACACAGTATGAATCCATTAAGGAATATGTCATAATTGAGAAAATATTTAAAGCTACTCTGTTGTCCCATAATCCAAATAAGTTTATTTCCTGACTTTAAAAAATCAGGCTGGGCGTGTTGGCTCACACTTGTAATCTCAGCACTTTGGGGGTCAAGGCAGGTGGATGATCTGAGGTCAGGAGTTTGAGACCAGTCTGTCCAACATAGTGAAACCCTGCCTCTACTAAAAGTACAAAAAATTAGCTGGGCGTTGTGGCAGGTGCCTGTAATCCCAGCTACTTGGGAGGCTGAGCCGAGATCGCATAACTGCACTCCAGCCTGGGCAACAAGAGCAAAACTCTATCTTAAAAAAAAAAAAAAATCATCTTTTTTGCCTTTCCATTTTGCTTTGGACCTCCCTCATATTAGTCAATATTCCTTTTAGCAACAGATAATTTTTATTCTAGACTATTCAATTGTAGATATCTTTTTGATGCACCTAACCATTTCATGACAAACTTGGGCATTGGTGGCTAGGTTTTACTTGGTCCTGCCCCTTTGGCCTCAGTTGATTGGGCAAGGGATAGATACCTGACTCAAGCTGGGCTAATCAGAACCTCAGTCCAGGGAATCTGGAATTGGGTCTGAGAGGATTAAAAACTTGGGTGTTTATGGGCAGCCATTGTTTGTGTGTGTATGGAGAAAAGGAAAGCCAACTGCAGAAACAATGAGGCAGACAAATAGCTAGAAGGAGGCAAGAGAGTTGGGCGCGGTGGCTAGCACCTGTAATCCCAGCACTTTGGGAGGCCAAGGCAGGAGGATCACTTGAGGTCAGAAGTTTGAAACCAGCCTGACCAACATGGCAAAAGCTTGTCTCTACTACAAAATACAAAAATTAGCTGGGTGTAGTGGTGTGCGTCTGTAATCTCAGATACTGGGGAGGCTGAGGCAGGAGAGTTGCTTGAACCCAGGAGGTGGAGATTGCAGTGAGCCAAGATTGTGCCCCCACTGCACTCCAGCCTGGGTGACAGAGCAAGACTCAATCTCAAAAAAAAAAAAAAAAAAAAAAAAAAAGGAGGCAAGAGAAATCATGTGACCTAAGAAGAAAAGCTTAAGAGACTTGTTGTCAGGGTTCCTAATGTTTTTCAGTCACTTATAGTCCTTTTCTTTCCCTCTCTTAAGCTAAGAGGGAGGATTCTGCTTTATTTATTTATTTTTGAGACAGAGTCTCACTCTGTCACCCAGGCTGGAATGCAGTGGCACAAACATGGCTCACTTCAGCCTCGACCTCCTGGGCTCAAGTGATCCTCCTGCCTCCACCTCCCAAGTAGCTGGGACTATGGGTACAGGCCATCATGCCTAGCTAATTTTTATATTTCTTTGCAGAGACGGGGTCTCACTATCTTGCCTATGCTGGTCAGGAACTCCTGGGCTCAAGCGACCTGCCCGCCTTGGACTTCCGAAGTGTTGGGATTACAGATGTGAGCCATAGTGCCCAGCCGGATTCTGCTTCTTGCAACTAAAAGCATCTTCATAAGACTCCACAAGTTTCTGTGTCAAAACCAAAGCAAAAGGGTTCCAAAGCACAGACTCTCCAAATGATGTCATCGATATGAGAAGGTCATCTACTCATAATCACTGAGGCTCCCATTGATGACAATACACCAACCAAGAGAGGCTGACATCTGGGGAGGGGCATGAACAAACACCTGAGGGTTTGGTGGAACACCACACAGGGCAGGCTGGAGAGGGGAGCACAGATGAACTAGAGAGAAAAACGCCAGGGTTACATGTCCACACAGCACACATGGTGTTCAATATTCACTGAGCTCTTTCCTCTGTGGAAAGACGGCTCTGCTGATAGGTTCATCACAACAGTGCTTATGAATAAATATTAGTTGGTAATATTAGAAATCAGGTAATGCCACATAATTTAAAAATCCAGATTGACAACTTCTTTTGACAAATGGTAAGACCTGGAAATTCTGGGCTTGATTTCCTCCATGGCAACATTTGGCCAAAGCAGGGCAGAGTAGTTCCTTATTCCGATGAGGTTTGTGGTCTCTGGTTCACCCAAATGTATGTATGACCAGCCAGGCTCTGGGAGGGAGTTCTGTCATCTGAGTGAGCAAACCTTGATTTAAGTGGTGCCAGCGAAGAGACACAACCAACACAAACAGAAACCCTGCTGTGGGCCAGGCAAAGTGCTTGACATTTAACACTCATTAATGTATAGAATTTCAACCTCTACACAAACTTATCAAGGGGGCATCTTCATTTTAACCACCAGGAAATGAAGGCCTGAGAAGTGATGTAACTCACACAGGAGTTCTAATGCAGTTACACTCTGGATCGAAATCGTAGTTTATCTCTTACTAGCTGTGTTACCTTAGAGAAGTTACTTGACCTTTCTGAGCCTCATAAGAAATGTCCTGACAGCATTTAATCTGAAACTCTGAGAATAAAATCAGCCACTTCTGAGGCCCACAATTACTGTAGTCCCCATTTGTTTGAAAACCAACAGCTACGCTTTTCTGTAATCTATATATTTTCCCATTTAAAAAAACACACATTTTTAATGGGAGGAATATTACTGACCCATTTTAAAGAAGATAAATAACAGGTAAAGTTAGCATGTCACTTAACAAGCATACGGCAGAAAAATTCTCCAGAGCTGCTATAGGGGAAATAAAGAAAGAGAAGGAACCACTGGTTTCTGAGTGTCTTCTGTGTGCCTGGCACCCAGCGAGGCACTTTAATTATACCAGTAATACCACTCATAGGCACTTTCTATATTCCAGGTATTGCACTAAGCACTTTACATAATCAGTTCTCATGATGCTTACATGAGGTGGGTGCTCTTAGCACTCCAACGGATGTTAGAGAAATAATAAATAACAAGATTCATAAGTGGCAGAACCAGACCCAAATTCAAAGCCCAAAGCGCTCAACCACTTAGCAATACAGATGGTACTACACACACTGTAAAGTGACAAATGGTGAGAAAACTTCCCACGCAGCCCATTTTCAATGGATCAGATGAGTGGGTACAAAAACAAAGAATCATGAAGCAGGCATGAAAACTCACTTGACTTCCAGAAAAAAATAATTTGAATAGAAGTAGTTAGAACTGCGGAATTGATAAATAGAAAGCATCTTAGAAGGTATCTATGAACCACTGCTTATTTGAAACATGGGGAAACGAAGGAATGGATGTGCCCAAAGCCACACAGCTAGTTAATGCCAGACCTGGGCTTAAAACTCAGGACTCTGACTCCCAGGCCAGAGTGTAAGTGACCTGAACAAGGTTACTCACATAATAAATACCATATTATTCAAATGAACTTTTCCCCCAACATGTCAATTGAAATTTCTTTTTAAATTATAACAACGAACAGAAAAAAATAAAATCCCAACTGGGAATTTTAAATTTATCTTAAAACCTGACCTGCGCCAGGTGTGTTGGCTCACGCCTGTAATCTCGGCAACTTGGGAGGCTGAGGCGGGAGCATTGTTGGAGCCCAGGAGTTTGAGACCTGCCTGGGCAACACAGTGAGAACGCATCTCTACAAAAAATTAACAAATTAACCGGGCATTGTGGTGTGCGCCTGTAGTCCCAGCTACTCGGGAAGCTGAGGCAGGAGGATCACTGGAGCCCAGCAGCAGTTCAAGACCAGCTTGGGAAATGCAGCAAGATCCTGTCTCTAAAGACAAAAACCACAAAAAACAAAAAAAGAAAACAGGAGTTATATTTGAAGAGAGCTGTACGTGGAGCACAATGATGATATTTACAAATACAGGATCATTTCTGAACCCCCAGAGACTATCAGAATAGTTTCAGAATTGACCCCCATCTAGTGGCAGCTAATAGTAGCAACGCTTCAGATGAAATAAAAAACATATTTAAAAAACGATCTCTTTGGAAAGCTTCTCTTCACATCCACTCTGACTGGATCCCCTTCCCACTACCTTCTCCTCTTATTGAACTCCAGGAATTCGAAGGCAATTACACGTGTTGGATAAAAACTCCCACCTCGGTCTCCAGCTGGCCTGTGTTTGCTCCCCAGCTGATAATAGTCCTCAGAGTGCAAGTGCTGATTACTGGTGGAAAGACTTTGTCCATCTGGTCAGTGGTTAAATGAGGAAGATCAGAAGGGAAGTGAGAATTGGCTACAAGCCAGAACTCTGGTTTCAAGGAGGGACCTGATACGGCAGCCCATAATGGGGTTCAAGTCTATATGAGAACACTCCCCCAACCTGGCTCCCAATCCCACTGCCTGGTTTAGGAGATGAGAGAGGAGAGTGGGTTGGTAAGAAACCAAAAGGCAATTCAAGACAGGGCAGTATGGAACCATTCATAACAACTGGGGTCAGCTTAAAAGGCAACAGGAAATAGCTACACAAAAAGACCAAAATCCCAGCCTACTTTGGTTTTGCTTTAGTTGTTCTTTGGAGCAGAAACATATGAAATTGGTAAGGAAGCAGCAAGCTTTTTAAAAATTTTTTCTTCTCTCTCTCGTTCTTTTTGACCTTTTCGAAAGCCTAGTGAGAAAGGGTCTGCTTCATAAAAATGCCTCCTCAGGATTTTCTGTGCGGTCACCTTCTAGAGTGAAATCTGCCATCTGGAAGGGTGAAAACCCAGCTATCTAAGTAGGTTTCGTACTTCCAATTGAGCCCTACAATGGTCCAAAACTAAGAGCTTGATTGCTTTGTTCGCCACTGTCTCCGCAGCGCCTAGAACAGTGCCTGGCACATGATGAGACTATGGTATATAAATATCTGCTGAGTTAAGAAACGTCTTAACTGTTCAGAACCCAGACACAGCTAACACTGAAATATATTCACAAATGATATTTTTTTCTCACACAGGGTCTCACTCTGTCACCCAGGCTGGAGTACAGTGGCACGACCACGACTCACTGCAGTCTTGACTTCCCCAATTCGAGTGATCCTCCCACTTCAGCCTCCCAAATAGCTGGGACTATAGGCAAGTGCCACCACACCTGGCTAATTTTTTGTACAGACGGGGATCTCACTATGTTGCCTAGGCTTGTCTTCAACCCCTAGGCTCAAGTAGTTCTCCTGCCTTGGCTTCCCAGAGTGCTGGGGTTACAGCTGTCAGCCACTGCATCTGGCTCACAAATGATTTAAACGGACAGAGTACAATCCAAAGTGAGGATGTTCCAGGCAACTCCCAAGCCCTGGCCCAGAAAAACTCACATAAAAAACACTCTTTCCACCCAGAGAACAAGGTGTGTTATTAAACTCCTCATCAGATGAGATATTCTGGAGGAACTGGAGAGCGGGAGAAGGATGCATCTAGGACGTTCTTACTTTGGGATCTATTGAGTGGATGGAGTTTTATATTTCATCCTAATGATGTCAACTCTAACTGAACAGGGCCCCTTTATATCATCTCTGGGTGTTGACTGAATATGAGCTATTGACACTCCCGTTCAGAGAATGGCCTAGACTGACACAGATGTCTCCAAATGGAGTCAGCTGTGATTTTCCCTCAAGTTCTTTCAAGACAGTGCCTACCCTCCCAATGTGCAATCACTGGAGACTTCTTTTTTAAGTGTCAATAAATGATTCTATTAGCTTCTAGCAAACACTTACTACAGGTCACACGAGTATGGAGTGCTTCACATGTACAGTGACTTCTTTCATGCTGCCAGCAACCCTACCAGGGAGAGTCATTGTTTAGATTTCTCTCTCTCTCTTTTTTTTTTTTTTTGAGATGGGGTCTTGCTTTGTTGCCCAGGCTGGAGTACAGTGGCATGAACATGACTTACTGTGGCCTCGACCTCCTGGGCTCAAGCAGTCCTCCCACCTCAGCCTCCTGAGTAGCTGGGACCACAGGCATGTGCCACCATGCCTGGCTAACTTTTTCTATTTTTTTTTTTTTTTGTAGAGATGGGGTCTTGCTTTATTGCTCAGGCTGGTCTTGAACCCCTGGACTCAAGCAATTTTCCCATGTAGGCCTCTCGAAGTGCTGGGGTTACGGGCATGAGATTTCTGTTTGGATTTCATAGATGACCAAACTGAAGTGCAGAGAGGTTAAGTGGTGCCTGGTCATACAGTGATAAAGTTGGGTAGAATCTCAGGTTCCATCAGTCATACCAAAGTAGGACTCCTGTGCATCTCTTGAAGGTTCACTGGAAATGGAGAAGGAAAAAGACAATGAGGGAGGAAGAAAAGCAGGCAGTGTAAAAGAAGCAAAGGAGGAAAGGAAACTGAACGAGGGAAGAGAGGAGGAATGACAAAGAAGAGGAGAATTCAGTTTGCCAAAGCTGAAATTGAATAGTTGAGTACTGTGCCTTAAGAGAAACGCAAACAAAAATAATAGCTGCTGACTGTGTGCCTGATAACTATCCCAAATCCTTTCATTCATACACAAGGGCCGTTATGGCCAGGCATGGTGGCTCACGCCTGTAATCCCAGCACTTTGGGAGGCCGAGGTGGGCAGATCACCTGAGGTCAGGAATTTGAGACCAGCCTGGCCAACATGGTGAAACCCTATCTCTACTAAAAATACAAAAGAATTAGCCGGGTGCGGTAGCGCATGCCTGTAATCCCAGCTACTTGGGAGGCTGAGGCAGGAGAATCGCTTGAACCAAGGGGGTGGAGGTTGCAGTGAGCCGAGGTCGTGCCACTGCACTCCAGCCTGGGTGACAAAGCAACACTCAGTCTCAAAAACAAAAACAAACAGGAAAAAAAACCAAAACCAAAACCAAAACCAAAACCAAAAAAAACCAAACAACTCCCTCTTTCTCTCTCTCTCTCTCTCTCTCTCTCTCTCTCTCTGTATGCCTTTTAAATGAATTTTCATAACAACTCTATAAGGTGGATTCCATTACTACCTTCATTTTATGGATGAGAAAATTGAGGCTCAGAAAAGGCACATGGCTGACCCATCCTATGAGGTAACAGGGCCAGGAAGAGGCAGAGTAGGATGTAAACCTAGGTGTTCTGACTCCAGAATCCATGCTCTTAAGGGCTATATTGCTTCTGTACAAAGTGTTTCCTATCTCATACATCCTACATATTAAATCACATGTAGCTTAGGCACTTAATATATCACCTTGATTGCAAAGCCTAACACTGCTCTGAAAAGCTTGATCTAGACTCACCAAACCAGAGTTGGCTGGTTCAGGCCACTGTCTCAAAGCAAGGCCAGAGGAGGAGCAAGGTTTTACAATCACCATCCCTTGGCTACTTCCTGGCCCCACGCTGATGAAATATGGGCAGCTGCTAAAAATGGTCTCTATGTTTGCTATTGATCTTCCTTGGGCAGTCAGGATGGAATTAATCTTCACTTGTTGGGATGCTTCCATGGCTCTGTCATGCTTATGTGAACACTCAGGGTACAGGACGATATTTATCAGTTGTGTGGCCTCCTGGACCTGACTCCATATTACTTTGGACTTAAGATGTAGCCTAGCACACATGTAATTAATTCAGTGTGGAAAAGCTCTGGATTATGTGTTTATTCATTCACTTAACCAATATGTGCTGAGCACTCTCTAAGTGCAAGCCCTGTTCTTGGTACTAATATACACCAGCTGATAAGACTGAAAGGGCATTATCTCTGGAGCTTGTCCTACAGTTCTCAACCTCATTGGTATTTGCAGCCAGATAATTCATTATCGTGGAGCATAGTCCTGGGCACTATAGGGTGCTAAATAGCACCCCTGACCTCTACCCACTAAATGTCAGTAGATCCTCCCCCATATGTCTCCAGACCTTGCCAAATGTCCCTCGGGGTGCAAAATCATCTCTTTAAGAACAACTGCTTTAGAGGTGAGGCGAAGAAAAGAAACTATTAACAATTAAACAAATGTGGCCGGGCGCGATGGCTCAAGCTTGTAATCCCAGCACTTTGGGAGGCTGAGACAGGTGGATCACAAGGTCAGGAGATCGAGACCATCCTGGCTAACACGGTGAAACCCCGTCTGTACTAAAAAAAAAATACCAAAAACTAGCTGGGCGAGGTGGCGGGCGCCTGTAGTCCCAGCTACTCGGGAGGCTGAGGCAGGAGAATGGCGTGAACCCGGGAGGCAGAGCTTGCAGTGAGCTGAGATCTGGCCACTGCACTCCAGCCTGGGCGACAGAGCGAGACTCCGTCTCAAAAAAAAAAAAAAAAAAAAAAAAAAAAAAAAAAAAACAATTAAACAAATACGATATTTTCAGATAATAAGGGCTCTGAATTAGATAAACTGGCAATAGAATTGAGTTCTAAGCATGTGCAAAACTCACTTCTCTTTATCCAGGAAGCACAACAAATGAGGAAACTTATGGAGAAGGCCAGGTGCGGTGGTTCCCTCCTGTAATCCTAATGTTTTGGAAGGCTGAGGCGGGGGAGATTGCCTGAGCCCAGGAGTTTGAGATCAGCCTGGGCAACAGAGTGAGACCCTGTCTCTACAAAAAATTAGCCTGGCATGTACTTATCATCCTATCTACGAGAGGTTGAGGCAGGAAGATCACTTCAGCCCAGGCGTTTCAAGTTGCAGTGAGCCATGACTGTGCCACTGTACTCCAGCCTGGGTAACAGTGAGACACTGAAAGGGAAGGGAAGGGGAGGGGAGGGTAGGGGAGGGGAGGGGAGGGGAGGGGAGGGGAGTGGAGGGGAGGGACGGGAAGGGAAGGCAAGGGAAGGCAAGGGAAGGGAAGGGAGAGAAAGAAGGAAGGAAGGAAGGAAAGAAGGAAGGAAGGAAGGGAGGGAGGGAGGGAGGAAGGGAAGGAAGGAAGGAAGGAAGGAAGGAAGGAAGGAAGGAAGGAAGGAAGGAAGGAAGGAAGGAAGAAAGAAAGAAAGAAAGAAAGAAAGAAAGAAAGAAAGAAAGAAAGAAAGAAAGAAAGAAAGAAAGGAAAGAAAGAAAGAAAGAAGAAAGAAAGAAAGAAAGAAAGAAAGAAAGAAAGAAAGAAAGAAAGAAAGAAAGAAAGAAAGAAAGAAAGAAAGAAAGAAAGAAAGAAAGAAAGAAAGAAAAGAAAGAAAGAAGTTGATGGAGTGAACTTATATTGGACCACTGCTCTTGATCAAGTGGCTCCCCGTAGAGACTGGAGGGCTGCTGGTGTTTTCTAAACATTTAACCGCATGCTCCTTTCTGCCTGACAGAGTTTGGGAGAAAGTAAACAAGAAAGGCTGGCCAGTCAATGGACAGCCATTGTTGCAGCTCTAATGCCAACCTGGCAAGCAATTCCAGCCAGCTTCGGGCAGACATTCCCTGGGGAGGGCATTCTCATAAATGACAATCCCTTATTAGATTCTAGCCTGATCTCATAAGTCTGGTGAAAAGAAAAGCCAGGTTTTAAAGGAAGAAAGAAAAATAAAGAAGCAAAGCAACTTATTAAGCCTGGAGCTGAAGGCCACCAGGAGACACCAGCCTGATGTCAATGAGACACGCACAGGATTTAGAGTCAGGAGGTTTGGGTTTGTGTCCCAGCCCTGCTATTTATCTAAGAGAATATCATGGTCTCTCTAAATCTCAGTTTCTGCCCCTATGACATGGAAAGGATAAAAAATCAGTCATTTGGGTTTGCCTCTTGTATTAAGGCAGGTTGAACTTACAAACTCTACCTTAGAAGCACAGATGATAATTGTATTATCAGTAATACACCATTTATTGAGTATAGGTTAGGTGTTAGGGTCTGTGCTAAGTGCTTGACATGTATTACCAGTTTAGCCTTACCCTCATGCCGTGAATACTATTATTAGAGGAAATAATGTCTAAGCTATTGAGTGCTATCCTGTTCTCCAGAAATGGTTATTTTAATTTGCTTAAGTGCTTATTTTTCCCAAGAAAAAAGTTTTCCTAGATTATTATTATTTGAGACAAGGTCTCTCTCTCTATCACCCAGGCTGGAGTACAGTGGTACGACCATAGCTCACTGTAGCTTCAGCCTCCTGGGCTCAAGCAATCCTCCCACCTCAGCCTCCCAAGTAAATGGAACTACAGGTGCACACCATCACACCTGGCTAATGAATTTTTTTGTAGAGACAGGATCTCACTATGTTGCCTAGGCTAGTCTTGAACTCCTGGGCTCAAGTGATCCTCCCGCCTCAGCCTCCCATAGTGCTGGGATTATAGGCATGAGCCACCATGGCCAGCCTCTTCTACATTATTAAGACATTAAGCTGTCATATTTAAGCTGACAATCAACCCACCAGTTAAACCCTGGAGAGACCCAAAAACCTAATAGCTGGGGATTCATTTAATCTCATTTTTCTAGTGATAATCAACAGACTAAATTACAACCACCATTTTTAGCTGTCCATATGTCCAAAGCTGGGGAAGGAAGGTGGTAAACTCTAAAACCTTATTTGATTGTGACCAGTCATGTCTTGGGCAAGGATACCTTTGTTCTTACCTACATAAAATGCAAGTTAATATGTGTTGATGGCTTTGTCTATGTCATCGGCTTTTACATACATTTTCTCCATTGAGCTCTCAAACCTACCCTGTGAAGCAGATAGTTTCCACAATCTCAGATTCCAGGAGGTTGAGAATAACTTGTCTGAGGTCCCACAGTTTATAAGGCACTGGGCCAAGCTCAAAAAGGTGCTCAACAAACAACATGAGAGGGAAAAATCAGGGCATATATCTACACGGAAGAAACTGCAGTGAAAAGCAAGATTCTCTTTACATTCTGACTGTGCTTTTCCAATTAGAAACTCCTATTAGGCACCAAGAAGAGACTGTCAAATGTTTATTTTCAGAAAAACATGCAGGATTTCTGCTGTTCCTCTCCCAAAAGAAACAGCCTCGTTGCTTAAAACCAGTTGTTAGGCTGTATTTTTAGACGTCATGGTACAGTATCAATGAGTCAAAAATAAAAAATAAAAAAAAATGGGAGGGCACAGATACTGTAAACAGGAAAAGTCACAAAAATGGAACCAAGAAAAGCTGAGAGCACAGCCTGTGGGTTGGGGGCGGGGGGATTTTCATTTTCATCTGCAGTTCAGGTTAACCAGAAATGAAAGTGCTCCAGTCGCCTTGTAGAAAATGGAAATTTTGGCTTCAGTGATTATGCAAGTAGCAGACACCCTGTGGTCTGGAAACTTTTTGCTTTGCCAACTGTCAGTTTTCTCTTTTCCCGTGAAAAACAACCTGTAGGAAGGTGCAGAAAAGTACTGTGTCTTTCAAAAACTTAAAAGTCTCAAGTGTAACTTGTGTGAAGAGATATTGAAAATTAACTGCAGTACTTGTAATTTAAAGATATTCTAGGTATTGTCTATTCATGGTATAATACATTTGGAAATCCTGGGCTCAATGGAAGCCACTCACAAAGCAAACAAATCACATACTTAGTCCTGAGAACCTAAGAATTAGCAAAAATTAATGAGAAAATCAGAATCGACTTTACATTAATTTTGGAGTACATGCTTACTGTCAGAGTTTTCATGTTTCAATTTTTCATCAACCCTGTTAGAATGTCTCTGATTTATGCTTTCCAAGTCTCTTTATTTTTTGTGACTTGTGTATAGGTAGAGGCTGATATAAGCCCTCCTTAGGGAGTTTATAATTAAGACACACGGATTGTATTAGGTCCAGAGTCCTAGCCTACCTCTGATTTGTTGGTAGAAACATCGTATTTGGGTAAGGGTTTTAGAAAAGCATCACCAAATTGTAAAAACAGAAAAGTCAAACTCATTTGGGACATACAGAAAAATTCTTAATCTTAACATCCAGGATTTGTTTCATTATCACAGAAGAAATACTTCCTCTCAACTTACAGGATTCTATTATTTCGTTATGAAACTTCCTTGACGCCTAATGCAGGCTGTGTTTTCAAATGTGATGCAGACATTTTTTGAAGCCAATGTGGGATTCAAAGATTTAAAAAAAAAAACCAAAACTGGAAGCCACAGGTCAGGAGAACAGAGAAATATGAAAAAGGAGTAAAAAAAAAAACAACAAAAAAACCACATTTCTTGGCAAGCACCAGGGAATACAACTGGGGGGAAAGATCTTTTGAGAGACAGAATGGTGGTGGAGAATCGGCTCTTGGCCACTCACAAAAGTCCACTGTCCCATTTTCAAGCTGGTTGTTAGGTACAACCAATATTAAAGTACATGAACTTACAATGAAATAAATTGCATTAAAAGCAAAGGTAAAAAAACTCTTCACTTTCTAATTGTTTTACTACATTTACTATGACCTTTGCTCTTGTGGTTATTGTATCTGCATGGCAGTAATACCATTTAATAATGTGCTACTGCTCATCTCGTCCCAGATCAGTAAGTCAGTCAAGGTGAGAGTATTTATACCACAGAAAATGGCAAGTGCTGCAAATCAGTGTCCTTTTTTTCCCCAGAGCTGGTTGTGTCAGAGGTGTTTGCACTGGAGTGACTCCATCTTGAATAGGACCTGGGTAAAATAAGGCTGAGACCTACTGGGCCGCATTCGCAGGAGGTCAGGCATTCTTAGTCACAGGATGAGATAGGAGGTCAGCAGGGCTGGTATCACGAGATACAGGTCATAAAGACTCAGCTGATGAAACAGGACGCAGCAAAGAAGCCAGCCAAAACCCACCAAAACCAAGAAGGTGAGGAAAAAAGACCTCTGGTAGTCCTCACTGCTCATTATACGCTAATTATAATGCAATAGCATACTTTAAAACATTCTCACCAGCACCATGACAGTTTACAAATGCCATGGCAACGTCCACAAGTTACACTATATCATCTAAAAAGGGAAAGAACCCTCATTTCTGGGAACCGCCTGCCCGTTTCCTGGAAAATTCATGAATAATCCACCCCTTGTTTAGCATATGATCAAGAAATAATCATAAAAATAACCATCTAGCAGCTCTCGGTGCTACTCTGCCTATGGAGTAGCCATTCTTTTGTTTCTTTACTTCTCTAATAAACTTGCTTTCACTTTACTCTATGGACTCATCATAAATTCTTTCCTGCTTGAGATCTAAGAACCCTCTCTTGGGCTCTCGATCAGGACCACTTTCCGGTAACAGCTGAGAAACATTTACCAGCATGCCAGTGGAGAAAGGGATAGTCAGAACACTCAGGATGTGGAGGCCACTGAAAGACCACATGATAAAGATGAACAGAGGCTTCAGGTTTAGAGAGAATTGTGTTCGAAGCCCAGCTTACTTAACTTTAGTAGGACTTACTATTTTGAATCTCTAAAATAGATTTACTAATACCTTCCAGGGTTGTTATGCACAGAACTTGGCAAACAGAGATCAGCATAAAGGTGACTGTTACAATTTATTTTTTTATTTTTATTTTTATGTTTTGAGACAGAGTCTCACTCTGTCACCCAGGCTGGAGTGGAACAGCGCAGTCTCTGCTCACTGTAACTTCTGCCTCCCAGATTCAAGCAATTCTTCTACCTCAGCTTCTCAAGTTGGCTGGGACTACAGGCATGCACCACTACGCCCAGCTTTTTTTTTTTTTTTTTTTTTTTTAGAAGGAGTCTCACACTTTTGCCTGGGCTGGAGTGCAATGGTGTGATCTTGGCTTGCTGCAACCTCTGCCTCCCAGGTTCAAGCGATTCTCCTGCCTCAGCCTCCCAAGTAGCTGGGATTATAGGCGCCCGCCACCGCCCAGCTAATTTTTTTTTGTATTTTCAGTAGACACAGGGTTTCACTACGTTGGCCAGGCTGGTCTTGAACTCCCGACCTCAGGTGATCTGCCTGCCTCAGCCTCCCAAAGTGCTGGAATTTGTTATAATTTATTATTGAGTACTGGGCTTAATACTTGGCTGATGACATAATCTGTACAATAAACCCCCGTGACACGAGTTTACCTGTGTAACAAATCTTCACATGTACCCCCTGAACCTAAAAGTTAAAAATAAATTTATTATTATTATTATTATTTATTTATTTATTTTTTTTTGAGATGGAGTCTCGCTGTTGCCCAGGCTGGAGTGCAGCGGCCGGATCTCGGCTCACTGCAAGCTCCACCTCCCGGATTCACGCCATTCTCCTGCCTCAGCCTCCCGAGTAGCTGGGACTACAGGCGCCCGCCACCACGCCCAGCTAGTTTTTTTTTTGGTAATTTTTAGTAGAGATGGGGTTTCGTCGTGTTAGCCAGGATGGTCTCGATCTCCTGACCTCGTGATCCGCCCGTCTCGGCCTCCCAAAGTGCTGGGATTAGTTAAAAATAAATTTATTATTATACTTCAAGAAATCCGCAGTGCATAGCTCATTGATGAAGGTCTCCTGACCTTGGATGGCAACTCTAATATCAGATCCTCCATGTCATTTGCCTTTCCAGCTCTTTTGCCACTGGAATGTAAGTTCCGAAAACGCGGAGATTTGTTTCATTTCCTGGTGTTTTCCTAGCCCCTAAGATAGTGCCTAGCTCCTCCTGGGGCTCAATAAATATTTGTGGAATGAACGAATGAGTCAATCTTCCTTCATTTCCATCTCCTGCTCCACTTCTGAGTTTTCTACCAATTTCTTCTTTGAAGCTGAGTGACTCCTTTGTCTTTTTTTTTTTTTAATATTGTATATATTCAAGATATGCAACATTATGTTTTGATTCTTTTGCCTTTTTTTTTTTTTTTTTTTTTGAGATGGAGTCTCACTCTGTCACCCAGGCTGGAGTGCAATGGGGCGATCTCAGCTCACTGCAACCTCTGCCTCCTGGTTTCAAGCGATTCTCCTGTCTTAACCTCCTGAGTAGCTGGGATTACAGGCGCACGGAAATATACCTGGCTAATTTTTGTATTTTTAGTAGAGACAGCGTTTCACCACGTTGGTCAGGCTGGTCTCGAACTTCTGACCTCGTGATCCACCCGCCTCAGCCTCCCACAGTTCTGGGATTACAGGAGTGAGCCACCGCGCCCAGCTGCCTTTTTTTTTTTTTTTTTTTAAATTATCTATGTATTTTACAATAGAGACAGGGTCTCACTATGTTGCCCAGTCTGGTTTTGAACTCCTGGGCTTAAGTGATCCTCCCGCCTCAGCCTCCCAAAGTGCTGGGATTACAGGTGTGCGCCACCACGCCTGGCCTCTTTTGCCACTTAATTGCTAGATGCCTCCCTGTTGTGTTGCTGCTATCTTTCTGGAATCTTTCCCCTGCTGAAGGAGGCTGCCATGACCTTAAAGCACCGGTGGAAGACGTTTCCAGCTTTTTCATTCACAAGCAGATTTGAGCACATGTCATTATGCTCTGTCGGCAAGTTTCTCCCACTTCTGTTCTGCTCTCTTCTAATCTCAGTTCCGTTCTGCCTCCATCAGAAGGGACGTGTCTTGTGAGAGGAAATCTCACCCAACACTCAAGGCTGTATCCAGGGAACCAAATATTTTCCCCCGTGTCCCTATCTCAAAGCTGTTTCTTACACTTGCTCTTGAATAGTATTTCTGAAGGGTGGGGAGGGTGGAGTGGGGTCACTTAAAAAAGCATTGGTGCTTCTGGTAAGAGTGGCCTGGACAGGGGATTATGCAAACTCATTGAGGAGTCATTAAATTCCAGAATTTGAAATTTCGATCACTCTTGCTTTAGGCAGGGGGATAACACTGGATGCAGCTGGCCACTCAGCCCCTCGGCGCAGGGCCGTGCTTGGGAGCAGTCCCGGGGGAGTCAGACAGGTATGATATCTGATCCTGGCCCGCCCTCTAACTAAAGCTGGTGACTTTAGGCAAGCCATGTAACCTCTCTGAGCAGCAGCTGTGAAATGGAGATAATTTTGCCTAGTGCACTGTTAGCATTCCATATTATTACTTTTTAAAGTACGGTGTATTATTTAAGAAGTGTGAGGGTCAAGAGCACAGACTTGGACTGAAATCCCAGCTCTGCTCTATACTACCTGTATGACCTTGTATCGCTTACCTCACTTCTCTTGACCCTTGGTTTTCTTGTCTGAAAATGGAGAAACTCACAGCACACTCACTTCCCAGGGCTGGGTGGCTCACATGAGATAAGATATATAAAATGTTTGGCAGAGTACACACTCTCTAAATGGTAATATTAATAATTGTTAATAATATTATACTTTTCACTAATAAAAATCAAGCAATTGGCTGGGCGTGGTGGCTCATGCTTGTAATCCCAGCACTTTGGGAGGCCGAGGTGGGTGGATCAAGAGGTCAGGGGTTCAAGACTAGCCTGGTCAAGATGATGAAACCCCGGTTCTACTAAAAATACAAAACTTAGCCAGGTGCGGTGGCTGGCGCCTGTAATCCCAGCTACTTGGGAGGCTGAGGCAGAGAATTGCTTGAACCCAGGAGGCCGGAGGTTGCAGTGAGCCGAGATCACGCCATTGCACTCCAGTCTGGGTGATAGTGAGACTCCATCTCAGAAAAAACAAACAAACAAACACCGAGCAATTGATACAGACTCCTTCAGGATGAATGCTCCCAAAGTCCATGTTCAGGTGCTGGGCAGGTGGTGAGCAGGTTCCACTCTGTCCCTGGACCTTGCAGAAGAGAAGGGAGCAGGCAGGTCTGGCCACATACAAACCTAGTCTGAAAACAACAACAAAAAAAACAAACCTAGTCTGAATGTTCCATCATCACCTCGCCTATCTGGAGTGCCTTAAATTTTCAGTGCTTTCACCTCTATTTCCTCTTTTGAACTTTACAAGGAGTCTCAATGTGCCAGAAATGTCATACCCCCATTTTACAGATGAGGTCACTGAGGCCCAAAGAAGCAGCTACTCAGAGAGGGCACATGGCTTGCCTGAAGTCACCGGCTACTTAGAGGGAGGTCAAGATCAGGTATCATACCTGTCTGACTCCCCAGGGACTTCTTCCTCCCTTGTAGTCACAAAGGTAAATGAGACAAGACTCCTGATAGCTGTTCCTTTCTTTCTTTTCTTTTTCTTTCTTTATTTTGAGACAGGGTCTCACTCCATCGCCCAGGCTGGAGTGCAGTGGTGCGATCATGACTCACTGCAGCCTTGAACTCCTGAGCTCAAATGATCTTCCTACTTCAGCTTCCCCAGTAGCTAGGACTACAGGTGTGCACCACCACACTTGGCTACTTTTTTTTTTTTTTTTTTTTTTTGTAGAGATGGGGTCTTGCAATTTTGCCCAGGCTATTCTCAAACTCCTGGGCTCCAACAATCCTCCCACCTTGGCCTCCCAAAGTGCTGGGATTACAGGCATTATCCATGGTGCCCAGCCAGGAACTCCTTTTTTCTATCGCCTCAAACCATCTCCTGGTCCTTAACAAGAGCATTCACCAAAAAGCAGAGTTTAAAAATATCAAACTAAGATATAAGCCAGTTCCTGTATGCAATGCTTCATCTTGTGCCTTTTACAGTGGGAAGTCTTTCCATCACATTAAACTAGAATTGTAAGCTGAATGCAGCTCTCCCAAACCAGGGATGCTTTTGGGAATCTGCAGTGCTCCATCGTTATGGTCTTGGCTGCCTCGATGGCTCAGCCTGCCAGTCCCTGAAGCCTTTTATTAGACTGCTGTAGTCAATGAAAAAAATACACACTTTTAAAAAAATTGGAGAATTCGGCAACAGTCCTGGAGATAAAAGCTCTGGTTTTTCTGGCTTGTGAACTATTCCAACTACTGTCAGAGTCCTGAAGGCTTTAGTGCACTGGAGCAAGGAAGAGTTTCATCAAAGAGAAATGATTTGCTTAAACAAGAAAAGGGAATCCCGTGGTGCAGACAGGGATGGAACATGGAGAAAAAAGATATGAACCTGAAAAAGTCAAACGAGCCAGATCACCCCCAGATTTCCATGAATATTTTGGTTGAGAATTAGAAATCCTTGTAGAACTTTCAGTTTTTTTCCATTACAATGGTCTCTGTGTTACAGCCAATTTGAGCTCTGGTTAGTTGCTACAGAAATACATAGGTACCTCTTCTGCAGCACAGGAGTAAGTTATTAATTAAGCTTTAATAACATAGGGGACAATCTGGACTGTTTTTTCCCTGTAATTGGCAATTACTCTATTTTATCATTCTTTCTTCTGATTACATAATAAAATATCCAATTTCCATCAAATCGTGAACATGGTCCATTTTGCTGGCTTCATTCATTGTTTTGTTGGCTTTCCAGTGAATGACTATTTTTTGAGCACCTATTCTGTGCCAGGTTTTTGAGGATAAAGTAGTGACTACACAGTTTTGTTGGGGAGACGGTGAGGGTGGGTGTCAGATAATTGAATCTTATGCCATAATTGAAGTGACCAGAAATTATTTTTCTTTTATTTACAGATCATGAGATATGTCATTGAAAGCAAACTTCCCACTTTCCCAAGACAGCAGAGGCAAGGCTAAAAAAGGGAAAATCTCTTGCATCCATCTCTAACAGGTCTCTCTACAATAACAGAAGTGTCTAGAGTGTGCTGGCCACTGGATAGGGCTAACACTCTTAAGATAATGAGGCTATGATCAGGTGTGTCAGCCTCAAGGAGAGGCTCCAGAAGAAGACAAAGCAGGCTGGCTTCACATCCTCTTTAATCACTGACTCTGTGGCCTTAGACACTTAACTAAGCTTTTTGAACCCCAGTCTCATTTGTAAAATGGGGGGATGATGTTACCCATAATCCTTAGCATAAAATCACCACTGAGGTCCCCCTCCCTCTCTTCCTCCTGGTGGTGATAGCCATGGGAGAAAATAAAATGATAGGGAGGCCAGGTGCGGTGGTTCACGCCTATAAATCCCAGCACTTTGGGAGGCGGAGGTGGGCGGATTGCTTGAGGCCAGGAGTTCAAGTCCAGCCTGGACAACATGGTGAAACCCTATCTCTACAAAAAAAAAAAAAAAAAAAAAAAAAATTAAAAAAAATACAATGTGGGACTGAAATTAAATGATCTGGGGAATTTAGGGGGAAAATTTTGCTTCTTCACTGTGCCTTTTGGATAACTCAGAGGTTAAGCACTGTCATCTGTAGGCTCAGTTAACTGTGACAGCATTCTTCCTGCTGGGTACCTTCCATTGAATGACCCCTGGGTTTCAGTAGTTGCTAAACAGGGGATTTGAAGTCTGAGCACCTGAGTCCAAATCTTAGCTCCACTGCTTTATTCACTGTGTAATTAGCATCCATTCACATATTCACAAATATTCATCAAGCTCTTATTGTGTTCCAGAGTTTATAATAGGCTCTGGGGACTCAACAGTGACACAAGCCAGAGAGTCAAGTGCTCCTCTCTCAAAGACTTGCCAGCAAAGGAGAAAGCCAGAAAACAAGCAAATCAAGCAACATACAGGGTGGTTTCAGATCGTGTTAAGTATATGAAAATGAGAATACAGACTAATGTGATGGGGAGAGTTGTTATTTTAGACAGAGCAGGCTGGGTCAGTGGTTCACACCTGTAATCCCAGCACTTTTGGAGGCCGAGGAAGAAGGATCGCTTGAGCCCAGGAGTTTGAGGCTGCAGTGAGCTATGAGTTATGCCCTGAGCTATGAGCTATGGTCACACCGCTGCACTCCAGCTTGGGTGACAGAGTGAGACATCCTCTAAAATGCTATAAATAAAGCAGTTAGGAAAGGGCTATTTGAGGAGGCAACATTTAGTCAGAAATAGCAATGATGAGGATTCAGCCTTGGCAGATCTGATAAAAGCATATTACAGACAGAGGCCAACAAGTGCAAAGGCCCTGAGGCAGAACATACTTGGGTTAAGACATTGTTGCATAACTTTTTTTTTTTTCATTATTGCACTTCCCCCCCCCCCCCCCCACCGAGATGGAGTCTTGCTCTGTTGCCCAGGCTGGAGTGCAGTGGCGCGATCTCGGCTCACTGCAACCTCTGCCTCCCAGATTCAAGCAATTCTCCTGCCTCAGCCTCCTGAGTAGCTGGGACTACAGGCGTGCAACACCATGCCCGGCTAATTTTTGCATCCTTGTGATCTGCCCACTTCAGCTTCCCAAAGTGTTGGGATTACAGGCATGAGCCACTGCACCTGGCCGCATAACTGCACTCTTAAGGAGCCTTTCTAGGCACTTTTTCCCCCCAATACCTTCCTCCCCCATGAAATGTTAATACCACAGATATACTTTATATCTTATCTGCTGGGCAGGACAGACTTGTGGTTTTTTTTTTTTTTTTTTGAGACAGAGTCTCACTCTGTCACCCAGGCTGCAATCTCAGCTCACTGCAACCTCCACCTCCTAGGTTCAGGTGATTCTCCTGCCTCAGTCTCCTGAGTAGCTGGGATTACAGGTGCATGCCACCATGCCCAGATAATTTTTATATTTTTAGTAGAGACAGGGTTCACCATATTGGCCAGGCTGGTTTTGAACTCCTGACCTCAAGTGATCTGCCCACCTCAGCATCCCAAAGTGCTGGGATTATAGGTGTGAGTCACCACACCCCGCTGAGAACTGAGTTTTGAAGGGCTGAAATTTTAATACCGAAGATTTTCTTTACCCCTCAAGAACCAATTACAACTTCCCTTGGGGGTGAAGTCACCCTATGGAGAATGCACAATATAAGAAGAAAAAGAAAAGGCAACAAATGTGGCTGGAGCTTCGTCACCAAGAGGGAGAGAACAAGAGACAAGCTTAGAGTTAATGAGGGGCTCATCAGTGGTTCTTGAAGTGTGGTCTTAGGACTGACAGCAGCATCAACTGGAGCCTGTTAGGAATACAGAGTGGCACCCGGCAATCTGTGTGTTCACAGCCTTCCAGGTCACTCTCATGCCTGCTGAAGTCTGAAACCACTGGGCTAGATTCATGCACTGCATTGTAGGCCATAGTAAGAAGTATAGTTTGTTTCAAATGCAGCAAAAAGCCAATGGAGGCTTTTAGGCATGGAGAAGATAATCTGGGGCTATTTAAAAAGGATAAGTGTGCTTACTGTGAGGAGACCAGACTGGAGTGGGTGAGGCAAAAATGGAAGAATGAGAAATAATCCAAAAGGCTTTTTGCACTGGTACTCATCTGTAAAATGGGCATGCAAACACGACCAACTTCATAAGGTTGTTGTGAGGATCAAATGAGTGAATACCCACAATGGCTTGGCCGGGTGTGGTGGCTCACTCTTGTAATCCCAGCACTTTGGGAGGCCGAAGTGGGTGGATCACATGAGGTCAGGAGTTCGAGACCAGCTTGGTCAACATGGAGAAACCCAGTCTCTACTAAAAGTACAAAAAAATTAGCCAGGCATGGTGGCGCATGCCTGTAATCCCAGCTACTTTTGGAGGCTGAGGCAGAATTGCTTGAACCCGGGAGGCAGAGGTTGCAGTGAGCCAAGATCATGCCACTGCACTCCAGCCTGGGCAACAGAGTGAGACTGTCTCAAAAAACAAAAACAAACAAACACAATGGCAAAGACATGAAATCAACCTAAATGTCCATTAATGGTAGAACAGATAAAGAAAGTGTGTCATATATATACCATGGAATACTACGCAGCCATAAAAAGTGAGATAATGTCCTTTGCAATAACATGAGTGGAGCTGGAGGTCATTATCATAAGCAGACTAATAAAGGCACAGAAACCCAAACACTGCATGTTCTCACCTGTAAGTGGGAGCTAAACATTGAGTACACATGGACACAAAGAAGGGAACAACAGACACCAAGGCCTACTTGAGGGTGGAGGATAGGAGGAGGGTGAGGATCAAAAATCTACCTATTGAGTACTATGCTTATTACCTGAGTAACAAAATAATATGTACACCAAACCCCCATGATACTCAATTTATCTACAGAACCAACCTGTACATGTACTCCTGAAACTAAAATAAAAGTTAAAAAACAAAAAACACCAATGAAACCAAACTAGTGAATAGCTATAAATAACTTAGCACAGTGCCTGGCACATAGTAAGCACCCAATACCTATTAAAACTATTCTTCTCTGCCCCTTTGTTCTCTCTCCCAGACTCCTCATGGGTTAATATCCAAGCACAGATCCCTACACACCCCCTGCCATTTGCTTTAGATTTCTCTATTTATGCCAGTGTGACTGACTCAGCTGGTCTGTGGGCTGGTAAAAGTGTAACATGTTTGCAAGCCTGCTTCAGGTCATGGTGAAGGTCCTGGTGTTCTGTTCAGTTTCCTTTCATTTTCTTTATTTTTTTTTTCTTATGAGATTTAACTATTGGCCTAGAAAGTGAAACTTAATGTCAAACCTGAGTTTTATAATCAGTTCTATTATTAACTTTGGACAGTTTTTGCATCCATAAAATAAGAAGTTCCGCATGTGGGGAGGCGACAGTGGAGAGTCAAGCATGGACTTTGGAATCAGGAAAACCTGTGTGCGAGACCTAACTCTGACACTAGCCCGTGGGACTTTGGGCAACTCGTTTAATCCCTTTTAGTCTGTTTCTTTATCTGAAAAATATGAATAATGACAGTATCTGCCCCACAGAATTGAGAAGGCAACAGGAGAATTCGTAGAAAGCACCCAGCACAGTGCCTGGCACTCAGCGTTAGCCATGATGACTATTAATTACCAAACCTGTCACAGGAACGATGTAGCTACATGAACCATTAAGAAAAATAAATGTATCCCAGAGCTTAAAGTATAATAAAAAAACAAAAACAAAAAAGGCAAATATAGTCCTGCAGGCCTCTAAAAAGGCGGAAAACATTTTGACTTGGGAGACACGTCCATGGGACAAGTCAGCAGAACAGATGAAATATCCCCGGGCAGCCTGCTCTCCACATCCACAATATTAAATGGATGTGAAATAATCCAGCCAGCTCAGGAGAACACCCTTCAGTGGCTTCATATCACAGGCATGCAGGTCCCCTGAGAGAGGATTCTTGACGGGGCAGTTTAACTTCAGAGCCAACCAATTAGGTTCTGATTGAACCTAATTCAATCAGAAAAAAGCTCCCATCCCCGAGGCGGCTTACCAAGCCCTGCACTGCGTGGTTCCTGCCCACTCTTCCCCTGGTCTTGTGTTAATTTCCTCTTACTCCCTGGGCCCCAGCCACATTGCCTTCCTCTGTAAGATCTCCCTTCTAGCTCAAGGCATGAGGGGGTGGGGAAAGTGCCTGATTAACCCAACTCATCTCTAAAAACATAGATTAAAAGTCATTATTTCTGTTTTTTATTTTTTTTTAACTTTTAGGCTCAGGGGTACATGTACAGGTTTGTTATAAAGGTAAACTCAATCACATCATGGGGGTTTAGTGTACAGATGATTTCATCACACAGGTACTAAGCATATAGTACAGTACCTGATGGTTATTTTTTCTGATACTCTCCCTCCTCCCACCCTCTACCCTTGCCTTGGTGTCTGTTGTTCCCCTCTTTGTGTCCTGTGTTCTTATTATTTAGCTCCCACTTATAAGTGAGAACATATGATATTTGGTTTTCTGCATTAATTGGCTAAGGATAATGGCCTCCAGCTCCATCGATGTTTTTGCAAAGAATGTGATCTTGTTCTAAAAGTCATGTTTTCATAGGAGCCGTCGTGCAGTGGTTATGGGTGAAGATCCTGCAGTCAGACCACCCAGGGTTCAAATCATGGCTTAGATGCTTTGCTAGTGTCACCACCATGGGCAGACGACTTCATCTCTTGGTTACCTGGTTTCCTGATCTGCATCATGGAGGTAACAGAGTATGAGGTTTAAGTGAGCTGATGCACACAGAGTGTTTCGAATAGTTTTGGGTTCCATAGCTCTTACTATGAGCTTAATTGTCTTTTACTTCTCTATACTTCTTTGTTGCATCAGTTTTCACAATTGTGCTTAAATAATGATGTATTTTGTTATTTAATGTCTGCCTCTAGGTACTTTGTCTTGCTAACCACTGTACTCTCAGCTTATAGCATGCACTTTGCAAAAGAGGCTACTCAATAAAAAATAAATAAAAAATGGACTTGCGAAAAATAATTTTAAAATGGAGTTGCATATAAAATAAAAAAATAAAAAATGGAGTTGCATATTCATTTTACAAAAATTGGGAAGACACCATGGCACTCTTTTTCATACATAGTAGTTAAAAGATCACTGATCGATCAATGGTTTCTTTCAAAAAGAAGGAAAAAAGAATACTGTAAAGCAAGACGAGTGAGGCTCCTCGGACCTCAGTCCTTGTTCTAATGAAGAGGGCTGTTTGCATCTCAAGGTGGGCACTAGGAGATGTACAGTTACCATGAACAACCTCCTATTCTTCCAACTCAAATGCAGTGGTTACTGAAAAAAATCTCTGCAGATTTACAGAGGAATCCCCTAAAGCCAGATGACTGTTCTAATGGTGAATACAGCAATTACCTTCAGGTCCCACTAGAGTGACCTCACTCTCAACTCAATACAAGGCCAAATACCAAGAGGGAATCGGCCTCCTCTGCACCTGGTGTTGCTAAAGGTATGATTCCTGCTCCCAGAGGAACAGTATAAATAGCTGCAGGAGTGGAGGTGGCAAAGCTTGCTCTTACATTCTAAATACCTTCCATAGAGCCCATGTCAATTACAGGACACCACACTTCTGGCAGGCTCAAATACAGTTAGGTGCTAAAGAGTTCCAGAAAACCTTGTTTCTCGGGCATTGCTATGATTTGTAGTCCCTCCAAAATTCAGGTGTTGCCAATGTCTGTAGTATTAAGAGGCAGGGCCTTTAGGAGGTGATTAAGCCTTGAAGGTTGCTCTCTCTACTTAATGGGATTAAAGCCCTTATAAAATAGACTTCATGCAGCATTTGGCAAGCTTGCCTTTTCACCTTTTGCCATGTGAGGATATAGCAAGATAGCCCTTAACAAATTGAGTGCCAGCCCCTTGATCTTAGATGTCCCAGCCTCACACTGTGAAAAATAAATTTCTGCTCTTTATAAATTACTGAGTTGCAGTTACTCTGTTGTAGCAGCACAAAATGGACTAAGACAGGCATCACACACAAAGGCCAAATAGTTTCTTACCATTTCTCTGAAAGATACACACAGCTCACTTAGGGCTGTAGTTCTTAAGCTGTGACCTCTCGCACGTCTACTAATGACATTAGAGAAGCTTGCAGGTACTTCCCCCCGTAAATATAGGCAAAATATGTCAAAGAGAATCTTTCCAGGAAGACATTTTAGAACTTCCTGGACCCAGATTTGTATTCGGTCCATGTCCTTAAAGTGATTGAGAAACAGGTCCTTAAAAAGATGAACACTTGACCTGAAGGCAAGACCAAAGTCTGCAATGGACATACTGTGATTACTTATTTGTGAACTTTTGCCCAGTGAAATCCAGACAAAGTGCAGAGTCAAGTGATCTCATGTGTCCAAATGACAGAACGCCGATGGGATATCCAGACACTGTCAAGATGCAGAGAGATTCGGATGTGGGCTAATGAATAATTGGTTTCTATTTATATTATTATGAACATTACAGGCCCTGAAAAAAGATTACCCATTCATTACTTTGTACACTCAATCTTCTGATCGTGTCTAAATATTTTTATGACACCACTGTCATCATTTGCCATATTTGGGATAGTTGTATGATAATATTATTAAACAAAAGTAACTGCCACTTATTAGGTACTTCAGTGCCAGATGCTAGCTCTAACCCCCTCAATAACATTAAAATGTAGTTTTAATTCTAAATTGATAATAGTCTATATCATCTATAGTGATTAGATCAGGGTAATTAGTATACCCATCATTTCAAACATTTATCATTTCTTTGTGTTGGGAACATTCAATATCCTCCTATTTGAAACTATATATTAGTGCTAACTACAGTCACCCTATAGTGCTATAGAACACTAGAACTTATTCCTCCTGTCTAGCTGTAATTTTGCATCCTTTAACAAATACTAGAGGCTAGGAAGGGTGGGGGAAGAAGGGATAGGGAGAGATTTGTTAAAAGGTAGTTTTTAAATATTTTATTTTATTTTATTTTTAGAGACAGGGTCTCGCTCTGTCACCCAGGCTGGAGTGCTGTGGCACAATCCATAGCTAACTGCAGCCTCGGACTCCTGGGATCAAGCGATCCTCCTGCTTCAACTTCCCAAGTTGCTGGGACTACAGAGGCATACCACCACACCTGCCTAATTTTTAAAAATTTTGTAGAGATAGGGTCTTGCTATGCTGCCCAGGCTGGTTTTGACCTCCTGGCCTCAAGTGATCTTCCTGTCTCAATCTCCAAAGTGCTGGAATTGAAGGCATGAACCACTGCATTAGGCTGACAAGGTAGTTTTAATTACCCCCATCAGAAGCCCAGAGGGGAGGTCACTCAGTTTGTAAATGACAAAGTAGGATTTACATGCAAAGCCTCATGCTAACACTCCACTCTGGACACATCCTCTCTTTGTCTGTTTAGTGTGGATAGAGCCTATCAAAAACAGAATTTTTAACCGTGGACTCCTGAATGCTTTAGGGTCACTGTTTGTTTGTCTTAGTTCACATTATTCAATTCTTACCTGGATATACCCCTGTCAATTTAATCTCTTGACCTGAAAATCATATTAATTAAACTCCACTACTTACAGCCATTTTGTCTTAACAGCTTTTTTTTTTTTTTTTTTTTTTTTTTTTTTTTGAGACAGGGTCTCGCTCTGTCACCCAGGCTAAAGGGCAGTGGTGCGATCCTGGCTCACCGCAACCTCTGCCTCCTGGGTTCAAGCAATTCTCCTGCCTCAGCCTCCCGAGTAGCTGGGATTATAGGTGCGTGCCACGATGCCTGGCTAATTTTTGTAATTTTAGTAGAGACGGGGTCTCACCACATTGGCCAGGCTGGTATCAAACTCCTGGTCTCAAGTGATCTGACCGCCTCAGCCTCCCAAAGTGCTGGGATTACAGGCATGAGCCACCACGCCCGGCTCGTGTTAACAGTTTCTATACTCCCCAAGAGTGAGTTGCAAATGAACTAAAAGTCAAGCTTGTAAGAGCTACAGAGAGTCACTGGAGGATTCCTATTTATATTCCCCAGCTGGTCATGGCCTCGTAAGTATAGTGGCTGCCTCTTATTCACCTCTGTAAGCCCAAGTCTGACACATTGCTGGTGCAGTACATACCCAGAGAATATGTGTTGACTTTTAAATAATTTGGAATCCAAGGGCCAGTGTCAAATTTCAATCTAAGAGTTGTATCCATTACCAAAGATCCTGATTTCTTCCTAGACAGCATCTGAATGTCTGACTCCAATTAGTGGCATGAGTAATTTCTCCATTTCCAACCTTGCCTTACTTAGTTTGTCCCTATCCATATACTGCCAGTGGCTCTACAGGCATCTGGGCCATTTTAGTCTGTGCCCTGAATTTCTTCCTATGTGAAAAGGAGAATATCACTGGAAAGGAAGAAAGAAGGGGGAGAAAAAGGAGAGAAGGAGGGAGGAAAGGAAGGGAAAGAGGGAGAGAGATGGAGGTAAACAGAATGACAGATAGAGCTGTAATATATCTGGGTAATAGGGAAGTAACTACAAATAATTAGGAGTCATAGAGCATTTCTAAGCTGAAAAATAGCCTCAGCATTAGTCTAATCCCTTCACTCATCAATGTGGATTCTGAGGACTGAATAGGAAAAATTAGCTCCCAAGACCACATAGCTTGTCAGTAAGTGGCAGAGTTAGACCTGGAGTCCAATTCTCTCTCTCTTGTCTACTGGGCTTTTCAGCTGCACCATACTGTTGTACAGGATAAAGATTCTCCTTTATAGAAGACCAGCTTCTGGACTACTGTCCCTCCTGACTGGAAAACCTGAATCTAGAAACACCTAATAGAAATGATAGTATAAAAACGTGTTCCTGAAAGAGTAAGTACAACGTCTGCAGAACTGTTCATTTCAATTTACAAGGAAAGAAGAAAAGAAAACCAAAGGAGAAAATAAACCAATACAAGACAACAGAAGTGTGCATACCTTTACAGCCCGATCTACAAAAGCTTCCTCTAAGTGGGGGAAGAAAAAAAAGCATGTGAAGTATACAGGGAATATGCCCAATACCTTCCTTTTCTTAGACGGTTGTTATTGGAATAATAAATTGATTGTTCAACCTTGCCAAATCACATAAACATATATTAATGTATAGTTTACCTGTACTCAGGTTTACCTTTCCAGTTTAGGAAAATATTGCATTTAAAAATGCTTCTAGTTTTCCAACATCAAGTGAGAAAAAAGTCTTAATTGGAGCTTGACAGAATCTACCTCAGGGACAAATGTAAGTCTCATACTTGAATTATGATCCCGAGACAGGCCTCTGCTGAGAACTCACTAAGATTTTCAGGTTGTCACAATATTTTTGAAACAAAGAGAACATGTTTTATTATGGTTTTACCTAGCACTATAGCTTTTTGTGATAAGAGACAAGACATGTAGTTCTTTTCCTGGGGTCTTTTGTGCACCTGTGCACAGGCTTCTGCTAGCAATTGGAAGCCATGCAGAACAGAAAGCAGAATCTCATTTGGATGCAGCTCCCACCTTTCTATTCCAAGATGCACGCACCCATGAAAAGAAATTCTTGCTGCATGAAATTCAGAGATGCTGGAAATTAGGCAAAATCATCCTCTGGCCCAGAAAAGACGAAGGGTGGACAGAGCATAGATTCGGAACTCAGGAGATCCAGAATCCAGGCTGTGCCCTGCCCCTAATGGGATAGGAAGTCTTAGAAAAATTCCTCATCTTCTCTGGATTTTAATCTCTTCAGTAACAGAATGAGGAGATTGGACAAAGTGACTTACAAGGTTTCTTCTGGAAATGCTCCATGGCATAAATATATCTAACAATTCTGCTCAGCCAATAAAATTTGTCCACCACCCATCACCCTGCCTCCTGATAGTTACTGGGAATTCTCTCCACATCTCTACCTGTCTGCAGGAACCTCCATTCTAGTAGTAACAACTTCCCTGCATACTCCAAATGTAGGACTGAACACAGTGGAACACACAGAGTATGCTCTGGAGTGGAACTTGGTATGTCTGGGAATATTTTAGACCCTCTGCTAAGAGCTGTAATTTCTGAGCCCTGAAAGGGCTGCATAACAAGATAGTCTTACTTCTCAGGAGGTTCTATGGCCTGAATCTTAAGAACAGGATCATTTATAATGAGGCTTTAGGTCACCATAATGCCACTTAGAATCCAGGTCACAGGACTGCATTTGGATAAGATTATATTCTTTTCCATTTCTTCAGATATTGGATACCTTTAGATAGGACTGATTTAGAGATAATGGACTCATTTCTAAGGCTACACTATTATGTTGTTATATTATGGCAAAAGGGTACTATTCCAGTTCCTATTGTGATATATTTAATTTCTTTGACTTTTCTCTTCTCTACCCAATACTACCCACTTCCTCTACAGACTTCCTTCTATCCCCGAGAGTTTTGCAGTCCACTGGATGAGATAATTTCCTTTGTTTTTTACCCAGATATTCCTCCCCTCCACCATCAACATCTACCCATCAGGGAAGAAAAATGGCCACATGGAGTTGGACTTAATGAGTTTACCATAACCACATTACAAGGCAGGAAAGAAAAAAAGCCTTCCCTTTAATAAGGATGTAGGACTTCCTCTGACAAATCATAAAAGTTTTATTAATTAATTGGAAGCTGTCCCCAAAAATGGCATTTCCGAGGTTTCTATCTTGAGCTGCTGAATTCTGATCACATAGAATCCTCACCACAAACTAGACTGGAGGACAAAATTCAATTTTCCTTCTTTCTGGAGGCAAAACAGGGACCCACATCAAAGGATCCTTTCAGAGGGGCTGCTAATGAGCTCTAGGACACCACAGAATTTTTGTTGCCAAGTGTTCACAAAAACAGGGAAGGCCCCAAACACATCTTGCTGATGAAACGATGAACAATTATAAATCAAAGAGCATTTTTGTGCTGCTGACTGACACAGTTCCTGCCCTCTCTCTGTCTTTTCTACATCCATAAAGAAACTCAAGTTTTTAAAATTAAAAAGAAAGAAAAAGTAGAAAAAAGGAGAGAGTGGTGGGAGCAGAAGAAAGGGTGATGAGGTGGAATTACATACTTCATATTTGCCGAAGTTCTAAAGCAAAATAAGAAATCAGCCTTTCACGACCTTTAAAGGAGCAAAGATAGCATTAAAACAATGACAGGAAAACCCTCTGGACGATGGGCGTCTTTAAGGACCATCTTCACTTAGGTATCAAACAGAGCACATCCAACTCCGTTTTGGAAAAAGTAATTCCTTCAAAAGAGTGAAGATAAACATTTCTTGTAATTTCCTTTTCTGCAAGTTGGGTTCTGCAATATTAGTTCTTAGATTAGTCCACCCCCAGTACAATATTAAAATCTGCCCAAGACTTTGCTGTGAAATGCCAGTTAAAGCTGAAGAAGCACTGTTACACAGTCTGCAGTTGGAAGATCATAAAAAAATCATTCTTACCTCTGAACCATCATGACCTCGGCTCATTTAAAGGAACTGAAGACAGTGCTTAAGACAAAAGACACACGTATTAAGCACTTGTGTGACTTGTGTGCTCTGTGTGTGTGTGTGCGCGTGCGCGCATGTGCTTGCATTTTCTCCAACTACAAACCAGTGGAAGTAGGAACTTAAAAACCCCCGACGCCTTCCGCTGCCATATAATCTCAAGGAAATGACCATACTGTTTGTTGCTTTGATTAGAAACAAAAGCCTTTCAATATGAGTCACGGGAGAAATGGGAAAATAAAAACAACTGAAAAACTTCTGCTATTTCTTTTGGCCACTCAAAGGCTTTCTTTACTACACATTTAAAACATGATGAAATGTCATCTACTGTTTTCTAAACTTCATTGATAATGCAAGCTTTAGTTTGGGTAATTATTCAGAGATAGGCAATGCCATGTACAAATCTAAACTTCAATTTTGGCTCTTCGTTCTACGCTTGTTCTGGATGAGGCTGGGAATTTAATGAATATAAATAAAAATAATATTTAACTCAACTTTGCTACTCACAGCCAGTTGATGTCAACAGCTTTTCCACTCAGAAAGAAACTCAGAATTCCATGGAACAACCTTAGTAAAATTAATCAGAGATGCCAGCTGCAACAGAAAATCTTGGCAGAATGATGTGGTCTCAGAAAAGATTCATTTCACCATTTGCATTTAATGAAATCATTACTATTAAAGTCATTCAGTGAATAGGAAATAATTAAAATACATTATGCTTGAAGGAAGAGAGAAAAACATATAGAATATAGGAAAAATAATCAATTTACTTTTTTTAAAAAAAAGAATGATTAAGTAAAAGCTTGGGACAGGGTATCATGCTCCTCCCACCTGAAAAAAAGAACAGTCTGGAATTTTGCTCAAGAGTATGGTACGGATAAGAAGATAACCGTAAGACTAAGTCTCTAAGACTCTCTAGAGTCAGAGAAACCTGGTGTTTTACAGCTGTATATATCCGTGGGAAAGTTACTTGATCTTTCTGAGAATTGGTTCCCTCCTTTGTAAAATGGAGATAAAAATCCTGATATCCTTCAGGAGTGCTGGGGGAATTAAAAGAGATAGTTCATGGAAAGCTCAAAGAATTTGCCTGGGAGATACCACAGGTATCTAAATACAGGGTGGGGTACCTCCCTTTACCCCCACAAAATGTTAATCTCTCAGAAACCAGGGAGCAGCTTTATCTTCAAATCCTTGCAAAGACTCTAATTACTATGACCACAATATATTGTCTGGGGAAGACACGGCAGCCTGTAACAACTTCAGTCAATGCCAAATTTGGATGAAAATAGAAATCACTTGATGATATCAGTAGAAAAGGTTAGAAAGGCAAAACCTTTAATACAGATTTAGTAATTATTTGTGAGCGTGTGACCTCCCAATTGGAGGGGTTGGATGTTAGAAGAAACAAGTTACTTAAACATTATTTCATGCATATATACTTATAGGATAAATGGAAAAAGGAAAAAAAAATGCTGGTCAATGATATTCCCAGAAAAGTATCACATATGGAGACTGAAGAAGTGCTATATAGCTCAAACAACTTGGGCAGAAGTGGAGATGCTGTGCTGTGATACAAGGATGACTCAAAGAAGACTTTTGTTTCAGTGCCAGCACACAGATGCACGTGAAGAAGTTGAATTAAATTATTCAATCAAGAAAGAAAACATTCCGGTTATTAATCTGCATAACAAGTGTTATGACACTCCTACTATAAGGAGTAAATTTTCTAATATTTCATATATATTTCTATACTTTTATATAGGTTAATCCAAAACATTTGCTCTGAGTCTTCTCGTTGGGAAGGTGGGGAGTTATTATAGTACTTTATTTGACAGAACCTTCTATTTGTTAACATATAACAGTAAAAACTCAATACATGGTACCTTTTCTTACTGGGCTGGAGAGTCAACTGAGAGAACTAGTGGGACATTTCTGACTGTATGGTAAAAATGTTTTCACTGTTGAAGGACAATCAGAATTTTGATAGCCAGTTTCAGCAGCAAGATGGGCTAGATCAGGCAAGGCTAAAACCAGGAGGCCAGGGCAGCTTGAGGGCCAGGTGAAGGTTGACAGATCAAATTCGGGAGAAGGCTGGGCAAGCTCAGGTTATGGTGTGAGAACACATAGAGATGGGAGTCTATCAGGAGTATTAAAATTAGGAGGCCAGGCGCAGTGTCTCACGCCTGTAATCTCAGCACTTTGGGAGGCTGAGGTGGGCGGATCACCCGAGGTAAGGAGTTTGAGACCAGCCTGGCCAACATGGCGTAACCCTGTCTCTACTAAAAATACAAAAATTAGCCAGGTGTGGTGGCACATGCCTGTCTTCCCAGCTACTTGGGAGGCTGAGGCAGGAGAATTGCTTCAACCTGGGAGACAGAGGTTGCAGTGAACCGAGATCGCGCCACTGCACTCCAGCCTGGATGACAGACCAAGACTCCGTCTCAAAAAAAAAAAAAAAAAAAAAAAAAAAATTAGGAAACAGGATCCCTGCTTTTCTATAGGGACACTATCCAAATAACTGGGGGTTGGGGGGAACCCCATATCCCCATATAAAGAGGATGAATATGTGATTCCAGACTGACCAATAAAATCACTCTATCCCAATATGATGGTTAATACTTAGCGTCAACTTGATTGGATTGAAGGATGCCAAGTATTGATCCTGGGTGTGCCTCTGAGGGTATTGCCAAAGGAGATTAACATTTAAGTCAGTGGGCTGGGAAAGGCAGACCCACCCTTCATCTGGGGGCACCATCTAATCAGCTGCTAGTATGGCTAGAATATAAAGCAGGCAGAAAAATGTGAAAAGACAAGACTGGCCTAGCCTCCCAGCCTACATTTTTCTCCCATGCTGGATGCTTCCTGACCTCGAACACCAGACTCCAATTTCTTCAGTCTGGGGACTCGGATTGGCTCTCCTTGCTCCTCAGCCTGCAGTCAGCCTATTGTGGGACCTTGTGATCATGTGAGTTAATGTGAGTTAATGCTTAATAAATTCCCCTTTATATATATATAATATATATAACATAACATATTATATATAACGTATTATATAACATACAACATATAATATATAACATATAACATACAATATAATATATATTATATATAGTATCCTATTAATTCTGTCCCTTTAGAGAACCCTTACGAATATACCCCATACCCATTAGTTATAGGGATCAGAGAAGAAGTATCTCTGTTTTTGTTTGTTCTGGAGTTACAAAGTTGCTTGGGTGAGAGTCTGGAACTACCAGGAAACCTCATGCCAGACAGAAGTGTTGGAGAGAGACAGACTCCAATGTCATTGTCTGAATTACTAAATGCCATTGAACCTGAAGTCATTCCCTGGCTTTTTCAGTTACTGAGTCTATAATTTCCGTTTCTGCTCAAGCTAGTTCTGATTTTCAAACAAAACTTTATTTGCGAACAAAAAGATCCTATCTAATATGTCAGTTTGTGTGAGAAAAGATAATTGGAATCTGACACCATTAGTCCACTGACCAACACTGTTCGAGAATGTGGGTGCTTATAAACACAGGATTGGGGAGTTTGGTGGGGCTTTAGGAGCAAAGATGGGACAAGGGCATAGGTGCCAGGGATTCAGTCTTGAGGAAATGGGAGGAAATGGATAATTCCTGCAGGAGTGGGGTATCAGACAGGAGTTTTGCAATCAGTAAATCAGAAGGGGTCCCAGATAACTGGCATTCAAAGACCAGAACAGGACAGTGGCAAAGCTGATGCTATATCCAACCTGAAACAAATGTTCTTCCAAATGCCTTCTGCCATGCAGCCAGACACAAGGCAAGGTTTAACCTGGGATTAGGGAATGTAGACTTGGGGAGCCATGTTTAGGAGTCCCACTGAAAATGAAACTGTATCCTGGAATAGGTCCAAATGAAATATGAGCTTCTATGTGAAACCGTGCCTATAAAATACAAATTGTGACACAGTTGGATGATCACCTAACTGGTGAGCTTGTACATACGTATTGGTGACTTTGTGGCAGCTTTCATTGACTGTGAGGGTGGAACAAGGGATATATGTCCACCAATTTAAGGAAAAATATGTGGAAGCAGGATCCTGACTTTTATCTTTAAGAGAAGCTTTGCGTTTTATCACAAAAGTATCACTTTCATCACAGAACATTTCACAAACTGAATGAATGCCAGACGCACCATAAAATTGCAACAGAGGCAATGTATTGTAGTTTTCCAAAACTCTGATGGCTGGGCATGGAACTAAACCATTTGTCATAAAGTAAGAGGACAAACTTTAAGACCAGCTCATCTCCTCCTAAGTTTAGTGAGGTTCACACTAAAGAAAAAAATATTTCCTCATAACTTCTCATCTTTCTCTAATTCAGCCTCTAGAAACAGTTCAGTTCGGCTCAAATATTTCTTGAGCATCAAATACATGCAGAGGCCTTACAAGGAAGTCAAAGATGAAAACACCATGGTTCTGACCTTCGACAAATTTACAGCCTGGACCTGGCATCTCTCAAAAAGAGAAGAGTAATCACTTTATTTGTCACCTCATAGTCAACTCTGCAATTGAGGAATTACACATTCCTTTCACGCACATGCTGGTTTCCGTTTTTAATCTTTTATCAATCTGTATGTCAGAGCTTCTTGGATACCTGATGATTTTTCTTAAATTTGCATTCATTGCAAATTTAAGAAAAATTTTCTTTTTTGTAATTATTTTTACAAAATTACAAAAATATTTAAATTTTTACAATTAAAAATAATTGTAAAAAATTATTTTTACAAAAAATAATTTTGTAATTATTGTTTTGAACGCCTATCAGGTATTGGACATCAGAGCTGGGTGTGTGGCCTATGTACGCCCACAGGATTCAGTGTTCAGAAGGGCCTCATGCTTGGTTTAGTGTTCTGCTGTCTCACAATTCTTCATCATTTTTGAACAAGGAATCCCACATTTTCATTTTGCATTGTGCTATGGTTTGAATGTCCCCACTAAAACTCATGTTAAAATTTAATTGCCATTCTCACAGTATTAAGAGATGGGACTGGCCAGATCAGGGGGCGGGGGGCGGGGGCACATGCCTGTAATCCCAGCAGTTTGGGAAGCCAAGAACAGATTGCTTGAGTTCAGGAGTTTGAGACCAGCCAGGGCAATATGGTGAAACTCCATCTCTACAAAAAACACAAAAATTAGCCAAGTGTGATGGCATGTGCCTATAGTCCCAGATACTCAGGAGGCTGAAGTAGGAGAATCACTTGAGCCTAGGAGGTTGAGGCTGCAATGAGCCAAGACTGTGCCACTCTACACTCCAGCCTGGGTGTCACAGTGAGACCCTGCCTCATAAACAAACAAACAAACAAACAAAAAAAGAAGTGGGACCTTTAAGACATGATAATGAATTAATTCATTATTACAGTAGTAGATTAGTTATCATGGAGGTAGGTTTCTAATAAAAGATAAGTTCAGCCCACATTTTTCCTCTTTCTTCCTATGAACCTGTGTGCTCTTCTGCCTTCAGCCATGTGATGACCCTGCCAGATGCCAGTGCCATGTTCTTGGACTTCCAGCCTCCAAGAACCATAAGCCAAATAAATCTGGTTTTTGTTTTGTTTTGTTTTTTCTGAGACGGTGGGGGAACAGTGGTGAACAGGAGAGGTATCCAGAGGGGGGCATGAAACAAAAAATAATTTCATTCATAAATGAGGTAATTTCAGATAAGAGCAAGACTTAGGAAGAAAATAAAGCAGGAAGACATGATAAAGAGGGGTGGAGAATGCTGTTTGGGGAGAGTGAGTTCTTGAATTAAGACTGGAGGTCAGGAAAGAGCCAGTCACAGGAATAATTGGGTTCAGGACCATTTCTGCCTTGTTCAGGGCTATAACATGTGGAACCTGGAAAGTTCTCAACTAATATTTTGAATGAATAGAACTTCTGTTTAAAAAGGAAAAGTACCAAATACAGAAAATTAATTCATAATTTAGTACAAACTGGGACTGACCGATAAGGAACATTTAAGTTTATTTAAGGTCTCCTTCAGGATCACATGTTTTAGCAGCTGGAGGGGGTGCACCATGTCCAGGAAAAACAAACCTGATGGAAAAGTTCATTACTCATATTCCCCTCTAGATAGAAAAAGAGGGAAAACTTTTGGGCTAGGCAAATTTTCTTGCTTTCTTAACCATAAATGGAAAAACAGAGATGAAAAGAGGTAGGGAGAGAAGCAGGCATGGTAGGGGTTTCCTTTCTGTCTGTCTCATAGGATGAAGGCCATGACTTTTGACTTGGTTTTACCATAAGGGACGTGCAGTTTTTTAGGTGATGCACATAAACTTTGTAAAATTGAGTCTCATCTCTGTGTTTGGAAAAATGAAAAGGGTCTTCAAAATTCATTCTTGAAATCCACTTTACAAATGGGAAACTGAGGCACTGAGATGTGTGGTAGCAAAAGTCTCCCCAGTTGGGGGTAGAAGAACAGGATTTGAACCCAGGGCCCATGCTCTTACACAAGGCCTTTCCATTTGGCCATTGTAGACAAGGTGGAATGCATCCAGGGGTTAACACTCAGGCATTGTGTTAGATTTCCTTCCTGTCTTTCTGCAGAACCTGGCCTTTTGTTTTGTTTTCCCCTTTCTCTCTCCCTTTGTATTCCTTTAAAGCCAAAACAAAAAAGTTTTTATAATGGAAAATTTCAAGTACACACAAAAAGTCAAAGACCAGTGTAATAACCACCTCCCATGTTTCCACCTAGTTTTAAGTTATCAACGCCTGGCTAATATTGTTTCATTTATATTCTCACCTACTTTCTGCCCTCCTGTATGTATTATTTTGAAGCAAAACCAAGACTTAACTAATTTCATCTGTAAATAATTCAATATAAAAGATAAGGACTCTTTCTTAAACATAACTCTAAATACTTAAAAAAGTTAACAAAAATTCCTTAATATCATCAGATATCTAGTCTTTAAATATCCAATTATCTGATTAATGTCTTTTTTCCCCAAGTTTGTTTGAATCAAAATTAAAAAAAGAAAAGCTCCACATTTTGCAATTGGTTGATATTTTCCTCAGGTCTTTGTTAACCTACAGGTTCCTGTTCCATCCATCTCTCTCTTTTTCTCTCATCTCTCTCTCATTGCAATTTATTTGTTGAAGAAACTAGGCTGTTAATCCTGTAAATTCTCCTACCACCTAGGTTTTGCTGATTGCATTCTCCTGGTATCACTTAAGATGTTCCTCTGTTTACTATGGTTCCTGTAGGTTGGTTGAGTCCCAAGGCTCTATCAGATTTCAGTTAGATCTTTTTTGGCAATACTATCTCATAGATCACCACTTGTGTTTTTTCATTAGAAGAGCCATTTCTTTTTGTGACATTAGCAGCTGCTAATGCTCAATAGCTATATCATTTAATTAATTAGGGGTTGCAGTATGATGGCTTTCTAATTGTATTATCCTTTACTTACTAGCTAGAATATTTCTATAATGAGAGATTTTTTTCCTTATCTATTAATTGGTTACCCAGTAGTATAATTCATACAAGAAAGGCAGAGAAAATGTTTGACTCTTTATTTGCCAGTTTCCAAAATAATGAATTGGGTACTTTCAAGGGTGGTCAAAATGTATTTTGTCATTATGAACATATACATTTAAATATAATTTATGTGTTTCAATCCATTAAAGTTATTTTCTCTCTTTTAAAATTTTCTTTACTGATATTCAGATTGGCCCATTTTGGCCAGTGGGAGCCTCTTCAAGCCAATTTCCAAGTCCTTGTGACATGATTTTAGTAGTATTTGTCAGCTTCCTTGCTCCCTGGGATAAAAAGATGCTCATCTTTTGCATTTACTGCTCAAAACTTGGGCATTGTCTGTTACTGCTGTTTGTTTCATTTAGAAAATTACACTATAAATTATGCATAATAAAAATACGTATTTTAGGTATTACAGCCATGTTATCCACATCCCCACCAAGATATAAAACATTTGCAGAAAGCTACCTCTGCCAATCTTTCCCTACCTCGCAAAAACAACTACTATTCAGATTTCTATCACAACAGATTAGTTTTTCCTGTTTAGAACTTCATACAAATTGAATTATAGAGTATGTATTTTTTAATACCTGGCTTCTTTTACTGAGCAAAATGTTTTTAATATTCATTCATGGTGTTGCATGCATTAGCAATTCATTCTTTTTTTAATCACTGAGTAGTATCCATTGCATGAATATAGTATAGTTTATTGATCTCCTCTCTTGTTAGTGGAAATCTGAGTTGTTCTCAGTTTGGGGGTATTAGAAGCTAATAAGCTATTAATATTCTTTCACAAGCTGTGTGTGTGCGTGCATGTGTGTGCGTGTGTGTGCACATGCATATGTTTTCATTTCTCTTGAATAAATGTGCATGAGTGGAGCTAACAGATCATAGGATTAATGTATGTTTAACTGCCCAACAATTTCCTAAAAGGTCATACCATTTACCCTGCCAATATATGAGAGACCTGGTTATCCCACATCTTTGCCAAAATGTGGTATTATAGGTCTTCTTAATTTTAGTTATTTTAGTGAATGTGAAGTAGTAGAAGCATTTGTGCTTAGGTGACTTTTTTTTTTTTTTTTTTTTTTTTGCACAGGTATAGGTTTAATTGTAGGTGATAATTGTAGATTAATAATAGCAAGCACTTAGGTAGTACTTAAAATGTGCCATACTCTGTTCCTGTTTATTATAAGTATGAGGTCGGGACTATTATTATTATCTCCATTTTACAGATGAGAAAACCGAGGCATAGAGAGGTTAAATAACTTACATGAAATCACACTCAGGAAGTAGCAGATGAAGGCTTTGAACCTACACAGTTTGGCTCCAAAGTTCAGGCTCTTGACTTGTATGCTCTTCTACCTCTCACAATTGTTAATAGGAATCCTTTCCAGTTCTCTAACATTTCACTGAGACACTGGTAAATATTTCTGTTTAAGACAACTGTCACGAGGTCAGGAGTTCGAGACCAGCCTGACCAACATGGTAACACCCCGTCTGTACTAAAAATACAAAATTAGCTGGGTGCAGTGACGCGTGCCTGTAGGCTCAGCTATTCAGGAAGCTGAGGCAGGAGAACTGCTTGAACCTGGGAGGCGGAGGTTGCAGTGAACCGGGATCCTGCCACTGCACTCCAGCCTGGGTGACAGAGTGAGACTCTATCTCCAAACAAACAAACAACAACAACAACAATAAAACTATCGTGTTAATTTAAAAATCCTCTACTTTTAAAAATAAAGAACTGTGAATTTTAAACAATTTCCTTCTACTCCTGCCCATCTTATTCTGAACTTAAACATTTTCCTTATATCAGCACGTCTCCAATTTTTATTATATTTTTCCTAAAAAGTTTTTTATTTTGAATACTTTTGTTGTTGTTGTTGTTGTTGTTGGACAATTCTTCTGGAAGTCCTGACTTTCAAGTCCTGAGCTCATATTGTATCAGAATGCTTTTTATAGTAAAAAAATAAACAAAAAGTGAAAATAACTTTAATAATATGGATCTATATTCTCAGTATCTCCAGGTAGGGCAGTGCCAAGGTTGGTGAGGTCAGCAGATTAGCAATACCATGAAAGTCCCAGGCTTCTTCGATTTTTCCACCCAGCACATTCTTCTTAGGTAACATTCCCTCATGCTTGCAATATAGCTGCCAACCTTGAAGCTCTCACATCTCCACTCCAGAAAAAAGGATCACTTCTTTTTACCATGCGTTTTTTGGGGGTTTTTTTGTTTGTTTTTTGTTTTTTGTTTTTTTTTAAATAGAGACGGGTCTTGCCATGTTGCCTGGGCTGGTCTTGAACTCCTGAGCTCAAGTCATCCTCCCATCTGGACCTCCCAAAGTGTTGGGATCATAGGCATGAGCCTCTGCCCCTGGCCTCCCTGCCTATTTTTAAGAGTAGACAGCTTTTTAAGAAATGACTCCCCATTGACCAGGGCTGGGTCCTATGTTTACCCTAAACCAACCCCTGGGAGAAGAATAAGGTCATCATGACTAGCTTCAACCACAGCTTCAAAACCAGTGTACTGAGGCAACTGGTGTACTGAGCCATTGGTCTTTTCAGCCCTGGAGGCGGTCAGAGACACTTCAGTGATCACCTCTAGCCTGAGCAGCCTCTTCCATTTACTCCAGGTGCCACACAAACACTATCATTTTCTGTGCATTCTATGACATGAGAGTAAGTAGGGAAGCACTGGGTTAGAGACCAATCAGTATTTCCCCAAGTTATATGGGCAAGGGGGTGATATTGATCCCCGAACCAAATCAGGCCTCTCAGGATGAAAGAAGCAAACAATGGATGTTTAAATCAGGCTTAGAAAATGAACACAAAACAAGAGAACCCACAGGGAGCAAAGTGACAAATTATGTCACGTGACTATCTTGCCTGTCCCACCACCTCAGTTGCTGCCTTGATGATTCTGACTTCCAAACATCCTGTCCTTCTAGCTCAAACTCCGAGGACAGGAACATTCAAGTTTGGCCAAGCTGAACCAGGGGACAGACAGAGGACAGGCTGGCCCCTTGGTGGCCACAGCAGGAAGCATGCGCTGGGAACTGCTGTTTTGCCATCTGCCTGGTGGGCACCTCCAGAAGGAGGATTGGGTGCTAACAGTATGCCAGTGGTGAGTGGGCAGCTAAAATAAATGACAAAACATCATTGGGAAACTTCCTGCAGCAATTCCAATTTGCCTCTGAGTCAGCCTGGCTCTGATTAAAGTCTATACACAAACAAATCCGTGGGTCAATGCATCTTCACCCTCAGGGCACTATCTCCAGAATAACCATGGCGTTAATGGGATCCACAGTTTCAATCATCTCCCGAGTAATCAGTTCTGGTGCCTCCCCAAATGAGACAAATGACAGTTTCATGGTCGCTCGTGGCTATGAAATCTCACTGAGACAATTCAACTCTGCTTAAATTATATTTAAGTTAATAAATATGAATTCAGATGGCCAAAGAAGCTCAAAAACCCCTGGGCATCTAAGACGAAAAAGAAAAAATAAATGGTGCATCATTCTATTCTCCTACCCCAAGCTTTCTCACTTGTGTTTTTTTAAAAAATAAATTAAGGCCTTGGTGATTCCTTCTCAGTTTATCTAAATGAAGTTTAGGCCATTTACAGAAGAGATAAAACAAAATTGCTGAAATTCACTAAACAGTAAAGGAGGAAATCACAGTATGAAACCAAACAGTATAGTGATTATAAAAAGCAATAACTATTCTCAGCCATTTCTAAAGCTTAAGATTTTAGTGCATAACAGAGAGGCTATGTGAACATCTATCTTTATGACACTTGGGTTTTAACCAGAAATGCTCTATATAAACTTATTTTAACTATACAAGGAAATTCCATATCACTCTGAGATGACAAATACTCTCCAGGAGACTAAAACCTGCTCTCAAGTCTGGCTCTAAAATTGTTCTCAAACCAATTTATACTGTGACAAAATACAGTATGTGTTTCCCCCAATGTTATTGGGCAAGAACAACTCCAGTATTCCAAGTATCATGGTCCTTAAGAAAGTTATGGAAATTGGACATCTCTACTAATAAATGAAGTAAAATAAAAACAAAGAAAATACATATTTCTGGCCAGCAGACTGGTATAGATCAAAGTTGTTAGCTAAAGTGTGGACAAGAAAGATTCTTATTCACTTGATAGTAGCATAAATCAATACAATCTTTTTTTTTTTTTTTTTTGAGATGGAGTCTTGCTCTGTTGCCCAGGCTGGGGTGCAGTGAAGCAATCTCAACTCACTGCAAACTCTGCCTCCCGAATTCAAGCAATTCTCTTGCCTTAGCCTCCCGAATAGCTGAGATTACAGGTGCACATCACCACGCCTGGCTAATTTTTGTGTTTTTAGTAGAGATGGGGTTTCACCACGTTGGCCAGGCTGGTCTTGAACTCTTGACTTCAAGTGATACACCTGCCTCGGCCTACCAAAGTGCTGGGATTACAGGTGTGAGCCACCGCACTCAGCCGGTACAACATTTTTGGAAAACCAAATTCCTTCCAAATTTGAGCAATATCATTTCAAAGTGCTCATTTCACAGAAATTCTCCCACAAATGTTTTATGTATAAGAATGGTTACTGTAGCATTGTCTTAGTAAAACTTAGAAACAGGTCAGGCATGGTGGTTTATGCCTGTAATCCCAGCACTTTGAGAGGCGGAGGGGGGCGGATCATTTGAGGCCAGGAGTTCGAGATCAATCTGGCCAACATGGAAAAACCCCATCTCTACTAAAAAAAAAAAAAAAAAAAAAAAAAAAAATTAGCTGGGCATGGTGGCACAGGCTTGTAATCCCAGCTACTTGGGAGGCTGAGGCATGAGAATTTTTTGAACTCAGGAGGCGGAGGTTGCAATGGGCCTAGATTGCACCACTGAATTTTAGCCTGGGCAATAGAGGGAGGCTCTGTCTCACCAAAAAAAAAAAAAAAAAAAAAAAAAAAAAATTTGAGAACAACTTAATGTCCATCAGTAGGAGACTAATGAAATTAATTATAGTTCATTCTCACCATTGAATACACACTTATTAAAAATAATGACATATATCAGTATGTAAGACATGTAAGTAAATACAGTTTAGAATAAATTATGTAGGATGATCTCACCCCTGTAAAAATTCATATCATAATAATATGATATGTATGTCACTATATGTTTAGAAAGTATCTGGTGAATATATACCCTGTTAATAACCATTAAAGAACCTTCATGTTCTAAGCCATGCATATCTCTAACAATTAAATTTATTAACATATGTTGCCTTAATGATAAAAACTCTATAGTTCTTAAAAGAGCACAAATGCGCCCTTTTCTTCAATAGTATTCATATCAATAATAATTAATAATCTTTGTGGTTTTTTGTTGTTTTGCTTTTTGTTTTGTTTTTAGACAGGGTCTCACTCTTTTGCCCAGGCTGGAGTGCAGTGGGACTATCACAGCCCACTGCAGCCTCAACCTCCTGGGCTCAAGTGATCCTCCCACCTCAGCCTCCTGAGTAGCTAGAACTACAGGTATGTGCCACTATGCCCGACTAATTTGTATTTTTTGTAGAGATGAAATTTTGCCATGTTGCCCAGGCTGGTCGTGAACTCCTGGACTCAAGTGATCCACCCATCTCAACCTCCCAAAGTGTTGGGTTTACACCGTGCCCAGTGAATAATCATTTTTAAACGGACATACTAGACAAACACTTGGAGACACTACTGCCCTTCTGGCACTGTGTGAATGGACACAAAGTTAAATTAAACAGATCTTTATTCTCCAGAAATGGTCTACACAAGAGCCTGGATCAAATGTTTTGAATAGGACATTTGACAAAATTGTAAAAATATTATAGATATTCTTGCTATAAAATATTTGATTTCAGAATAATATGAAAGTAAGAGAAGCAGAAACTTCTCCTTCATCCACTTCCACTTCTACTTCCCAGAGGTAAAAATTATTTCTTAATAATTGGGGTTATACATGTCAAGCCCCATCCCTCCACACACATGAACACATATACACATTGTTGGCATATATCCACAACAATACATATACATACATATATACACACACATACACACATCCCATATATTGTTCTGTACTTTGTTTTTGTTTTTACCCAAAAAATATATCATTGACAATTATCTGGGCCAATGGTTTTGTTTTTACCCAAAAAAATATATCATTGACAATCATTTGGGCCAATTTTCAACTCCATTCTTTCTCCTGATCTCATAGAATTCCATAGTACCGAGGTACCATCATTTAATTAACCATTCTGCTTATTCTCACTGCTTTGTTATTTGAAATATGAAAATATGAAAATCCTGGCACATGCACCATTACATGAGAATGTCCTTAGGAGGATTTCCTGAAATGGAAATGCTTGGTCAAAGAGAACAAATATCTTACATTTTGACTGTAAACAACTAAACTGCCCTAAAAAAAGTTTGCAACAATTTATCAAAACAATTATAATTTAATGCTTCTGCTTTAAAATATCCATTTCCTCTCATTCTTATTTTAGATAATTTCACCTATATGACATATATCAGTATGTAAAACATGTTACAGTCCCATTTCTGGGATGCTTTTCCTTCTCTCTTTTTTATTTTATCTATTTTAGTGGCCAAGGCCTTTTTCTAAACTATAATTTACTGAGTTCTTGTCATGTTCTAGGCATCAGTTTAAGTAGTCACACAGCACTCTCCCATTTAAACCCGACAACATCATGAGATACCATGTTCCCATTTTACAGATGAGGAAATCGAGGCTCAAAGGGGTTGAGAAACATGCTCTGAGTCACCCAGCCAGTAAAGGATGTGGGCCAGTATTGGAACTCATACCACTTGACTCCAATGTCCTTAGCTCCCACAGGATATGTGCAAATCACACAAAGGAAACAGATAAAGCGTTCATCCCATTACAACATCTATTAGAACAGACTGATGACATTAGACAGCAGTAAATAATGAATGCAGCTGCTTTGGCTGAGAAAGGCACTGTGGTTTCCCAGGCCACATCCTCTGTCTTTTTTCTCACAGATCCCTCAAGCCTGTGCCTACCCACCTTGTCCTTCTTGGACAGGTGCTTTGCATACTTCTTGAACAAATGCTATCGCCACATTTTGAGTATGTCTCACTCTTCTGCCTTACGCTTGATACTCAGTCCTCCCCAGTGAAGTAGCCCGTGGCATACTCCCACTTCACAGACAAGCCAGCCAAGCTGATAATGCAGGAGCTTCAGTACATAACTGTCTGTAGTACAGTGGTGCAATCACGGCTCACTGCAACCTCAGCCTCCTGGGCTCAAGCAATCCTCCTGCCTCAGCCTCTTGAGTAGCTGGGACTACAGGTACACACCACCAGGTCTGGCTAAATTTTTTGGTATTTTTTGTAGAAATGAGGTTTCACCATGTTGCCCAGGCTGGTCTTGAACTCTTGGGCTCAAGCAATTCTCCCACCTCGGCCTCCCAAAGTGCTGGGATCACAGGTATGAGCCACAGGCCCAGCTTGTTTTCTTCTTTTTAATCAAAGGAAACAGATGAAGTTGTTTATCAAATTTTCATTTGCTGAACTTCATCAAAATTGATAGTAATTTTCTAAAGAATACGCCTATTACAGAGTCTAACCATATTATTTGTACTGACTATTTCAGAGTCACAATATAACTTCAGAAGTAATGTTGCAGGTTGGAGGAAAAAAAAGCAAAAGCTATCTTTAGTGAATATGTTGGCTCATGGTTTTACTTTCTGAAAAAACTTCAGATACACAGTCCTATATACACATAAATACATACATGTATTTGTACATTTTTCATATGTCATACATTAAGTACGCACACACATTTATTTCTTTATAGATTTAAGCAGGACCTATTTAGCTCGGAGAAAAAACACAAGGAAAAGGCCAGGAGAAAAGCAAAAAGGGTAGAAAGAACATAATTAAATTTGATTTACTTAAAACACAATGCACAGATAAAAGTGTGGTGAATTTTTATAACCTAATTTAGTATATGAGCCTGAAAAAAATTAAATGGATGCAACTGTGTGCTGAATAAAGGAGACTGTTCAGATTCTGGCACTAACATCTAAAAAAGAAAAAGATTTTTGAAACTCAGAGTTGGTTTCTGAAGTTTATAGAAGGAAAAACACATTCACTTTAAAAAAAAAAAAAAAATCTCATTCCCAAAAAGAATTTGAGAGCAAAATCTTATGAACTCGGCTGGAACTATATCTGGCATCAATACCTAGAAAGTTCAAAATATAAAAATCCTAAGGAAGAAAGAGCTTCATAAATTTAAGCATGATTTGACAGTTAAGATTCTTTGTATCCTGACCAAAATTGTTTCTAACTTAAACACTGAGTTCATTTAAAAATTGGTAGTAGCCTATTTACTAAAAGAAAATGTACTTTCTCCTAAGAAACATTTGGGAAATACCTGGTATGACTTTTTTCTTCAGCGATGATAATGGCAGATTGTCATTATTTGGTGGTGCTAATTAGACATAATAGCCAGCTCTTGTAACTTAAAGAGTCAAATTCTCTATATATTGTCTATGCTTGCAGAATTTTGAAAAGCTTGAACACAGCCAAAGAGTTGGGGAAAGCAAGCTTTTAATTAAACACTAATAAAGGCCAGAAAAAATGTTGCTTTTGTTTCTGGTTTTTTTTTGTTTTTGTTTTTGTTTTTGCTCCTAAGACTCCAGGCAAATCCAACCAGAAGGGCCGTTCATCCTTTAACTCCAGTGGATGGGAAAGACCTGAGACAGGATCAGAATGATTGAAAAAACGTACATAGAAATGCTAAAAAAAATAAAGAGAGCAAACGGTCTGAAATGTCTGTCAGGAAAAACAGGGCACCTTCCAGAGCCCAACCACAGGGCTGGGTGCAGGAAATAGCGATCACTTGACAGGGCTGACGAGAACTGCAGAAGCTGCCGAGTTCCCTGCCCTGGGCTGGGCACGGGTGGGTACTTGCAGCTGGCAGTACATACAAGCTGGTGTCCTTGAGGGAGCCCACTGGCACCAGGGTTAGAGGAAACAACCTACTCCGCTATCTAAAGCAATGCTTTTCTAATGAAATGGTCATTAGAGAAGCCAAACGAATGTATTCTCAATCAGCTTACACTGGCTTGGGGCTATTTTCAATCATGAAAAAGAATAAACCCACACATACAAATGTATTTCAACATACATGGCTTTGTCCCTACATGAGGTTTCTAAAGTTTCATGGAATGCAAACATTGCCTTTGGGCAGAGTTCTGCTAATGCGGCTTCCCCCTCCTCCAAATGCTTGGTGTCTTCCCACACCACGTGCTGCCGTACCCTTGCCTGGGTCCCCATTGTCTCTTAGCTGGAGATCTGAAATGGCCTCCTGACCGCTCTTACCCCTTTTAAGTCATTCTCCCCAGAGTGGCTGGAGCAAGCTTCTTAAAGTGTAAAGAAGATTCATTTGTTCACTTAATCAACAAGTATTTCTGAAGCACATTTTTGGTTCCAGGTACTGTTTCAGGCACTGGGGAGTCTAACAGTGAAGTCCCCTGCATGCCTTCAGCTGTTAATAACGTTGTGGCAGGGGAAATAAGCATATCAACAAATACATTCATAAAGTCAGGTGGTGTGGTGACAAGGGTTACAGTGAAAAATAAAGCAGGCTAAGACATGGTTGGGAGTCACCTCTCTGGTTGGGGTGACAACTGAAGAGAGACCTACAGGAAGTGATGGGGTAAGCATCATGTAGACTTCTCAGCAATGAGATTCCAGGCAGAGAACATTCTGTGGGCTACAGCTCTCAGGCTGGAATGTGCTTGGCAGGTTTGAGGGACAGCAAGGAGGTCAGGGTTGCTGGAGAAGCGTTAAAGAGGGGAAGGATGCTGGCAGTTAAGACCAGAGGTTGGGTGTGTTTGCTGGAACTGAGGCGGGAGTTGGGAGGAGCCTAGGTAGAAGGAATACTGATCACACAGACACACAGGGGCCTTGTAGAGATAGTAAGGCCGGGTTGTTTCTCAGAGTTGGGAAGTCATGGAAGGGATCTGAACAGAAAAATGACATGATCTGACTGACTTTGAACAAAATCACACTGGAGGCTAGGTTGAGAAAAGACCGTAGGGGTGGTTGGCATTTGTAGAGAGACCAGTTAGGAAGCTATTGCAACCAACCAGCTGAGAAATGAGGGTGGCTTGGCCCCAGAGTCATGGTGATGGAGATGATGATAAGTGGATATATAGTTTGAAGGTAGAGCCAAAGGGATTTGCTGATGGGTTAGAAGTAGAATGTGAGTGTTGAAAACTAGCCAAGGTTTTCATTTCAGCACCCGGAAGTGGAGTTGCCATTTACTGACAAATAGCTGACTACAAAGTAAGCTCCGAGAGGGCAGAGCTTTTTGTTGGTTTCTTGCTGTATCTCCACTGCCTCGACCAGGCCTAGAATGTAATAAGCCCTCAGTAAATATTTGTTTAAATGAATGCACAAGTTATTCCTACATCTGAAACATCTTCAATGGCTTCCCACCACACTTACAGCAAACTCTAGAACACCAGGGCACCGTGTGATCTAATCTCTGCTTCCTTGCCAAACCCACCTCTGATGACCTTAACATTTCTTGCAACACTTTGGCCACTCCACTCTGCTCTCCAGTCCTACAAACATCCTAAGGTCTTTCCTGCCTCAGTGTATTTGCATCTGCCATTACCTCCACTTGGAGTGCTGTTCTCCTTGGTCTGCACAAGCCAAGCTCCTTCTCATCCTTTGAGTCTTGACATTAATAAAACCTCGGAAAGAAGCCTTTTGTCACATTTCTCCCTGCCAGCTTCATCCCCAGTGGACTCTGAGCTCCACAAGGACAGGGTCTATCTCTGTCTGTTATGCTGTTGTATCCCAAGTGCCCAGAAAAGTGCCTGAAAGGTAATAAATATTGTTCAATAAAAAGTGCTTTAATAAACAATGAGGCTGGGCATGGTGGCTCATGCCTGTAATCCCAACACTTTGGGAGGCTGAGGCGGGTGGATCACCTGAGGTTAGGAGTTGGAGACCAGCCTGGCCAACATGGAGAAAGCCCGTCTCTACTAAAAATACAAAAATTAGCTGGGCGTGGTGGCACACACCTGTAATCCCAGCTACTTGGGAGGCTGAGGCAGGAGAATCACTGGAACCTGGGACGTGGATGTTGCAGTGAGCTGAGATCATGCCACTGCACTCCAGCCTGGGTGAAAGAGCAGGACTCTGTCTCAAAAATAAATAAATAAACAAATAAACAAAAAATGAATGAAGATATCTGATAGAATGGTAGTTTAAATGATGATATCCAGTGTATATCATAGTCCACTCTTTTTAAGCATTATATATGTGTGTATATACCCACACATATACATACACAAATATTCATTTATTTTTCACTATTACCTTAGAAGACAGGTATAATATTAATATCTCCAATTTAAAAATGAGGCACAGACATGGAGTAACTTGCCCAGGGTTATACATGTAATGGGTAGCAAAGCAGGGATTTGAACTCAGGCAGTGTAGTTCTAATGTCTGTGCCTTTAAACCCCTAAGATTTACAAAGATTCCCTTGTGCTGATGCGAAACACCTCCATGATTTGACTTTAGGGATAACTGGGGTGACAGGAGGAGAGAGAACTCTCAGCCAGGCGTTTGTGGATGCTTGCATGTTTGCAATTAGAAACAAACAACCTCACAAAAGACTTTGTCTTCTTTTGAAGTGGAAAGGCTACTTAAAGAAATAGACCAGGCAGTCTTGCCAACTCTTCTTATTTTAGTTTAAGTGAGTTTATCAAATCCGGCTATGTTTACAGAGTTTGGCAGAGGGAGAGATTAGAGACTAGGAGAGTGCTAAAAAGAAATGTAGGTAAACGTAGAAAAGGAAGGGGCTGACTTTAGGTAAGTGGCAAACTAAGTTCATCTCATTCAATGACTCAAGTGGATGAGATTAGGATTTAGACACATCTAAGCTCCAATCTTTGCTCATGAACAAGTTAATTAACAACTGTGAACAATTCTGCATTTGCCAAATGGGTTTAATTATACCTACTTAACATCGTTAGAAGAATTAAATAAAATGGTGAATATAAAATGCTCAGCACTGTGTCTGACATATAGAGAAATGTTTATTAAATAAATATAACTGGCCAGGAATGGTGGCTTATGCCTGTAATCCCAGCACTTTGAGAGGCTGAGGTGGGAGGATTGTTTGAGGGCAAGATTTCAAGACTAGCTTGGGTAACAACAAGATCTTGTCCAAAAAAAAAAAAAAAAAAATTGCTGGGTGTGGTGGTGCACCTGGAGTCTTAGCTACTTGAGAGGATAAGGTGAGAGGATCACTTGAACCCAGAAGCATAGGACTGCAGTGGGCTATGATTGCACCAATGCACTATAGCCTGAGACACAGAACAAGACCCTGTCTCAATCAATCAATTAATTGATCAATAAATACTTAAGATGAGCCAGGCAGCCTAGTGAAATCTTTATTTACATAATCTTGTTTTGTCCCCTCAACAACCCTGGGAGTTAGGCACTATTATTTCCTCATCTTACAAAAGATAAAATGAGGCACCAAGAAGTCAAGTAACTTGTCCATGTCACACACCTATTAAGTAGGGTATTTGGGCTTAAATCCCAGTCAGAGTTTGCACTCTAGTATGATAACTTTTGGCTTAGGATCAAGTCTTTGCAAGGGGTCTAAATTTTTACATTTGAAGAGCTACTATTTCTCCATCAATGCTATCGTTAACCTTTATACCAAATTTAAAAGATCTTATTTTATTTTTTTTATAGGTAAATAAACAGGCTTAGAAAGGGTAAGCAGCTTGGCTCAAGGTCATATAGCCGATAAGTGATGGAGATTTGATTTTTATCCCATGTTCAGCTGACTCGAGCCCATTCTATTTCCCTATTTTATCAAGGACCTTTTCTCTGTTAGGTAATAAGCATCTAATCGAATTTTAATGAGACAAACTAATTCCTGTAAAAATATTTGCTGGCTACACTACCCAAGGGTAGCATGATGCTTATAATAACCAGGTCTTCTTAGCAATTGCAAATCTCAGGGTCAGATCAGAGGACAGCTTACACAGATGGAAAAGATAGCAGTTATGGGGTCCTAGAGCCTTTGTGCATGAGGATATTGAGTTCTTAGTACTATGGAGTGAGGGTCAGAGTTAGGAGGAAGAAAATTTAACAGTTTCCTGTCAGAGAGACAGAAATAAAGCAACTAAAAGTTGTGAGCCTGTTTGCTTTTCTAGTATCAATCAAACAGACAGTAGCATTAAGATGCTAGTGCTGCCTGATAAAATCCTGTGCCATAAAACCATGTGTCCACAGTGTGTCTACACAGTGGTCAGTGGGCCCCTTTCCTGGTGGCCACGCAGACTACAGTTCTTCATCTGGGTGGTGAGAGGAATGAGTCAAGGCTTCTGCAAACTTTAGAAGCTTCAAAGGTTAAGAAATTACGTGCATAAGAATTATGAACAATGCATATATGAAGATAATTTGCCAGACATTCATCCAACTATTCATCTATCCATCCAATTGCCTACCCACCCACTTTCCCATCCAATCATCCATCCACCCACCCACCCACTTATCCATCCACCCATCCAAGCATCCATCCAACCAAACACCTCCCTCTCTATCCTACCTACCATTCGTCCATCCAACATCCACCCATTTAACAATCCACCCATCTACCCATTCATCCACCCACCCACCCACTTACCTGTCCAACCTTCCATCCATTCATCCATCCACCCCATTCCATCCATCCATCCATCCATCCATCCATCCATCCATCCATCCAATCATCTATTTAACCAAGCACTCATCTATTGGTCCATCCATATAACATCTAACAGTGTTTTTAGTGCTTTTAAATATTAATACATTTAATTTTTATAACCATCCCAAGAAAATAACTATTTGATGTAGGTACTATAATTGTTCACATTTTACAGCAGAAAAAAAAAAATGGAGCTTTGGAGAACTCACATAACCAGTAAAAGGTGACTTAGGATTTGAACTCAGGCAGTATGAGTTCATAGACTTCATCTTTAAGCAGTAGGCTATGTTTTCACCCAATATTTTTTGAGTGAATGAATAAATGAACAAATGAAAAAATTGTATCTTTATGTGTCATTTCTCTTAAAATAAAGCAGCAAATTTGTGGCCAGAGGCTGAGTGTTAGAGTCAGCTAGCATGTTATTCAAATTCCAACACTGTGACTTATTACCTATTATAATAAGTACATAAAATCAATAAAATGGGCTTCATAATATCATATTGAAGAGGATAAAAGCACAACATCAAATAAAGTGTGTAAAATCTAGCAACTCTCCTTTTCAGTAAACACCCTACAGAAAGTCTTGCTCATATGCACAAGGAGACAAGTACAAAAATTTTCACTGTACTGTTATTTAGAAATAACTTACATTATTTCTACATATGTAGAATCAACAAGAGATTGATATACCCATGCAATGGGATATAGGGATTAAAAATGAATTTAGAGATAAATCCCAAAAACTTACTGAAAGAAAAATAAAAGCAGCAGAATGATGCATAAATATATAAGTTTTACAGACACACAAAGTAATATATATTGTTTATAGATACAAACAGATGTGACATAATTATAAAAACATGCCTGGGAATAAAAAACTTCAGGGCAGGATTTTCTAGGGAGCAGGAAGAAGTACAAAGGAGGTTTCAACTGATTCAATATAATTTTATTATATTACAAAAATGTATCCAAAACAAACATGGCGGATTATTAATAAGATGCCTTAAACAGTGCTGGGAGCATAGATTTTTCCCTATATTATCATCTTTTATATTTCTGTATATTGAAATCAGCCCTAAAGTTTTTTCTTCTTAAAGGTAGTACATGCAAAGTGCCAAGCATAAGGCCTAGCATATAGAAAAGCCTAGCATATAGCAGCTGCTTAATGTCTAGTAGCTGTTAGTCAAGTCAAGACAGTAAGGTTACATAAAAGTACTAGTTAAAGGGAAAATAGCTATTTAAGCAAAAAGCAACATACACACAAAATTTAAGAGACCAAAAAAATGACTAAAAAGGACATTAGGGGAAAATGGGACTATTTAATTTACCATATTTGCTAGCATTTTTTATAGCAAAAGTTTATTTCAAGTATGCCAGAATGTATATCTGTTATGTATGTACACATATACACAATATATCTAATTACATATGGGTGTTAATTTTAATTTTTTTATGAGAGCTCAATTTCTGCCTCCTTTCCATGTTGTAAGTCATATGGTCTTGTTTATAAAATTTAGAACTGCAAATCTGATTTCTCATTTGAGTCATTCAAACTTTTCCACAACAACCAACTGGGACATCAAAAATATAATGTTCAGAATAAACATAAGTAGGGGATGAATGAGAAAGTGATTTTATGCTACAAGCTCCACCAAGAAAAGATGGAATGTGAAAAACAAACACTTATTTGAAGAGTTCGGAGAGTCCATTCTTGATGTTTTTCAAGCTGTGCAACACAGGTTCAAAAATGCTTTTCAAAGAACCTGAGACTAATTTTGTTGAGTTTAGATGACATGGTTCTTTTAGAAATTTCTGTCAGGTGATGGGCTAAAAAATTAAGATGAAAAAATTAAAAATTAGTTTTTGGGAACCTTAGCATTTTAGTTCCCTGCCATAAAATCTTTGGTTACCAGAAAAAGTAGAAGATTGATTTTCTCATTGATAAATGGACTCATTTCATTTATCACCCAAGTTTTCTCTCCTTTCTGTATGTGTTAATCACTACCATAATGGTAAGTAGCTGAGTCTGTTGCTGTCCGATCCCTTGAAAAAAGTGTAGCAAGCAGTCAGGAGACCTCTCTGAAGACTGGCTGTGTTTTAAAGCTAGATTCTACATCCGCACATCAAGGCAATCTCACTCTCCACTTTCTTCCTGCTGGCCTTGCTTCAGTGCGGGCTTTGGTCCTAGCACCCTTGGGGAGGCACCTGTAGAAGGTGCTTGATGTCTTGCCCAAACTTATTTCCCCAGCTGTTGGGAGTGTTGTGAGCCAACAGCTCTCAGCCCCCTCTGGAAAGTGCAGTCCCTTAAAGAGAGCTGCCTCCTCCAAGGTCATCCCATCCCCCTCTTCAAGGGTAGCCCATCTCCAATAATGGGTTAATGAGGGTGGGGAGAAGACCTAGCCCTCTTGTAACAGCCTGGGACAACTCTCAGCTTCAGAGCTACCTGGGAGGTCAGCTACAGTTTTTATTGAGCCTGAATTCTAGTTCAAATGTTCCCTCTGCTTAATCCTACTTTTTCTTCTTCTTCTTCTTCTTTTTTTTTCGGAGACAGAGTCTCACTCTGTTGCCCAGGCTGAAGTGCAATGATGTGATCTCTGCTCACTGCAACCTCTGCCTCACGGGTTTAAGCGATTCTCCTGCCTCAGCCTCCCGAGTAGCCGGGACTACAGGTGTGTGCCACCACACTTGGATAATTTTTTTGTATTTTTAGTAGAGATGGGGTTTTGCCATGTTGGCCAGCTGGTCTCAAACTCCTAGGCTCAAGTGATCTGTCCACCTTGGCCTCCCAAAGAGCTGAGATTACAGGCTTCAGTCACCAATCCTACTTTTTTTATTCCCTTCTCCAGGTGTAGGTCCTCAGAGGGCTCTCTAATAAACTTCCTGCTTGTTAATCTCCATTTCAGAGTCTGCTACCTAAGGAACCAAATCTGTGTCAGCATTCACGCTGTTCTGGGGCGAGGCAGAATTGGTTTGCCTGGCCCCTGTGGTTGGGTGGGTATGTGACCAGTTCTGCCAATGACTGAGAAGTGACATGAGCCACTTAGAGGCCAAGCATTTAACTGTCAGGACCAGACTCTGAAGAGCTCTTCACTTTCTATCAGGGCATCTGGCAATGTTTAGGAACATTCTGTGGGCCTGAATGACAATAATCAACCAAGCTTCCAGCCAACCAGTGACTGGATAGGTAGTATGAGCAAAAGTAGAGAAAATCATTGCTTTAAGCCACCAGGATCCTGGGGCTGTTTGTTGCCATGGCTAACCCCATCTATCCTGCCTGATACACTGACATCACTACAACGGCCTCCGAGCTTCCCTTGCCTTACTGCTTCCCTACGCAACACTTCCCAAATCTATCAGCCTCACGGCTGCCAGTGGTAATTCTGAATCAACTCCTTCCTTCCCGACGAAGATCTCCCCATAAACATCAAAATTCTAAAGTACAGGGTCATTCAAGTTCAGGCATCATTCTCAATCAAAATCTCTCTGTCTTTGTCTCTCTATTCATCAAGGTTAAAAAAACAAAACCAAAAAACCCTCTTTATAATCCCCAACAAAAGTCATGTTCCATGCCTGAAATACCCTTCTACCTTCCTCCTACTTGTCCTCCAAAGATCAGCTTAAGAGTCACTCCCTCTAGGAAGCTTCCTTGGTCCTTCCCTTTTGCGTTATTCCCGTCTGGTTTAGACTCCCTCCACTGATCACCTAAAAAGGCAAAGTCCTTTCATAGACCTTGGTTTCCTTAACTGTCTCCCTTACATGAAAATACATTTTCTGAAGGCAAGACAAAAGTCTATTTTGATTTTGTGTGTCTAACACCTTGGCATAGGAACTGAGACTTGGTGAGCCCTTGATAATTACTTTAGGTATGAATGAACGAACAAATGAATAAATCAATCCATGACTCCAATCATTATATTTTACAGAGAAGGACCTAGTAAAGGTAAACTGAGGACTCATCCTGAACATTTGTTTTTTAATTTCTAAACAATTACATTTTTTTGTTTGTTTTTGTTTTTGAGACAAGGTCTCATTCTGTTGCCCAGGCTGAAGTGTAGTGGCACAATCTCAGCTCACTGCAGCCTTATCCTCCCGGGTTCAAGCGTTCCTCCTGCCTCAGCCACCTAAGTAGATGGGGCTACAGGCACACACCACCACACCAGGCTAATTTTTGTATTTTTTTGTAGAGGTGGGGTTTCGCCGTGTTGCCCAGGCTGGTCTCGAACTCCTGGGCTCAAGTGACCTGCCCACCTTGGCCTCCCAAATGCTGGGATTATAGGCATGAGGTGCCACACCCAGCCATGACTAGGTTTTCGATGAGAAAATTTTTCCGTATTCCTTTAAGTTCTGTTTTTCTGTGATAGAATTATGGATTTTTCTTCCTCTAGTATTCTCCACCTTTTTTTTCTTGTCCAAGGATTGGCAAACTTGTTCTGTAAAGGGCTGGATAGTAAATATTTTCAGCTTTGTGGGCAATAGTCTTGTATCAGCTACTAAACTTTAAGTAGTTCAGACACAACTGCTCAATCTTGCCGTTATAGTGTGAAAGCAGCTGTAGACAATATGTAATGAATGAGCCTGGCTGTGTGCTAACAAAACTTTATTTACAAAAACAAGAGGCAGGCCAGACTTTGCCCGCAAGCCGTAGTTTGCTGACTCCCTTTCTAGTACGACTAATTTAGAAGACTGGAGAGTGAAGAGTGAGGGCGAGCAAACTGTATACAGTATGAAATGTACAAGGGCTCAATAGGGAATTGTCCTTTGGAGGACTTGGCCTTTGCCAACCAGTGTGGTGAGATCCAGAGTTCAGGCGTTACCAGTCTGTGGGTCATTGGAGTCTTGGATATAGCAAGATTGTCTCTTCAGAGACCCTAGTGGGAGATAGCTGTGACCTTCTAGATTTTAACTGTGGGCTTAGCTAAAAGAGGATGTGCCCTACCATGTGGAACACAGTCCAAATACCCAGGGTCCACCCCACATATGCTGCTGTGGGAAATTTCACAGTCTCTCTTTCTTAGCATCCTCATGAAACATGTAAAAATGGGAATTTAGTTTCCAGGTGAGACTAGAGGAACTAGTCTCACCTATAAAAGCAATAGTAATGCCCCTAGCTACCCTCTATCAAGTACCTTCTCTGAGTTCAGTATTAAATCCTTTACATAAGCAAGAGCTAACATTTATTGAGCATTTGCTTGTGCCAGGAACAGTGCTAAGTGATATATATGTTCCCTCATGAATTTCTCACCCTATTTTATGATGCAGCTACTTCTGTTCCCCCACTCTTACCCAGGAGGAAATGAAGCTCAGAGAGGGAAAGCAATTTATCCAAGGTCAAATTTGCTCAAGTTGAGCCTACAGACTCTGCTGTGTTCTGTGTTGTATGCTACCCCCTCAGGGCCAGCAACCTGCTTCAGGGGAGCTGATCCAGCCTCTTATTGGTCACTTAAATATCCCAGAGTCTGTGCAAGTTGCCTCCTGTTGGAGGCAATGACTCCCTTCAGGGTTTGCAAGAAATTCTACCTTTGGGACACTGGAGAGAAGGGGAAAACCTAATCCCAAGGAATAAACTGAGGGTTTTGTTAGAACATGTCACACTTAATAAAAAGCAAAGGGTGTTGATTATTTTTTCTGTAATATTCTATCATCATTTTCCACCTAAGTTGTTTGTTAAACCAAATTAATTGCTATAACAAAACCCACCCAGGCAAGATATAAGGAGTATAGGGATATGGCTGATGAATCAGCTTTTAGCATGTAGCTTAAAGTGAAGGTGGATGCTCATGTCTGCTACTTTCGCCAAATTCAAGGCTTCACTCATAAAGTAAGTCTTTGTTCAAGGCAGCCTCAATGCAGCCTGAGCCTGCTTTTTATTTAGTCTCATTACTACAGAAATGCCTTATAGCTAGTATCTTAATTATTCATGGTTTGTTGGCAAATTAAGTTACTTGCTTCTCCAATATCTAGAAATGGAGGAAGTGTTCAATTCCAAAGAAATTATGCCTTCCTAGCTTTGCTGGCCTGACAATAATGTTGTTGGAAAATACTTTATGAATAGATGGGAGATCTTATTTCACTTATAGTATATGAAAAAAAGAATACCCCCAGGAGCCTGCCAGGTATTTCGTGTAATGGATACCTCCCTCCCCACCCTATTTCTCTCTAGAGTGATTAAGCTTTGGCTTTCCTTACAAACAAGACTATTCAGACTAGAAGCAAGAAAAATGACACCTTTTTATCAACAAGATCATATAAAATTTGGTTCAGTAAAATATGTAACTCCCTGGTGTGTGTGTTTCTAGTCCGTATGCCTGAAAGCTGAGCAGTGCAGTGGAACAGTCCCCTCTCTGATTTAGAATTCATAATTATGGGATAGCAAATGGGTATTCTTATGATAAGCCCCTTAACTCAAATTCCTGTGGCAAAATACATACAAAAGTATTTGAGCATTAATCTTTGTACTTATCTTCAAAAATAGCTAATCTTTTTATGTAAAGAGCACTAGATTTGATATTCTAATGATGCAGTGGGCATCGTTGGTTGCATTTCAGCCAAGCATTTTGCCTTTCTTCCCTGGCAGCTCCGTGGTCTGAGGAGGGCCAACCTCACTCCTAGGTTTGAAAATGGATCCATTCCCCTGATAGCCTTAGCAAATCAATGCAATCCACTGTTTCTTAACCTTTTAATTCATTGTTATCTGCTTAAGGAGCCTTTTTAGATTTTTGTTTGTCACTCCTCCTTATTTATTTATTTATTTATATTGAGACAGAGTCTCGCTCTGTTGCCCAAGTTGGAGTGCAGTGGTGTGATCATGGCTCACTGTAACCTCCACCTCCCAGGTTTAAGTGATTTTCATGCCTCAGCCTCCCGAGTAGCTAGGATTACAGGCATGTGCCACCATGCCTGGCTAATTTTTGTATTTTTAGTAGAGACAGGGCTTTGCCATGTTGGCCAGGCTGGTCTCGAACTCCTGAGCTCAAGTGATCCACTCGCCTCAGCCTCCCAAAATGCTGGAATTACAGGCATGAGTCACCACACCCAGCTACTTTTTGTATTTTTAGTAGAGATGGGGTCTTACCATATTGGTCATGCTGATCTTGAACTCCTGATCTCAAGTGATCTGCTCACCTTGGCCTCCCAAAGTGGTGGGATTAGAGGTGTGAGCCACCGCGCCCAGTCCAATTCCTCCCATTTTAATGTCACAAATATACTGTATTTCTGTTTAAATATTGCATGTATATTTGTGCTTTATAAATAAAAGAAGTGAATTTTTTTGCCATTCCCCCTCCTCCAAAATAATTTTTGCCTCCTTTGGGTCATTTCACTCTCATTGAGAATGCATAAGTTGTCATCCCATACTCTGTGCCAATCAGTGCATGGCATCAGGAGTGGGTACAGACCCTAAATTGGAGTTCCAGCATGTAATCTGGGGCTTTTTTTTTTTTTTTTTTTTGGATAGTTGGAAGACATGAGAAATTTTTTCTTTCTGGATGTGTGGATATAAGGCCTGAAACTGTTGTGATTATCTGCTATTGTGAGGGAAGAAACCAGCTGAAGATAAAACCAACACATGAGCAAGACCAGGACTGAAAGCATGGTTACCCTGATCAAACAATACCTGAAGTTCATTCTACGCTAGACTTTTCAGCTGTGACAAAAGTCATTTCTTTTTACTCTGTAGGCAAGTTTGAATTGTGTTTTCTATTACAATAAAAAAAATCCTAACTGATAGAAAAGATAACATTTATTGGATGTTTTCTAAACTCCAGGCAGCATGCTACATATCTTACATGTAAATTAATTCTTTTATCAACCTCTGTGATTAGTACTATTAATTTCTTATTTTATAAATGATGAAGCTGAAGTATAGTAAGATTAACTTGCTCATGGTCATATATAGGCAAAGACTGGATTAACTCCCTTGTCTATTTAACTTGCAGCCTAAGGTATTAATCACTTTATATTACTATCTTTTAGCTCTACACAATTAAGTCACTACTTTTTCACTTAATATTTGAAAAGCATTAAAAAATGATCTTTCTTTGCAAAGGATTATGTTGCACAATTAAGAATATTCAAAGGCTGAAAATACTTTTGAAAATCTTATTTTTGCAAAAGCACAGGAAATTTTAATCTTAGAAATCATTTTCTTCTGATTCTATATTCATAAAAGCCTTTGTTATTCATTTTTATTGATACATATTAGATGTACATATTTTGGGGGTACATGTGATAATGTGACACATTCATCTAATCAAAGCAGGGTAATTGGGATGGCCAACACTTTAAATATTTTAATTAATTAATTTTTTAGAGGAGGTCTTCCTCTGTCACTTAGGCTGAAGTATAGTAGGGTAATTATGGCTTACTGCAGCCTTGAACTCCTGAGCTCAGGTGATCCTCCTGCCTCAACCTCTTGAGCAAAGAGGACTACAGGTGCATGCCACTACATCTGGCTGATTTTTAAATTTCTTATAGAGATGGGGTCTCACTATGTTGCTCAGACTGGTCTTAAACTCCTGGGCTCAAGTGATCCTCTCACTTCAGCTTCCCAAAATGTTGAGATTACAGGCATGAGTCATGGTGCCAGCCATTAGCTTTTCTTTATGCTAGAAACATTCAAATTATTCTCTTCTAGTTATTTTGAAATGTACAATTTATTAATGTTAAAAATAAGGAGTGGGGACTTATTATTTTTTCTTTTTTTTTGGTTAAGAGATGGATCTCACTACATTGCCCAGGCTGGCCTCAAACTCCTGGGCTCAAGGGATCTTCCTGCCTCAAGTAGCTGGGATTACAGACGCACAGCACACTGACTGACTACCATTAATATTTTAGATGTTCTTAGGAATTATGATATGGTATTGGCTCAGTCACCATCCATTTTATAGAAAAGAAAAAAATACATATATTTTAGTAGTTCAGTCTCTCAAATTGCTATAGTGCTTAAAAATTATCAATCAACCTTATAAAGAACTCATAAGGTCTCTGGTTTCTGGAATCTTTATTTTTGAATTGGTCAGTGACAGTATTAGAGATAAGCCATAAATCCTCTGAATCCTTGGGGAGTGAGGCACAGAGTCTCTCTGGTTGGCTACAATATTTGCGTTCCCTTTATGAAAGTTTCTCAAACATTAAAAAGAAAAAACAAAATTACACAAGGGGCACTTATTCTACAGACCAAACTGAACCGGGATTTCCCAAGAGAGGAAAAAAAAGGCTTGAAAGACAGACACGCTTCTGGCTCCAAAAAGCCAGGGAGCTATGCAATGTGGCCAGATGGGATATGTCCACAATTCCCTAATACTCTCAAACTCCCACATGCTGCCCTGGTTCCCAACCTACCTTTCATATTCCATTTCAAAATGCAAGATATCACAGATATGTTATACAAAGCAGAAGCAGTGAAAGCACAAATTCAGATGTTCCTCATATTTTAACTAGGATGACGAGGGGACGCTGACTCTAGATTTCCATAGGCTAACCTTAGGTGCTGGTCTTTTCATTTTGTCTGATTGATGGAAGACTATGTCAAAATCAAGTGCTTCATCATGTATGAGACACAATATAATGAGATACAAATTCTAGACATATTAGGAACAGGGTCAACTGGGGGGAATCCAGGAACTGCAATAAAGCTATTCCACATCACAGGAAAGAAAATATGATATTATGTTTCCACAGTAAACATCAGGTATATTTCTAATTAAACAATGCAGATTTTTTAAAATCTCAAATATATTAGAAACCAAAGCACAGAACTTTTAAATTCATAAATTACTGTCTTGTTTTGTTTTTTAATCCAGCCAAACTGCGGTCCCAGAGAGGAAAAACAGTCTCCTAGTTGAGCAAAGTTGCTGCATTTTTTGTCTGCAGGATGGGACCGAGCAGAGAAATAAAGGGGCTGTGTTGTGTGACAGGGAGTAAATCCTAACATAAGCATTCCAACGTGGAGCCGGGCCACCCCTCCCTTCCCTAGCCTGTCATCCTCCTGCAAAGTGTTCACAATTTGCTGTCCTTCCTTCCAAAAGCCAGTAGACACAGAATCAGCTTTTCCTGGCTCTGCGTTACAAGTTGGGGCTGCCTGATGGAAAACTGAAAATCCAAAGGAAGGATGCAAATCCACCAAGGCCCCCTCTGCCAGCAAATTGGTGTGAAACCGTTGCTTCAGAAGCAGCCACTCCCACCCCAATGAAATTAAAAAGAAGGACTCATTTGAATGTCTAAGTGGCTTTCTGCAGACCCTCTGCTGCAAAGCAACAGCCTCCCTAGCTAAGCGCCAGCCAGTACACCATCGCTCTGTAACAGATGTCTGCAAATGCTGGGACTATCTCGCAAGTGCCCCCCATGCCCAATATGAAAAATTCACAAGCTCTGTCAAGCAATGGTTACCTAGAGCAGCATGCTGAGCGTTTGACCCAAGCAAGGGCCAAGCAGTCTGCTAGGAGTTTTAAGAAGAGCTGGGGGGAGAAAATCATACAGGTGGAGCCGGTTTCCCACGAGTGCCGGGCATCCTGCTGGGGCCCTCGGGTGCCGCGCTCCCCGGCTCACCTGGTACACGTCCTGCAGCCCGCACCACGTCCGCAGCACCTGGTGGCAAGCCCGCAGCCTCTCCGTGTACCATCTCCGCAGCGTAGACACGGTCAAGTTCCACACGAAGCGGCTGCCGCTGAACAGCAGGTCCTCCACACCACACATGAACACCGAAGCCATGCCTCCTCCTTCGCTCCGAACCCGGGGGTCCCGGCTCTCGTAGCTGCAGCCCCGACCCCAGCGGCCCACCCGCCTGGGTTCCCGACGCCGACTTCTGCTGGCAGCCGGGGGGTCAAGCCTGCCACCAAACTCGTCTTTCACCGTGCGTCCTGGCCAGGCTCCCGCCGGCGCATGCCCTGGGATTGGGTGCCCGCCAGCCAACGGCTGCGACTGGCACACAGAAGCCCAGTGTCCACCCCCGCCCGCTCGCAGCGCCGAGCAAGCTGTGCTAAGCTCCACCAAGCTGGCCCTCGGCGCTCCCCGGGCACGGGAAGCCCTGGCCGGCGAGGACTCCCCCTGGCGCTTCCCCAGGGCGCGGGGCAGGGACGCACGCGGAGCAACTCTTTGCAGGCTGAGAGGGGAGCTGCATTTCAAGCACACTTAGCTTCCACGTCTTGCGCGCGCGTGCGAACACACACACACACACACACACACACACACACACACACACAAACACGCACACGCACCCCTGCCGAGTAGTCTCCTAATCTGCCTCGGGGAACACCTTACTCATCTTGCTCTGTTCACACTGATAAACACCTCGGGGCAGCCACAGATGCAGAAGAGAGAGAGAGAAAAAAAAAAAAAATCCTCCAAACCATCCCTTTGGACCCTACTCCTGGGGGAATAGCCACGAATGTTTCCTTGGTTCTGTTGGAAGCAGGAGATGAAGGCAACTGTCTCAAAGCAACAGGCGGCCCTAGAACCTGCCTTTGCTCCTAACTTGAGGGTCTCAGAGAAAATGACAACCTCCTGTGGTTGCCAGCAGGAGGGCAGGTTCCCTTACACCAAGATGCTGCTAATTCTAATGCAGCAGTCAGGGAGGAAAACAGAGTTCTTGATCCCTTGTAAATAGCTTGCCTGTTACTACTGCTGGGAAACAGAAGCCCATAAGAGAATCGGTGGTTTAGTTCTGGAAAATTCAGCCTCTAGACATGTCTAACCTCATCTGCCAGCACCAACCTGCGTGGGTAGTTTATTCTCCACTCAAAACCAAAGGAAACTGTCCCACCACTCATGAAGTCACTAGATAATTAATCTTATTTATTTATTTATTTATTTTTTAAATTGTCCCTCAGGAATTGATACTGATTATTGGAAACATTTGGAAAAGGGAGCGCAAAGAGTACCACCTACCACCAGTCTCTATTTTCCTTTATTTATTTTTGAGACAAGGTCTGTTGCCCAGGCTGGAGAGCAGTGACTCAATCATAGCTCACTGCTGCCTTGAACTCCTGGGGTGAAGTGATCCATCTTCCCACCTCAGCCACTTGAGTAGCTGGGACTACAGGTGTGCACCACCAAGCCAGGCTAAGTTCATTATTATTATTATTTTAGAGATGGGGTCTCACTATGTTGCCCAGGCTGGTTTCAAATGCCTGGGCTCAAGCAGTCTTCCAGCTTCAACCTCCCAAAGTCCTAGGATTACAGGCACGACCCACTGTGGCCAGCCTCTATTTTCCCTTAGAATGTATGAAGATATCTCATAGCAAAAGTGCTGTAGCAAATTTCAGGATGGAGTTTTTTCCTGAATCCATCTGTAGGTCAATTGTCTGTATTTTCTTGGCTGTTTCACACCTGGGTTGTTATCTGTGCTATTAAGTGGCACCAAACGAAAGGTAAGGCACCAAAGCTTTTCTCCTGAACTAGCCCAGAAGACTCCAGAACAGATTATCGAGAAGTAAATCAGCTTGATTTCAGGTATCAAATGTGCTTTTAGAATCTTAATTCAGGTGAAACTCAATCAGTCAAAAGACGAAGAACACAAAATCTGTCCTCAAAGTGCCTGTTGTTTTCAGTGACTGCAATCAGAAAACTTTTAAATGACATTTGTTTCTTTAATAAAATTGCCTAAGAGTTTTTGTTGAATTAGTTAGTAAGACACAAGACTTGACCCAAGCTTTGCAAAGCTTTCTTCACAGTAAATCTCCTCTATGTGCCATCACTATTAGTATTGAGAGTTTTTTTTTTTTTTCAAGATGATGGTAATGATGAATCTGAATAGATTTTACTGAATCAAAAGAAAATGAACTCAGTTTGAAAAAGAAATGTCATTATGCTGAATGGAAAACTACAGAACTTCAAAAATGGCCTATTAGTATGAGCAAATGGTGGTGGTACATTTTTTTTTTTTTTTTTTTTTTTTTTTTTTTTTTAACGATGCAGTTCGACTGTGTTCTCGGAAATGTGGGACAGCCAAGGGAATACCAGAATAAAACCTACAACAGGGTCAATTACCTCTGTCTCATGATACCATCCTCTCAGAAGAGAGGCTCTAGAAATACTCTGGCTGTTGGCTATCTGTGTGTAGGTCTAATGTCAGCAGTCACTTTCAAATTCCATCATTTTCATTCAAGGTTTCCAAAGTCAGGGCAATTTTTTAGAAGATAGGATGTGGTATAATAGGGGCTCTCAAAGTGTGGTCACTGAAGGACCAGTAGCTTTAGCATCACCTGGGAAGGTGCTAGAGATGCAAGCTCTCAGGCAGCCCCGGAATCAGAAATTGTGGGGGGTGAGATGAGTGATCAGAGCTTTCATTTGGTCTCTGGAGAATTCTGACTCATGCTAAAATTAGAGAACTACAATATGATAGTATGGTGATTAGAAGCTACATCTCCTAAAAGAGACACACCCGACTTCAGATTTCTGCTTCTCAGGACCTGTGAGACCCTGAATAAGCTCCTTAAATCAACAAAGTCTCAATGTCCTCATGTGTACAATGTATTATCAGTATTCACTACAAAAAGTTTGGGGAAAATTAAGTAAAATATTCTGTATAAGGTCTTTAGCACAGTGTCTGGCAAAGGGTAAGCATCCAAAGAAAACTAACCACCATCGCCCCCCCAATAACTAATTGTTTCAATTTTTTGTACTCAGATAAAATAGTATAAGTAAAATGTGGGTTTTTAAAAATACAGATTTAGTGGGTATAAGTGCAGTGTTGTTATATGGATATATTGCATAGTGGCGAAGTCTGGGCTTTGAGTGTAGCCATCACAGAATAGTGTACATTGTATTCCTTAAGTTATTTCTCATCCTTCATCCCCTCCCACCCTCTGACCCTTCCCAGTCTCCATTGTCTCTTAGTCCACCATTTTTTTTTTTTTTTTTTTTTTGAGATGTGGTCTCCCTCTGTCACCCAGGCTGGACTGCAGTGGCGCCATCTCAGCACACCGCAATCTCCGCCTCCCGGGGTCAAGTGATTCTCCTGCTTCAGTCTCCTGAGTAGCTGGGATTACAAGTGCACAACACCACGCCAGGCCAATTTTTGTATTTTTAGTAGAGACGGGGTTTCAGCATGCTGGCCAGCTGGTCTCGAACTCCTGACCTCGTGATCCGCCCGCCTTGGCCTACCAAAGTGCTGGGATTACAGGCATGAGCCACTGCACCAAGCCTTCTTAGTCTGCTCTCTATGTCCATGTGTACTTATTATAAAATGTGTTTTTAAATTTCAACTAGTTACCTGCACGTGCTTTCCTATGACTTTCTGTTTGCTGAAGGTGAAAGTTGGTGGCAACTTGTTTTCAGGGAGCAGTTCTGTTGCTCTTTCAAGTTCCCAAAAATCTTTTTGAGCTTGATCTTCCCCACCAGAGGCAACTTTCCCTCTGGACTCAGAAAAGCTGGGTGCAAGACAGAAGAAGACATCTTATTCCCACTGACATAAACATTGATGCTTTTTTTCTTATCCAAATGGCTTTCCTCTTTTGTAGAAGAAGTTCGAAGGTCAAGACTGAGTGATTTTAGAGGGAAGGAAGTGCAACTTCCTCCACTCCAGGGACTGCAGTGGGTGGCAACTGAACCCAGATGTGCAGAAGTGGAGAAAAGTGCTACCCAAGTATGGCATCATCCTTAAAACGGACTAGCCACATGGGACTAACCAGATCCCAGACACACGCCCTTGAGGCTGGTCTAAAATTTTCTGTGGAAAAGGAGGTAAATCAAGCTAGCTTCAACATTGTCTTGCTTTTTCTTTCTCTTTTTTAAGAAGAGGATTTTCTTTCCTCCTCAGCACAGAGTTCCCAGCAATACACTGTAATTTTCTGCAGCTCTCTCTGGAGGCTTAAGAAGATGCTTCGGGAGACAGCATTACTCATACACCTGGGAATTGTGCTGTCGTAAAAGAGAAATTGTCATTATGCCTGAGGCTCCTGTAGGTTCCCCTTTGAGGAATGGGCAGGAAGAAGAGCATGAAAGCCAAGAAGATAGGACAAATTCCAACCCCTGTCTCTAGGAAGAAAGAGCAAGTTAGTGAAATGGCAGCTTCCAGTGGTCCCCTCTGCCTGGCAAAAACACAGAGTCCAACTAATGTCTGTGGTCATTTTTCAGCTGTACTCTCTGCACAACTGAAAAACCAGTGTGGGTAAACTGACAGATCATGGACATCCAACATAGGGCTTGAGGTGAATGAAAACAAGGTCTAGTTCAATGGTTCTCAAACGGGGGCAATTTTGTACCTCTCCCCCATGCTGGGACATTTGGCAATGTCAGAAGACATTTTTGGTTGTCACAACTGGGAGGTGTTACTGGCATCTAGCAGGTAGAGGCCAGGGATACTGCTAAACATTATATAATGCACTGGAGAGCCCCCACAGCAAAGGACTCTCCTGCCTAAAGTGTCCCTGGCGCAGAGGTCAAGGAACTCTGATCTAATTAAATGCTACACCCTGTCCAGGCACGGTGGCTCATGCCTGTAATCCCAGCACTTTGGGAGGCTGACACTGGCAGATTACTCGAGGTCAGGAATTTGAGAACAACCTGGCCAACATGACAAAACCAATCTCTACTAAAAGTAACAAAAATTAGCTGGGAGTAGTGGCGTGCACCTGTAGTCCCAGCTGCGTAGGAGGCTGAGGCGGAAGAACCGTTTGAGCCTGGAAGGTGGAGGTTGCAGTGAGCTGAGATCACACCACTGCACTCCAGCCTGGGCAACAGAGCGAGACTCTGTCTCAAAAATAAATAAAAAATAAAATAAAATAAATGCAACACCCTGTTCTTCCTCTCACATGACCAGTTGTGGAGAAACAGTCTTCCCTCTTGTTATTTTATTTCCAAAAGGCAAAAGAAATGAAGCAATCACTGTATAATGGTTTTTTGTTTGTTAGGTTTTTTTTTTTACACAGTCACAATTTTGAGTATAATGAACTCAAAGTCTTTTGAGAAATAACCGGAATGACATTTTCTATGATTTTCACTTACGATTTTTAGATACTTATCATCCAAAGGGAGAATAACTATCATAAGAACTATTAATATTTTTGTACTTCAGTTTTTGTTTTATCATTTCATTTATTTATTTATTATTTTATTTTTTTACTATTATATTTTAAGTTTAGGGTACATGTGCACAACGTGCAGGTTTGTCACATATGTATACATGTGCCATGTTGGTGTGCTGCACCCATTAACTCGTCATTTATGTTAGGTATATCTCCTAATGCTATCCCTTCCCCCTCTCCCTACCCCATGACAGGCCCCGGTGTGTGATGTTCCCCACCCTGTGTCCAAGTGTTCTCACTGTTCAGTTCCCACCGATGAGTGAGAACACGCAGTGTCTGGTTTTCTGTCCTTGCGATAGTTTGCTAAGAATTATCATTTCATCTAAATCAGAGGCTCCATAGTACTAGAAGAAGTCTTTCTTTGGCATGTTTATAGAAAAAACTTCCCCCACACTAATCCCAGGTGGAATGCTGATGCCTCCTTTGGGCCAAGCACTGTTATGAAAGTATCTGACTGTACACACGACAGGATATTGCTCCTCTCAGTTCACTTTTCTCTATTAGACTGTCAGCTATGTGAGGAACCACTGTGATGTGAAGTGGAAGCAAGGCTGGCTGGGATGGCTCCTCCTTGTGCAGGAGTATCCCATGCACTGGAAGGCATTTAGTGACCTTGGGCTCTGCCTGCTAAATGCAGTAGTGCCCCAGTCATTAGGACCACCACAACAGAAAGCACCTTCACACATTTCTAAATACTGCTGGGTGGGGTAGTAGCTGCCCTCATTCAGAAACCACTGGTGCAAGCTGGGAAAGGGCCTTATTCATATTTGTTTCCCCAGTGGCTGGCACATAGCAGGCAATCAATAAATGTTTATTGAACTGACCAATAAATGACTATTTGTCTTAACAGTGAATACAGAAAGTGGTTCATCCATTCCCAAAACACAGTCTTGTTCATTAGAAAATTATGTATTGAGTTCACACTATGCATCAGGCAGGGAACTAAGCACTCAAAATACTGACAAGACTGAGACGATCTCTGTCTAAGCAAGTCCTAGAGAGTGGGGAAGTCAGAAGAGGAATCTGAACAAGAAATGTAGAGGAGCGGGCACTGCCACAGGGGTTCTAATAGAGACAGGTGAGTGAGGATGGGGGGATTAAGGGATGCCTCCATGAGCACGTGACTTTCAGCAGAGACCTGAAGGCTGAGCACAGGAGAGCCAGGTGATAATGGGGGCACAGGATAGCAATCCAAGGCACAGGGAACCTTGAAGACAATGCTTGTGGCAAGAAGGATCCCATATTTGTAGAACATAAGGGAAAGGCGCAAGGGGGCTGCTGGACAGTGAGGGGACCAGGAAAGCCCGCCAGGGAGGCTGCTGCAGAGTTCTAGGGTACAAAGAAAGAGCTTGAGGCAGGGCTGTGGGAATATCTACATAACACTAAGCTGAAGGAGTGTTCCTGTTCCTCAGTGCTCGGGAACTGTGGGGCCTCACACGCAGAATGGGGTAAGAGGTTGGTGGCCAGAAGTGCCACCCTCAAAGCAAGCTTCTCTTGTGGCCTCTGGGAGGGCTCCCCAACTATGCAGTGGCAGGCTCCTCACTCAGGGGGTGGGGCGCTGAATAACTCATGTCCCTCTACATCCCATTCCAAACAGGAGGTAGGAGGCGGAGGGGCACAAGTTCTATTTCAATGCCACTCAAGCCAGAGGCTAGGTGACTGGCCTCCTGCTTTCTTTCATCTTTCCCTTTGACTGAGAGATTAAGGGACATCCTTCAGTCTCGGCCTCAAGCAGGAGATGGAAGGAGACACGCAGAGGTGGTGGAAGCCTGAATTGGAGGAAGTAGCCATTGTCCATCTCATAGCCCAAGGCTGATCAGCAGGCTGCTTAACTTTCTGAGGCTGCCTTCATGACTATGAATGGCTTTTTGGCATCACAAAGGGCTAAAAACCCTAGGAGCAAAATAATATCCACCACTAAGGCACCTATTCAGCATCTATTCTTTGGCTTCAGCAAACTCATTTCACTCATGGGGGGTGGAGGAGGGGGAAGTAAAGCAAAACTTTCTCATCTCCCTCATCGGTTATTTTATCAAATTAAAGTCTCCTTGCTCAAAGAAAAGAGGAGGGATGCGATCTATATTGTCTGAAGAAGTACAAAAAAAAAAAAAAAAAAAAGCAGCATGTTGTGTTGTACCCATTTTTACTAGTTAATCCACTGAGCAGACATTGGAAATTCATGCCAGATCAAATTTTAGAAGTTATCTGTCTAGATGTAAAAGCATCCAAATGGGAGGATGGTTCCAGGGAAGCCCAGTGGACCGGAGGGAAAGGGCCAACCGCCTTCTCTAAGGGAGAAATGGTATCAGTCTTGTGACTGACCTCCCACCTCCAGAATTTGTCACCTTTTATTTATACTTAACCTACATGTACTTCAACAATGACAAAAATAAAATAATCATAAATTGGTCTATATAGCATTTTTCTGAATAAATAAAGGCAGCTTCGCTTATATCATCAGTTGATTCTCACAATATATATTTTCCCAAGAACAAGTAGGAGAAAGCTATTTTGCCCCATTTCATGGATAAAGAAACTGAGGTACAGAGAAGCAGGATGATTTGCTAAAGGTCAGTGGGAAAAGCATTTATGATGGCATTTTTAAAATGGTGTAGTTGCTAATTTTTCAGTCCTTTTACTTTAATTAAAAGATAAAAGAATGAATTTCTTTTGTTTTTACAATTTAATTTGGGCCTCAGACTAAAATTTATAAGGTATTGTCTTAGACAGTTCAGGATGCTATAATAAAAGTCCCGCAGGACTGAGTGGCCTAAACAACAGAAATTTATTTCTCACTTCCCAGCTCTGGAGCTGGGAAGTACAGGATCAAGGTGCTGGCCAATTTGTTTTCGGTAACAGCCCTCTTCCTGGTTTGGAGGTGGCTGTTTTCTCCCAAGACAGAGTTCTGGTCTTTTTAGCCCCTTATAAAGCCACCAATCCTACCATAGGGACCCCCAGTCCCATGGCCTTATCCAAGCCCAGTTACCTCCCCAAAGCTCCACCAAATACCATCACATTGGTGTATGGTTTCAAATATGGTTCTTGGGAGGACAAAACTATCAGTCCACAGCGGGCATGAATGGTTCTAGGATGTGTTTTACTACTCTAGGAACTGAACATGACAAAAAGTCCACCCTTTGGGTTTACCCAATTTAATTAAGAATAAAACAATGATCTAAAAAGTCAGGAAATAACAGATGCTGGTGAGGCTGTGGAGGAAGAGGAAGGCTTTTACACTGTTGGTGGGAGTGTAAATTAGTTCAACTATTGTGGAAGACGGTGTGGAGATTCTTCAAGGATCTAGAACCAGAAATATCATTTGACCCAGCAATCCCAATACAGGGTATGTACCCAAAGGATTATAAATCATTCTACTATAAAGACACATACACACATATGTTTATTGCAGCATGATTCACACAGCAAAGATTTGGGATCAACTCAAATGCCCATCAATGATAGACTGGATAAAGAAATTGTGGTAGATATACACCATGGAATACTATGCAGCCATAAAAAAGAATGAGTCCATGTTCTTCACACAGACATAGATGAAGCTGGAAGCCATCATTCTCAGCAAACTAACACAGAAACAGAAAACCAAACACCGCATGTTCTCACTCATAAGTGGGAGTTGAACAATGAGAACACCTGGACACAGGGAAGAGAACATCACACACCGGGGCCTGTCAGGGGGTGGAGGGTAAGGGGAAGGAGAGCATTAGGACAAATACCTAATGTATGCAGGGCTTAAAACCCAGATGACGGGTTGATAGGTGCAGCAAACCACCATGGCACATAAATAAATACCTATGTAACAAACCTGCACATTCTGCAAATATATCCCAGAACTTAAAGTAAAATTAAAAAAAAAAAAGAATAAAGCGATGAGAAAAAAAGAAAATCTATAATGAACAGTAATTTTTTTTATGGTAGAAAAAAGAGCAGTTACTTGAAATTCAATGGCTCTTCACTCCTAAACAGTAAGTGACAGAAGAAAAAAAAAAAGATACATGCAAAATCTTTATTCTCCAAAGATCAACCATACTACGTAGGTGTACATAATAGTCAACTGCAATACACTGAGAAACAGAAATTACCAATATCAGTGGCTTGCAAAGTATTAAAATATCTCAAGGCCGGGTATACTCTGACCATCAAACAAATATGAGCAATAGGTTACAAAAATAAACTATTTTCCCATTATTGCTAAAAATACAGAAAATTTGGTAGGATTATTGCTAGGAATTTCAACTATTTGGCCCTTAGCAGTCAGAGCAAAAGAACAGAAAGGAAAAGTCTAGCATCCCAAAAAAGGGACATGAAAGTATTTCTTGTATCTTGCTATCCTAAAATTAACTTTTTAGGATAGGAACATACTGTTCTCAACTACGAAATGAATTGTATACAAGAAGAGCAAGCAGCAGGAAGCAGCATACTACAAGCCTTGAAACCTATGGCTATTTTATACAGTGGAGAAAATAGTTGTGTATTCCTCAGACTAAGAGTTCAGGGAGCTTTAGGCAGTATTTGACAGGAAAGAAGAGAAGAACTGCATGATTTTGTCTTGAGTCAATACAGAAAGAAAAGAGGGGTTTTACTTCTGAAGGGACTAGCACCAGAGAAATTTAAGGTAGACTTCCTCACCCTAAAACAGTTCCATTATTATCTCAGTCTGGTGGGTTTATAGATAATTTTGGTTTATTCTTTGTATGTTTATATATTTTGGCAGAAAATGTTGGTTGTCTGTCCACCACCTATTCCCCTTTTTTTCAAATAATCTTATTTTGCTGGTGTCCTTTTTCTATGTTGCTGGCATGAACTATTGATCTAAGGGAAGGCATAACACCCGACTCTGGCAATAAGATATAAGGTGAAGCTTTCCAAAGAGTTATAGGAAACAGGGGCTGGGTGTGGTGGCTCATGCCTGTAATCCCAGCACTCTGGGAGGCTGAGGTGGGTGGATCGCTTGAGGTCAGGAGTTCGAGACCAGCCTGGCCAACATGGCGAAACCCCTTCTCCATTAAAAATACAAAATTTAGCCAGGCATGGTGGTACGCACCTGTAATCCCAACTACTTGGCAGGGTAAGGCAGGAAAACTGTTTGAATCCAAGAGGAGGAAGTTGCGGTGAGCTGTGATGGCATCACTGCACTTTAGCCTGGGTGACAGAGTGAGACTCTGTCTCATTAAAAAAAAAAAAAAAAAGAGTTATAGAAAACATATCCCTCTCTGAAGAGAAGAAACATCACAAGAATTTTGTCAGCATATGAAAAGATGCTGAACATTATTAATTAGTCATTGAAGAAATGCAAATCAAAACCACAATGATATACTACTTTACACCCATTAGAAAGGCTATAATTAGAAATAAGGATAATAACAAATGTTGGCAAAAATGTGGAGGAATTGCCATCTTCATACATTACTAGTGGGAATGTAAATTGGTACAGTCACTGTGAAAAAGACTGGAGTTCCTCAAAAAGTTAAAAATAGAATTACCGCTTCTTCTCCGAGAAAACACCAAATGGTGGATGACGCCGGTGCAGCGGGGGGGCCCGGAGGCCCTGGGGGCCCTGGGATGGGGAACCGCGGTGGCTTCCGTGGAGGTTTCCGCAGTGGCATCCGGCGCCGGGGCCTGGGCCGAGGCCGAGGCCGCGGAGCTTGCAGAGGCAAGGCCGAGGATAAGGAGTGGATGCCCATCACCAAGCTGGGCCACTTGGTCAAGGACATGAAGATCAAGTCCCTGAGGGAGATCTACCTCTTCTCCCTGCCCATTAAGGAATCTGAGATCATTGACTTTTTCTTGGGGGCCTCTCTCAAGGACGAGGTTTTGAAGATTATGCCGGTGCAGAAGCAGACCGGTGCTGGCCAGTGCACCAGGTTCAAGGCATTTGTTGCTATCGGGGACTACAATGGCCACGTCGGCCCGGGTGTTAAGTGCTCCAAGGAGGCGGCCACCACCATTCGTGGGGTCATTATCCTGGCTAAACTCTCCATTGTCCCCCTGCGCAGAGGCTACTGGGGGAACAAGATCGGCAAGCCCCGCACCGTCCCTTGCAAGGTGACAGGCCGCTGCGGCTCTGTGCTGGTGCGCCTCATCCCTGCACCCAGGGGCACTGGCATCGTCTCAGCGCCTGTGCCCAAGAAGCTGCTCATGATGGCTGGTATCGATGACTGCTACACCTCAGTCTGGTGCTGTACTGCCACCCTGGGCAACTTCGCCAAGGCCACCTTTGATGCCATCTCTAAGACGTACAGCTACCTGACCCCTGACCTCTGGAAGGAGACTGTATTTACCAAGTCTCCCTATCAGGAGTTCACTGACCACCTTGTCAAGACCCACACCAGAGTCTCCGTGCAGCGGACCCAGGCTCCAGCTGTGGCTACAACATAGGGTTTTTATACAAGAAAAATAAAGTGAATTAAGCCTGAAAAAAAAAAAATCATATGATCCAGCAATTCCATTCCTAAGTATATGCACCACAAAAGTGAAAACATGAATTTTAAAAAACCTGTACACAAATGTTCATGGTAGCATTATTCCTAATAGCCAAATGGTGGGAACTATCCATATGTTTATCAGCTGATGAACAGATTTTTAAAATGTGACATATTCCTATAACGGAATATTAGTCAGCAATAAAAAGGAGTGAGGTATATACTCAAGGGAATTGAAAACATTTGTTCACATACACAGATTTGGACATGAATGTTCACAGAAGCATTCTTCATAATAGCTAAAAAGTAGAAACAACTCAAGTGTCCATCACTTGATGAGTGGATATACAGAATGCAGTATATGTATATGATGGAATACTACTCAGCCATAAAAAGGAATGAAATACTGGTACATACTACAACATGAATGAATACTGAAAACATTATGTTAAGTAAAAGAAGCCAAACAAAAAGGCCACATATCCATAGAGACAGAAAATAAGTTAGTGGTTGCCAGGGAGTTGGGGGGTGAGGTGGAGTGAACAGGGAATGACTATTAATGGGTATGAAATTTCTTTTCGGGGTGATGAAATGATCTGAAATTAGATAGTGGGGATGGTTGTGCAACTTTGTGATTATACTAAAAACCAGTGAATTGTACACTTTAAAAGGGTGAATTTTATGGTATGTGAATAAAAATCAATCGATTAATAATGAAATAAGCAATTGACAAAAAAAAAATAGATAACTTTAAAAAAAGAAATGAAATCTATGCCAAGACATGGATGAATCTCAAAAACACTGTTAAGTGAAAGAAGCCAATCATAAAGGGCCACATATAGTATTGATCCCATTTATATGAAATGTCTAGATTAGGCAAATCTGTATAGATAGAAATTAGATTAGTAGTTGCCTAGGGCTGAGGGAATTAGGGAGAAATGGGGAATGACTGCTAATTAGTACAGGGATTTTTGGGGGGACAATGAAAATGTTCTAAAGTTAGATTATAGTAATGGTTGCACAACTGTAAATACATAGAAATCCATTGCGTTGTACATTTTACATAGGTGAACTGTATGGCATGTGAATTATATACCAATAAAGCTGTTACCAGAAAAAAAAAGAGGTAAAACCACAGAAAACATCTTAACTCGTACCTGTACTTGCTGAATATTCTACAATGAGTGTGTAATACTTATATCTTCAGAAAGAAGGTGTTCAAATTTCTCTTGATTTGGAAAAAAAAAGCTGTTACATAAAACAAGGTAAAAATCAGAGCAGAGAAAATACTGTACATGAGCTCAGTTATAAAACTAAGTGCGTACATGTAAGGGAAAAAAACCTAGAGGAAAATACACTAAAAATGTATTGACAGTACTGATTTCTGAGTTCTGATCATTGGATGATTTTAATTTATTGTGGTGGAGGAAGTTTTTCTTTCTGTTTTTCTATATTAGCACACACTACTTCTTTATGTTTTTGTTTTAGTTTTTAATTGACACAATCATCACATATTTATGGGATACATAGTGATGTTTCAATACTTACAATGTGTAGTGATCAGATGAGGGTGATTAGCATATCCATCATGTAAAACATTTGTCATTTCTTTGTGCTGGGAATATTCAATATCCTCCTTTGAGATGATTGAAACTATATATTATTGTTAATTACAGTCACCCTACAGTGCTATAGAACACTAGAACGCATTGCTCTTATCTAGTCGTAATTTTGCACATACTACTTTTTGATTTCTAATTGGAAACGCACATGCAATCATACAGAAGCTTATTCAGCAATGAAATGTAAGCCTCCCTCACATCCTTGTTCCTCAGTTCCTCATTTCCAGGGCTGCCATGTAAGATTGTTCAAGACGTCGGCTGCACAATGGCACCTGGCTAAGGCAGTGAGTGGGGGCTGTAATCTAGCCAGGGCTCTGCTGGATAAGACATAACTCGTGGCTTTGAGAAAAAGAGTCCTTTTCATCTTAACCACACGAAAGCGTTATGCAACCAAGTGGCCATTCTGCCCTTTTCCCCTGCCCAAAGATATCACTGTTCCTAGTTTCTTGAATATCCATCCTGACATAGTCTATGATATCCAAACATATACCGCATACTATAACATACATATAAAAGTTATTTTAAAAGAGTAAAGAAATGGCAATACAATGACAGCAAAAGGCAGCACAGTATAATCAGAATTCTAGTATTTCTACAGAAGTCATTCAAGGCACTATGGTAAAATTGTATTTAAGGAAAGAAAAAAAACCACTTGGAACAAATAAATCTTAAGGTAAGAAGCCTAAATGCAATGATTGTTGAATTGTTTTCCACCTGAGCTGTCCTCAATTCACATGAATTGTTTATACAGCAAATGAAATTGGTTGCATCCATTGTCAAGGGGGTTCCTATTTGGTACCTCACTCATTGTGCTCCCCACAGCTTAGAAGAATGTGGAAACTTGTTTGTGGTCCAGTTTCCACTGCAGAAAGCTTTAGGATTTTAATCTTCTGAGAAACCTGAGAATGGGTGTCCCCAGGTGAAACGCGGCCCTTTCATTTCATTCACTCTTGTGTCCTTCAGAACAGGAACTGCTTCAACAGGCAATCCAAGGCCACTCTCTCCATTTATATCCCCACATCTCTACATTCATTCCATCTGGGGAGAAGTCTTAACTCGTTCAGAGAAAATGATGGTTAAATCAGTAATAAGTCACGTTATGAGATCTGATTGTAAGGATTGCTCTGTTACTCTGCAGAACTTTTGTCTCTGTTCCTGTTTTATGTTTTGCCTCATTACAGAGGGCCATACTGGTCTTCTTTTGGGTTCTAATGCTTTTGCCTCAGGCTCTTTATATTTGTGGCTCTTTAAGTCCTCAACACTCTTCTCCATCCTGAGATTGAATCCAGTGAACTCCCATTTATCTTTCAAGCCTTACCTTTAATGTTGATCCCTCAAAGCAGGTGAGTGCCCCATCGTTGCTGCTTAACTTCCCTTCTCATTACATCCACCATATTTAAAATTACCTGCTAAGGCTTGATTCCTACACCAGACCATAAGCTCCATGGGTGCAGGGACCATGACTGTCTTGTGACCCTTATATTGTCATTGCTTAGTATTAGGTTGGTGCAAAAGTAATTGCAGTTTTTGCCACTGAAAGTAGTGAGCTCAGTTGTTAATTATTTTTGCCCCAATCTAATACAATACCTGGCTCATATTAAAAACTCAATAAACCTGTTAGTTGAGCAGATGAAAATGTAAAACCTATGCATGACCCACAAAAGGAAAGTCTTTCCTTGTTTAAAAAAAACTGAGGCTGGGCATGGTGGCTAACACCTGTAATCCCAGCACATTGGGAGTCTGATACAGGAGGATCACTTGAGGCCAGGAATTTTAGACCGGCATGGCAACATAGTTAGATGCTGTCTTCACCAAAAAAAAAAAAAAAAAAAAAAATTAGTTGGGTGTGGTGGCTCATGACTATAGTCCTAGCTACTTGATAAGCTGGGTTTGAATCCAGGAGTTTGAAGTTGCAGTGAGCTATGAGCTATGACCATTCCACTGCACTCCGGCCTGGGCAACAGAGTGAGACCCGTCTCTTAAGAAAAAAAAAGTGCACCATTTAGGAGAAAATTTAGAATTGATTGAAAGCCAAGAATAATAAGGCTTAGAAACTACTCCTTAGGTCTTGAAGCATTTTCCAAGGAAGAAGCCTGGAGAAACCTGAGGCTGGTACTGGGTTAAAACTAACTACTGGATGAAAAAACAAACAAGACAAACACCACTGGGGTGCAATGGTTGAGACCCAGGAAGGCAATCCAAGATGGCTTTAGTGTGAGACATTTCTGTATGCTGAGAAAGAAGGTGGTGGGCAAGGTCTCTGGATGTGACCTACCTTACTCTTAATGACCTACCTTACCGTTAATTTGCCCTGATTCAAATAAATCTTGACAGTAGGAGCAAGGATTATCTGAGACATATTTGATCCTCCTAAGTGGCTTAGTTCTCTAAAACCCCTTTCAAGAGTGCTTTGGGGCACTCAGAAACTAGCTCTGCTTCTATTACACCGAGTTATGCTGAGAGCAGGATAAGATGATGTGGACTTATTTGCCTTGTGGATTTGTTCCCTGTTTCTATTTCTAAAATAGAATACTTAAGTCTGTTAACTGATTAACTACAGGAGTACAGAGAATGTCAATGGTTACCAGCATTCTTTACTTCCATTTTGAATGCCCTTTTCCATACACACTACTATATGGTTTTAGAGAAGATAAATAATTAAAATAAATAATTTAAGATATGCAGCATAGAAATATATAAAATGCAAACATCTTGTTTACATCATAAAGCACAGCTACATAAACAACAGATTATGTTCAGGCTGAAGAAGAATTTCTAAAACCCACAATCACTGAAATATGGTTGTGATGAAAGTAGAACATCCAAATTAATTTCCTTCTATAGCAATGGAAAATATATGGAGGCAGAGCCTCTTCAACTATTCCATCCAAGTAAACTACATGGTACAGAGGAAGGGTATCAGGGGTCAGGGGGTTGTCCCAAAGCAATTTTAGCCATCAGAAATTGAATTTGCCGATTTTATCTTAAAGATTCCTGAAGAGGCCGGGCGCGGTGGCTCAAGCCTGTAATCCCAGCACTTTGGGAGGCCAAGACGGGCGGATCATGAGGTCAGGAGATTGAGACCATCCTGGCTAACATGGTGAAACCCCATCTCTACTAAAAATACAAAAAACTAGCTGGGCGTGGTGGCGGGCGCCTGTAGTCCCAGCTACTCGGGAGGCTGAGGCAGGAGAATGAAGTAAACCTGGGAGGCGGAGCTTGCAGTGAGCTGAGATCCGGCCACTGCACTCCAGTCTGGGCGACAGAGCAAGACTCTGTCTCAAAAAAAAAAAAGACTCCTGAAGATTTTTTATTCTTCTTCATAATGTATCTTTGGTTTTCTTTCTAAAAATTCAATAAGTAAAACTGTTGTTCCAGGAAGATGTGCCATGTTTATTTTGGGTTTCCTATAATCTCTCAGGACATCTCTCGGGAGAAGAGTGTATCTTTCTTCCTCTCTTTCTTTTCTGAGTCAAGGTCTCACTCTGTTACCCGGGCTGGAGTACAGTGGTGCCATCACTGCTCACTACATCTTTGATCTCCTGGGCTCAAGTGATTCTCCAACTTCGGCCTCCTGATTAGCTGGTACACATGTGGGCACCACCACACCCAGAAATTTTTATATTTTTTTGTAGAGATGGGGTTTCGCCATGTTGCCCAAGCTGGTCTCAAACTCCTGGACTCAAGTGATCTGCCTGCCTCAGCCTCCCAAAGTGCTGAGACTACAAAGCATTAGCCACCCTTCCTGGCCAAGAGCGCAAATATCTCAGTGGTCAAGAAGAGGAGATACGACCACTGTAATCTATATAGACTTCAGAAAAACTTTTAGTTTAGTAAAAAAAAAATGTTTTTCATAATAAATGATTAAATGCAGTAGCCTGTGCATAGACAATTCTTCTGGGATCTTATACAGCCTCCTGTCTCAGCATATATTAATACCACAACTGCAGTGAATTTCCTATTTCTCATGTCTGCCCAACTGTTGCAGTCATGGGTGATTATCCAATATCCGCTCTACCCAAAAGGACAGGCCTAGGGCAGGTATGGTAATCCCATCCTCCCTGCCAAGTGATTGGTTTAGGAAAGGGCATGTGATCAGTTTTGTCCATTAAGACCAAAGGGGATATCTACTGAGGGGGCTTCTGGGAAACCTAGCTTAACTCTGGTTGAGCCATCTTGTTGCCACCATGAGGATGAAGCCAATACAGAGAGTTGATTTAAACAAGGCAATTACCAAGATGAGAAATTGGAACCTTCAAGTATTGTGTGTGAGCTGCCCTACCTCAGGATATCTTAACATAATAGATTCCCTTAAGACATGTGAAATAATCTCTTTCCATATTACCTTATTAACCCAATTAATGTGTGGGTTCTCTGTTACTTTAGGAGATCTTTAATGATATACTTTACATTGAACTAAAAGCTTTGCCAAGGGGAGGATGTTTTGTTTATCTTTGTATCCCAAAACCTAACACAGTATCTCAGATATAGGAGATGCATAATTCATATATGTAGGGCTGAACTGAACCAAATATCAAACATAAGATGTACAAAATGAATTTCCCATTGCCTCTAGATCTCCTAGATACCAAACAGCTAAATAAGCAACCCAGATTATAGACAGTATGACACGAGAGTAGGTGAGAATTATTGGCGTCAGGAGACAGTACTACAATTGACCTCAATACATTAGTCAGACTGCACATGACAGACAGTAAATCAAAAATAATCAGGAATCAATGAGATATACATATGAAAATCACTGTATGGAGAGTGATTGAAAAAGACCCCAGAAGATTATTTTGTTTAAAGGAAGCATAGCCCTGGACTTTTGGTATTACGGTACTAATCATTCAAATACAGAATACGACAGAGAAGAGAAACAACATTTTCATATCTGGAACATCCAGGAGGATACGCCAGCAGTAGCTAGATGTTCGGAGGATCCTGAAGATATTGGGTCTGTGTCCACACTAATAAAACACAAAGGCTAAATCAGATCCCCTCCACTTCATTTGTAAGAACTGCCTGGATCACAGAGGTGCTTTGAAACTTAGCAAGGATTCAGGGGCTTCTAATGAACACCCAAATATTCCTCAGAAAAGAAAAAAAATCATTCCTTCCTGATATTCCTCAGAAAAGAAGCTATGTGCAGGCACTGACTTAGGGGGTTTCACACCCACCAAGCCATGTTAGTGTCCTCAACAACTCAGAAGTATTCTCACTATCCCCATTTTAAAACTGGCTCAACTGGGCAGTTATTGTCATTAACCAAGGGATCCAACTAATGGTAGATACAAGGAATGCCATGTAACATAGAATTCTAACAGAGGCCCTCTGCTAGGAAAACAACAGGGCTCAGTGATAGGAAAATCTCAGTAAGGAAGGAAGGAACACTTCCCCGAGAAATGAGTGAGGAAGCTAACCCCATTCCTGCCGTTGCTACTAACTTCTGAGACTATGAAACGTCAGCACTATTCAAACAGTCATAGAAACCTTCACAGAGGGGAGATACAGGCAGGACAGGTTTTGGAAGTATAGAAAGCTTAAATATACTCCTAATGCCATCAGCTTGAAAATAAAAGAGGCATATGGACATTTGAACCTTACAAGTTCAAGTGTACTCCACTTATGAAGTATAGTACAGCATTCTCTATCTCTATTCCAAAAGTGTGCATAAGCACTCCCCCTACCCCAGCACACACACACACACACACACACACAGGTTTCTCTTTGCACATTTTATTCTTTTATTTATTTATTTATTTTATTATTATACTTTAAGTTCTAGGGTGCATGTGCACAACATGCAGGTTTGTTACATATGTATACATGTGCCATGTTGGTGTGCTGCACCCATTAACTCATCATTTACATTAGGTATATCTCCTAATGCTATCTCTCCCCCCTCCCCCCTTTTCACAATAGGCCCTGGTGTGTGATGTTCCCCTTCCTGTGTCCAAGTGATCTCATTGTTCAATTCCCACCTATGAGTGAGAACATGCAGTGTTTGGTTTTCTGTTCTTGTGATAGTTTGCTGAGAATGATGGTTTCCAGCTGCATCCACGTCCCTACAAAGGACACAAACTCATCCTTTTTTATGGCTGCATAGTATTCCATGGTGTATATGTGCCACATTTTCTTAATCCAGTCTGTCATTGATGGACATTTGGGTTGACACGGAGTTTCGCTATTGTTGCCCAGGCTAGAGTACAATGGCGCGATCTCGGCTCACCGCAACCTCTGCCCCTTGTGTTCAAGCGATTCTCCTGCCTCAGCCTCCCAAATAGCTGGGATTACAGGCATGCAGCACCACGTCTGGCTAATTTTTGTGTTTTTAGTAGAGGCAAGGTTTCTCGATGTTGGTCAGGCTGGCCTCAAACTCCCGAGTTCAGGTGATCCACCCGCCTCGGCCTCCCAAAGTGCTGGGATTACAGGCATGAGCCACTGCGCCTGGCCACACATTTTACTCTCACCAGAATCAGAGACATGTCTATCCCTAAGATATTATTTTGTTAATTTTAGAGACAGGTTCTCTCTGTCACCCGGGCTCTGGAGTGCAGTGGCGCAATTATGCTCACAGTCTTGAACTCCAGGGCTCAAGCGATCTTCCTGCCTCAGCCTCTGAAGTAGCTAGGACTATAGGCATACACCACACCTGGCTATTTAAATTTTTTTTTTTTTTTGTAGAAACAGGTCTTACTATATTGCCCAGGTTGGCCTTGAGCTCTTGGCTTCAAGTGATCCTCTTGTCTTAGCCTCCCAAAGCACTGAGATTACAAGCCTAAGCCAATGTGCCTGGTCTCCTAAGAATGTTTTCTTTTAGATTTTCTTGAACAAAAGTGCAAACAGAAAATACAGTGTTAGTGTATTTTTGCCCATGAGATTTCTCTCCATAACAGAATTCAGAAAAATTAAAATTAAATAAATGCACAGACTTTCTGATCCAGAGGATTCTTTCATAGCATTACTTTCTTAAATTTTAAGGATAGAAAATGTAACTCTGGCTTTGAGATATGATTATTAGAGTTAGAAGAATCAAATAATAACCAGCTACTTTATGTTGATTTGCTTTCATGAAACAGCCATTAATCATTTCATTTTCACAATGACCTGTGAAATAAAGTATTATTATAACCTCTATTTTACATCATTATTATTATTATTACTTCTTTTTTTATTATACTTTAAGTTCTAGGGTACATGTGCACAATGTGCAGGTTTGTTACATATGTATACACGTGCCATGTTGGTGTGCTGCACCCATTAATGTGTCATTTACATTAGGTATATCTCCTAATGCTATCCCTCCCCCCTCCCCCAACCCCACGACAGGCCCCGGTGTGTAATGTTCCCCTTCCTGTGTCCAAGTGTTCTCATTGTTCAATTCCCACCTATGAGTGAGAACATGCGGTGTTTGTTTTTTTGTCCTTGCGATAGTTTGCTGAGAATGATGGTTTATTACTTCTATTATAGTAAAGCTGAAACTTAGAGAGGTTAAAGGAGTTGATGGGTTAGGTTCAGACACTGAAGTATCCAGAGGTCAATAATCCGGGCAGAACTGTGAGTTTTGTGCTTGGTACTGGATGGAGTTGGGCATAAATGAAGTAGGTCAAGACAAACAGAAAGCAAGTTCATGTGAGCAGCTTGGAATGAGAACACTAATCAAGAAGACATTGAGAAGGTTGACAGTCAGGTGGTTCAGAACCCCAGACTCCACAGGAATAGAAAGAGGATGCAAGAGATCTTGTTATACTCAGATATGGCTACCAGGAGAGTGGGGATCCTGACTGTCTTCCTCACAACTGTGTCCTTAGGGCTTATGACAGTGCCTGAAAATAACAGGCAGGAATGAAAGGGATTAAAAACTTGGTCCGACAGCCTAGAAGAGAAATGTGGGGTGCCAGCTATACAGAGGCTATAAAGTCTTTGTCAGAGCTCTTTGTTCGCGAATGATGGAAACATAATTATAACTAATTTAAGCAATCTGGAATTTATTGGCTCATACAACAAACTAGAGAATAGGCAGGGTCAAACAGACCTTGTAGATGCCAAGAATGTTTTCTTTCTCCTTGCTTTTGCCATTGCTTCTTTTACGCAGTTCGTTCATGTTCTCTGGTGTGTTCCTTTACACGTGTCATTCACTCCGTTAGGTGTGCTATCACAAAAGGGTATAAAACCACAACCAAAGGCACATCCAAGTGTATGCCCTTATAGACTCACAATCAGAGAGGAAAGAGAGCTCTTCTCTGCTAGCTCCTGCAGGTTAAATCATGGGCAAGGATGCCGATTGACTATCATAGCCATTATAGCCAGGTTAGAGGACATAGTAGTCTGTGTAGCGACTGGCTTGACCAGAAGCAGAAGCCATCCTGTGGTCCAGGAGGGCGGGTACCATGACTGGCAGCCCTATGCAGGGCAACTTGGTCAGATGTGTGAAAAGAACATTTTCCCCAATAAAAGGGAGTTCCTGTTACCAGAATAAGTGGTAGAAGGATGTTGGGCAGCAGAAGCAGCCAATCTTCCCTACAAGGGCTCTTACCTTTGAGGCAAACATATCCAAGCGAAGGAAGGAACCATTGCTAAGCCATGACATTCTAGTTCTGGGATACGCCACAACATCTGGCTCACTCTGATACCATGTTTCCCAGTCCTACCCTCCTTGGTGCCAGAAATTAAATGATCCATGATGACCCGCTTTCTGGTCTGCAGACAAAAACCTCCTAGTTCCAACTGAAATTTAAATTTAACTTGGTCCTTTGTAGTGAAACAGTACTGCAGGATAGGCACCATATTAATAGTATCAACCTGTTTATTAATGTGATTTCAAATAATATTTTGCATTTTCAATGACTTGATTACGTGGCACCTTGGGTATAATAATTATTAAATTCTTTCATCTGTTCCGAAGCAAAGAGATGCATTGCTTTGTTTTTCACCCAAAGAATATCAATAATACCCCATTATTAATTTTATTGGGATCCCCTGAATCTGAAAGCTTAAAACTTTATTAAAAAGGCCCTCACCCTTGCACTTCTTATTCCCTTTTCCATAAATCCAACACAAAAACACATGAGGTGCCAACAGCTGAAACCTTTTGCCAAGATGGGCTTAATGCTTTTAAATGGCCAGAAGCACACTCACACTCTCAGGGCCCCACTTCTAGAGCTCCACGTTTAATGAACAATGGCTCTTGGAAAACCTCATGCTGGATTCCAGCCGATACTCACAGCTCACAACTTTGCTGTCAAGATGCCAACTGTGCAAGGCCCTAACAAGAGTTTCCCAGTGCATCGGGCTCCTCCCAGTCAATAGCTGTCACTCCCACAGGCTCAGCTGGTCCTCAGCAAGTAAGAAGGAGCATCCTCCCCACCAACTGACCCTTTAAATAGCCTTGCCACATTTCCATTGTAAAATATTCACTTTCCTTTCTGTTCTCTTCTCCAACTTCTGGGGAAACAAGTGAGAAACTGCTAAGTGATGCTGCCTCCTCATTTGCAACTTTCCTATCATCTCCTCTTCAAAAAAGCCGGTTCAGTCAGTTTTGTGGCAGTAAACATGGCCTTTGGGGCAGGCTCTAGAGCTGTCAATAATGACTATGTTTAGCCACGTCTTACCAAATGTCATTAATGTCAGGTTTTGTTTTTGTTTTTGTTTTTTTTAGAGACAAGGTCTTGCTCTGTGTCTCAGGCTAGAGTGCAGTGGCTCAAACAGCTCACTGTAACCTTGAACTTCTGGCTTAAGCACTCCTCCTGCCTCAGCCTCCTAAGTAGCTGGGACTACGGGTGTGTGCCACCACACCTAGCTAGTTTTTAGTTTTAATTTTTTTTTTTTTTTTTTTTTTTTTAGAGATGGGAGTCTTGTTGTGTTGCCTAGGTTGGTCTCAAACTCCTGGCTTCAAGAGATCTGCCTTGGCCTCTGAAGTGCTGAGATTACAGGTGTGAGCCATCACACCCATCCTAATGTCAGGTTTTTAAGCAAGTATTTGCACCAGTATTTGCAGAGTGTCTTTTGGAATCTTCCTGAAATTCGTATAAATCAGAACATGGGGTGGAGGTGACTTGGTTTAAGGAAGAAAGTAGTAATATACACGTTCCCATTCCAGCCCCTGGCAATACTATATATATCTTTTACTGAATGTAAATTCAACAAGTGCTTGGGTATAAAAGACAGTAAGGATTAGCATGAGAAAGAAATAATGTAATGTAAGTGATTCCACCTATGAAGCCACTTCAAAAAGGTGAGCGTTAGATGGGACTTAAGAATATTCTCAGTGGGGCTTAGTTCCTGGATACCTCTCATGGTGTCAGCACAGCACAGTGTAATGACTCTACTATTCAAAGGGAGCCATTTTTCATACAACCCGGTCCCTAACCTCAAGACAACTACTTTATCTGGTGCTTAATCTAAGAAACAGAAACAGTGAATTAAGTTGCAACTCTGGACTTAACAAGAGGTGCAATGTGTGACAGGGCAACCCAAACGATGTTCAAGGGTTACTTATTAAACAGGATTTTTGTCTTTGTGATTTTCTGATCTGATGGTGTCCACTGGGCCAGGGATGGAAAGTAGTTTTCCACTCGAATGCTAACTCCAGTTGATTGGTAGTGGCTGCCTGGGCACTGCTTCGAGAAGGATTCTAAGGCCCAGTGGGAAAGAGTGCTATGATTGATCAGCAATGTCTGCCGTAGGCCCAGACGTGGCTGCAGAAGTGTCACCCATTTCTTTCACTGAGAGGGAAATGAGGGTTGTATTGTGTTTTTCCTTTCCAAATACTGGGCATTTGATTTTTTTTTTTTTTTCCCTGTGGAGCCAGTGCTAGCTGAGGTTTTTGTTCCTGTCCATGTGGGGGCAAAAGGAGTTAGGGGGTCATGGAAAAGCATCTGTGGAGTTCACTGACCTAGGTCATCGGGGTCAGCACACTTTTTAAAAATACAGTCTCAACTGTAGTGACTCGACTCTGCTGTTGCAGTGGGAAAGCAGCCAAGACAATACATCTCAAATGGGCACAGCTGCGTGCTAATAAATCTTTATTTACAAAACAGGCCATGGTCAACCCCAATCTAGACTGTGAGAGATATGGGTAGGAATTAATGCATAGGTGAAATGGAAAGGTGAAATCAGGGGAAAATTTCTTTCTAGGAGGGAATTTAGGAGCAAACCTGAAAAGTCCCTTTTGAAGTGATGAAGAACCCTGAAGTCATCGGACCTGAAATGTTCCTTTCAATTAATAGTCAGTAATGCAATCATGGGCTCCTCCACATGCAAGCAAGAGGCTGCTGCCTATCAAGCATGGTTCAAGAGCCAAGTACCCCCAAAGGCATCATCTTGCTAGTCTGAAATTTCCGCCAATTGATGCTTTCTCCAGAAAGCCCTTGTTGAAAAGTAAAGCTGTCTCCATGGAACCCTTAATCCAATAACCTACCAGCACTTGGAGAACATATTAGTTAAGAGAGAGCAGGACTGTGATGGAGCAGAACGTGGGACCTGTAAGTTTTGAGTGGAAAATGCTGTAAAACAGGAAAATGATATCATAAAAAGGAGTCAGGGCTTGTTGTACTGGCTGGACGGGCAGGACTTGGTAGGGAGAGTGGGGGGTGAACAATAAACAAGAGCAGCTCTGCCGAGCTGGAGCCAGCAGCAGTTGAGAGAGCTGCATGGAGTCCTGGCAGGGGACCAGAGCCACCTTAGAGCAGGGATGGCGCCAGTAGGAGGAATTTCAAGCAGGGAAGAGTCGAAGACTGGAGGGCTCACGCCCAAGTTGCACCTGGGGACCACTGCTTAGAGTGTTTTTCGGAGAGGCCAGTGAGAAGCTCAGGTTTGAAGTCAGATTCTATCAACCTGGGGTAAAATTCCAGCTCTGCAGTTATCCACCTTATAATCTTGGAGGAATTATTTAACCCCTTTAAGGCTCTGGTTTGCCATCTGTAAAATAGAAAAACAGTTCCATCCTAAGGTTGTTCATGAGGAGGAATATATGCACGGTGTCTTAAAAGGCCAGTTCTTGGCTCACAGTGAGTTTCCAGGAAAGGGAGCCTAGAGTCATCCCACTACTCAGTCTCAGCAGAAAACTGGCATCGCTTGGTTCAGCACTTCTTTGTGCTGAATGTGTGAATGCAAAAGGGAAGAAGGCAGAGGTTACTAGCGGATTCTGGCTCAGTCTTTACCCTAGAGCTAGATGTCTGAACTTCTCTCTTTCTTTAAGTTGGAGAAGCAAATCCACTTGGCTGTTGAGACATTTCCAACAAGAATTCATTTAAATCAGAAACTCATACAACCAGGAGATTCCTAGGCATTGTCCCATTTCTCCGTGTGCACCACAGAAAACTTGCAATGACCCAGTAGAAGGAGTATTAGTGCCTCATCTGTCCTCATAAGGCATCAGGAACACAATGAGCTACTTCCCAGTCACCTCTGGACAGCCAAGGGGTTGGCCAGATGGCATAGTGACCACCAGCGTTCATCCTCATTCTTCTTGCTGAGAAAAATCTCAATTTTTATACATTATCCATCCTTCCCTCACACAACCCAGGTGCTAATCCCCCCTTCAGGGGGAAACCTAATTGGCATAAACCAATTGCCATGTGAGGGGACCTGGGACAGAAGCCAGTTCATCAGAGAGAATCTCAGGGCTACTGCTTGGAAATCTGGGATGAAGGAACCCTCCCTTCTCTGTATATAGAAAGCTGAGATGTGAGGACTAAACTGCCACAGCCATTCTTGCTACCAAAAAGGAAGAAAATCTGATAACAAACCACATGTGCAGAAGGCAGAGTAGAGAGAATTCAGAGAACACTGGCAGCCTCTTCAACTGTACCTGAAGTTAGAACCCTTCAGGTTCTCAGTTACACGAGCCAAAAAGCAGTTCTTACAGTTTAAGCTGGTTTGAAATGGGGTTTCTCCTGGTCATATGGATTCTTCCACTTTCAGGATCCCCATAACCCCCAGCAATGCCAACAAGAACTCCACCCTTTCCTCAAATGGCTCAGATTTCCTGACAACAAACACAATTTCCTAGTGCACAGAACAGACCCCTGGCTTGCTTCCCTTAGACTATGAAGCAAAAGGACAAAGGAACAAATGTGAACTTTGGTTGGCACCTTCCTCTCTGAGCCCATCTCTTGCTCCTGACCATTCCTCTCCATCAGGACACTCGGGCCAATTCAAGTTCCAAAAGCAGGTCCGATATCAGCTCTTAACTTCTGCTAAGTCTCCAGATTCTACTGGCACTCCTGTGCCTAAGAGTGAATGTGTGAGTACAGGGGTAAGCGTGTGAATATCTGCGTGAGTGTATGGGTAAGTGTAAGCGTAGGAATGCGTGTGTGAGCACGCGAGTGTACGACTGTGTATGTAGTTTGCAAGACCTGTACAAGCTGTTTCTGGAAAAGTGCTCCACCTAGGGGCAGACAGTCAAACTGATGCCCTCTGATAGCACGGGTAGTAGGCATGGCCCGGAAATGGCCATTGAGAGGAAGGAAGGAAAATAGAGTATTTTACCCATGAGGTTCAGCATCTTCTCTTAATAAAAGTAATGCCTGAAAGGTTATGGAACAAGGGGAAAAAAGAAACATATATATATATATATATTTGAGACAGGGTCTTGCTCTGTTGCCCAGGCTGGAATCTGGAAGTATGATTCCCTGCAGTTAGAGCTCACTGCCGCCTCTAACTCCTGGGCTCAAGGAATCCTCCCATCTCAGCCTCTCAAGAACGATATTTTTAATTACAATGGAAAACAGTACTTTAAACAAATCAAAGTTTGAAAATTTATACTTGGCCTATAGAAGAGGGGCTGTAAGCCCTAAGCGGTCAGCCAGGTGAAATCCATGAGTCCTATGGATCCCATTCTCCTGTGGCAAACTAGAGATGGCATCCCTATTGAAGCGTGGACACCGCCATTCAGCCCCAAGTGATAATGATGGCCCAGTGGTGCCAAAACTCTGAATTGAAAACAAAACACATCAGAACAATTTGTCCAGATTTGTACCTGAACTATCCTAATTTTCTGCATGGTGGCTACTAATTCACATGGTATTCTAACTGTAAGTCACCAATTTGCAACTCATGCTGTCCATTCTCTGTTGTTTCTTAAAACTGAAGAAGGTTTAACTTAGGACTCCCTTAAATTTTCATTGTCCTGAGAGTATTTACAAATATGACTCAACTCACAAAAATACAATTGACCACCCACACCTCAGTCTGAAGCAAGGTACACCTGGATGATTATAAATGCATCTAGGCAATACAACACAATTTAAACCTGGGATAGAGAGGGAGAAGTTGACAGCACTGAGTTTCTGAGTTATGTTTTTCATCCTACAGGATATGAATCACCCCAGGCTCCATCCCTTAGCAGGGTAAATCTCTTTGTCAGAAGCATGAGGAATCAGAAATGTTCTGTCTCCTGACTTCATAAAAATATTTGACTAATGAACAAAGTCTCCAGTTCCAAAGGTGATCCTGATCTCCTGTCTAGGGAAACTTTTAAGAAGTTCATCAAATCAAGTAGTGAGTAATTTACAATATCCTGGATAACTGTCTAGGGACATGGTTATAATATAACTCACACTGGGATTCCAGTTAACGATATACTAGCCTCCAGTCTAGTTTCACCACGTGCTTCTTAAAGTGGAAGATTTCCAAGGTCCTTGCTTTTGAACAATTACCTTTATCAAATCAGAACAAACCCCTGACTGATTTTTAAATTTTATTGTTCTGAAGCCCAACTGCAAAAATAAGTGGCTGAGTGTTCAGAAATACAGCAGGAATATTACCCACTTGCTAATCTAGCTAGAAATTGCACTTCTCTCTAGATGACAGTAAAAACAGGTAACATTTATTGAGTACTTACTATGTGCCAAGCACTACTTTCAACACTTTTCATCTATAAATTTATTACTGTGCTCAAAAACCCTACGATGTGGGTCCAATTATTATGCCCATTTTTCAAATAAGGCAGAGAAGGATTAAGAAAATTATACAAAGTTTTCCAGTTGGTAGCGGTAGAGCCAGGTTTGAACCCAGGAATTCCGTCCCTACAGCCCAAGCTAACTGCTTTATAAGACTGAGATGCAGATTCGATAGACTTTTTGAATTAGAATAGAAGAAATATAAACTGAGGACACTTGATGTCACAGGAAAAGAGTGCCTGGAAATCAAAAGTTGTTACTGGAGTCAGACTATGTGGTGGACTGGTCAACTTTCAGAAGTCTGATTTTATTTTACTGATTGCTATTCTTTCGATAACCCTAAAGTTAGTGAGAGCAGACGGGACTGAAAGTGGGTAGAAGCAGGAGGAAGAAGAGATAAAGGTGGAACATGGGCTGCTTCAGGTATCCAAGGGAAGTAAGACAGTCACTTGCTTAAAGTTCTTCCCTGTAGAGGCCAAAGAGAATTTCATTTGGCGGTTTCTGTTTACAACACAAATGGCTGTATTGTAACACAATGCACACTTACAAAGCATTCATTCTTTCCTATCCATTAATTTACTTAGGTTATCTAAGAGATTCAGAACTTGAATGAGTGAAGAGACTAATTTCAAGTCTTACCATTGGAAAGGGTTAATTTATCGTGTTGAGTGATGACACTGGGGCCTCTGAGTGGATGAATGAGCGGTCAGAGGAGACCTAAGAGAATTCCAGTGACAAGCTCCACTTTGTTCCCTGTTCCTTGAAGTTAGGTGGGAAGCTTCACATGCACCAGGCACGAAATCAAACCTTCTCTGTGGTTACCTATTATCACCGATGGGTCTCTGAGTCATGGTTTCCTCTTTCGTCCCACTACTGTAGTCTATTCATACCTCTATTACAGTAATTCCATTGCCTGTGATAGTGGTTCATTGCTATACTCTTGATACGCAGCACAGTGCCTCATGTATACTAGGAGCAAGAGTCAGGTTTGTTGAATGACTGGATTAAAGATGCTCAACTAGACTAACACATGAAACTAGTCAATAATATGGATAAAAGTAATCATTAGTATTTATTGAACATGAATGAGCCAAGTGCTTACATGTATTATAACTTCATTTAATCTCTCAACGACTCTATAATGTAGGCATTATCCTGATTATCTCCATTTTACAGTTAAAGAAATGAGGCACAGAGAAGTGATTTCCTCAAGGTCACTTAGTTAGCCTGGACTTGACCCCAGGCCATCGTGATGTTAGAGTCAGATCTATAAACCCTGAACTGTATCTCTCCCTTTATTTTACTGTCCTGACTGAATGCAATCAGGCACACTATGTGTTCTCACTAATTCTTCTCAAATACTTTCCCACTATAGTGCCTCTCTCAGAACGGTACCTGCCCATAGTCACAAATCGCTGTAACCCCATTTCATAACCAGGCTCCCTCAAATGTCATTAAATCCTAGCAGTGGCTTTAAGATAGAAATAAATATGCAAGATGCTTGAATTAGCAAGGTTTCCCATTTTCCTCTTTCCCTAGCTTTAGAGTTGACTTGATTGCCTCATTAATCTCAAGGGAATGTGTTGCATTCACCACACGTCCAAAAGATGTGCAGCATTTCACAAAGCAGCAGAATGAAGACAATAAAACCCTGCATCTCCTATGCCGGGAGCTGCAGAGTGTGGACAAGAAGAAAATTGGTGCAAACGGCTCCTAGCTGTTTCTCCAAGATGTAAGAAAAAAGTGGAGAGAAATTTCTATTTGCTTATTTTCTTTTGTTTACATTAATATCATTCCACGCCTTTGGGAAATCAGAACTTTCTGGAATTTCTCAATTCTGGGATGTTTTGTTGAATTTCATTTCTTCTTACTAAAGATGATGCTGGCTTGGAGAAGAGATGTGCATATGGTATATTCCTCAAAACACGTATGTTCCCATCTCCAGAAGGAAACTAGAAAATATCATACAGCTACATTTCATTTATAGGGAGAGAGTGCTTCTAGAGGAGAAAGGTGGTTGCAGGTAACAGATGCCTGTCTGAATAAAATCATAAAAGCTTGCAGAAAACACATAACACCTTCTTCAAAAGACCTCAAACAGGAAATAATCAGGGTGCTGCTTTAACAATGGAGATACAAACTAGGACAAGACTGTCCATCAAGTAAATGAGTAGTACAGATCAGACATGGGGAAGGAAAAAAACCACAAAACAGTTCTGCGCTAAAAGTATGCTTCCCCTCGCTTTTTACAAATCTATACTATGTAGCTAGAAACCATGCATTGTATAAGAGATGGTTCTTCTTTTCAGCAAAGGAAGATAAAATTAGAAGGTATTCCTTCAATGAACATGTAGTGGCCCAGGGGCAGAAAAAGTCAATGGTAATCTTAGGGCATGATCCGCCTGCCTCGGCCTCCCCAAGTGGTGGGATTAGGGTTGAATCAACAGATGCTGTTTATTGCTCCAGGTGAGCAGTGCCATCGGGTTGATGTAAAGCACATTTCAAGGAGCTGCATTTCAACACTATCATGAGTGCTGCATAAGGTCAAGGGTGTGCCCAGAAAGCAGGCCCAGCCTATGCAGGTAGCTGCATAGGGTGTAACCAGAAGTGCAAGTAGCTGTGTTGTCCTCCAGGGACTCCCATGAGGAACTCTCTAACCTTGGCTTCTATTATACTTACGTTGAGACTCACGGCGAACAAGCTTTCCTTCCTTCCTTCCTTCTTTCCTTCCTTCCTTCCTTCCTTCCTTCCTTCCTTCCTTCCTTCCTTCCTTCCTTCCTTCCTTCCTTCCTCCTTTCTTCCTTCCTTCCTTCCTGATGGAGTCTCACTCTGTCACTCAGGCTGGAGTACAGTAGCAAGATCTCAGCTCACTGCAACCTCCGCCTCCCGGGCTCAAACGATTCTCCTGCCTCAGCCTCCTGAGTAGCCGGGATTACAGGTGCGTGCCACCATGCCTGGCTAGTTTTTGTATTTTTAGTAGAGATGGGGTTTCACCATGTTGGTCAGGCTGGTCTCGAACTCCTGACCTTGTGATCTGCCCGCCTTGGCCTCCCAAAATGCTGGGATTACAGGTGTGAGCCACTGCGCCTGGCCAGCTTAAAAGCTTTTTAAGGCATTGACCACTGCCCAGTGAAAAGAAAGAAATAGTCAACATCTATATTTTGTGAACAGGCAACAATATGAGTGAATCCATCAAATGGAGATAAAGAAAGCCCCATACTGACTTCTCAAGGCTGGGCACCCACCTCTAAAAGGATGCAGAGTCACAAGATACTATGGATTGGGGAGCAGATCCATGCCCCCAATTGTTCTTTCATTTCAACCATATGCCCCTGACCTTCAAGAGTCTTCTGTGTCCAGGGTCAAGCCCCATGTACCTCTCTGGTGCCCCTTGCTCCACGCCCCCTCTTCCCCCTCTGCCCTCTAACACACTACAACATCTGGCTGCATGGCCACTGCACACCCTGTTGCCTCCATATGGAACCCTTAGCCTCTTCCTTTTCCTGGTTAAGTCCTACTCAGTCTTCAGCTGTCAGCTAAAGAGTCATGTCCGGAGAAAGCTGTCCCTGATTCCCTCAGCCTAGGCCAGGTTCTTCTGATAAATAACTTCTCAGAACAGTGATTCTTTTCTTCAACTTACCTTAGTCTGCAACTACACATTTATCTATGGGACTATTTAATTTTGATCTTTTCCATGGGGCTGTGGGGTTTTGAGAGCTGGAAACTACTTTGTCTGCTTTTGGTCTCTATTGTTTCTCCATCCTTCATGGCACATTGTAGGGCTCAAGGAATATTTGTCGAGTAAAGAAACACTCAGTGTTTTCAGTTAACATATTAAGGACCAGAAAAAAGACAGTAGTACAGGCTATTATTCATCTTTTATTCTCTGTGAAATTAATCATTTATTCAAGATGAAAACTAGACTCCCCTGCTGAATAAAGTACCCTGTCCTCTGAGTCAGAAAGATTAAATATTAAAAATTTTATATAGGTGAATCACTTTTTGCTTTGACTGCCAGGGCACACCAAGTAGCTCAAAGCTAAATTTTGGATCTGCGCTTAATAACAGGTACTGTTTTGCAGGTGGCTCTGCGTAATGCATTTCTAAATAAGCATCCCCAAAGATGCAAAGCAGGTGTTCTTAGCTGCTGAACGCTTACAGACAGGAAGAAAAAGCAGGTGTTCCAAGGATCTTTCAGGGAGAAACTGCTTTATTAAAAAATTTTTTGTAGAGACAAGGTCTCACTCTGTTGCCCAGGCTAGAGAGCAATGGCTGTTCACAGGTACCCACAGTGCACTGCATCCTTGAATTTCTGGACTCAAGTGATCCTCTCACTTTGGCCTCCAAAGTAACTAGGGCTACAGGTGTGTGCCACTGCACCCAGCTGAGAAATATTATGTTAGATTGCAACTCACTGAAATCTGGCCAAATTATCTTCAGGCTCAAAAACCTCAAATGCAAACCTGTTTTTTTTTTTTTTTTTTTTTTTAATTATTATACTTTAAGTTCTGGGATACATGTGCAGAATATGCAGGTTTGTTACATAGGTATATATGTGCCATGGTGGTTTTATGCACCCATCAACCAATCATCTAGGTTTTAAGCCCCGTGTGCATTACGTATTTCTCCTAATGCTATCCGTCCCCTTGCCTCCAACTCCCCATTAGGCCCCGGTGTGTGATGGTCCCTTCCCTGTGTCCAGGTGTTCTCATTGTTCAACTCCTACTTATGAGTGAAAACATGCGGTGTTTGGTTTTCTGTTCCTGTGTTAGTTTGCCGAGAATGATGGTTTCCAGCTTCATCTATGTCCCTGCAAAGGACATGAACTCATTCTTTTTATGGCTGCATAGTATTCCACGGTGTATATGTGCCACATTTTCTTTGTCTAGTCTATCACTGATGGGCATTTGGGTTGGTTCCAAGTCTTTGCTATTGCAAATGGTGCTGCAACAAACATATGTGTGCATGTGTCTTTATAGTACAATGATTTATAATCCTATGGGTATATACCTGGTAATGGGATTGCTGGATCAAATAATATTTCTGGTTCTAGATCCTTGAGGAATCACCACACTGTCTTTTACAATGGTTGAACTAATTTATACTCCCACCAACAGTGTAAAAGCATTCCTATTCCTCCACATCCTCTCCAGCATCTGTTGTTTCCTGACTTTTTAATGATTGCCATTCTAGCTGGCATGAGATGGTATCTCATTGTGGTTTTGATTTGCATTTCTCTAATGACCAGTAACGATGAGCTTTTTTTTCATATGCTTGTTGGCCACATAAATGTCTTCTTTTGAGAAGTGTCTGTTCATATCCTTCGCCCACTTTTTGATGTTTTTTCTTTTTCTCGTAAATTTGTTTAAGTTCTTTGTAGATTCCGGATATTAGCCCTTTGTCAGATGGATAGATTGCATAATTTTTCTCCCATTCTGTAGCTCGCCTGTTCACTCTGATGATAGTTTCTTTTGCGCGCAGAAGCTCTTTAGTTTAATTAGGTCCCATTTGTCAATTTTGGCTTTTGTTGGCATTGCTTTTGGTGTTTTAGTCATGAAGTCTTTGCCCACGCCTGTGTCCTGAATGGTACTGCCTAGGGTAAACCTGATTCTATTATAAAGCAGACACCATCGCCATTGTGTTCGTTTCATATGGCTACTGTGACAAATTACCATACGCTGATGACTTAAAATGCCTGAAATTTGTCGTTCAGGTTTGGTGTTTGATCTGCTGGGGTTGATAAGCAAAATAATCCCTGGGAAAAATCTCAGAAGGGGGAGTGGCTTGATTAAACCAGCAAAATTGCTTTCTAGCAACAGCTGTGACTTGTATGAAAAGGGATATCAAAAACAACAACAACAACCCTACATTCTTTTCATCTATGGAGCAATCATATGTCTCAGGTACCATGGTTTCTACCTTACATTCATGATCAGATTTATTTCTCACCAATAACCCTACAAAGTAAGCATTTTGACACTTGAAAAAAATTCAGGCTCAGGAGGTTAAGTGATTTTCTCCAGGTCACTGACCTAGCAACTGGCAGAACAAGGGCTCAAATTCAGGTGAATGTGTCTCCAGAGTCACTGTGCTAAACTCCCTCTTTCTGAATTAGAGATGTTCGGGTTTCAGATGAGTCAAGATGTTTGATCTGCTGGGGTTGGTAAACAAGATAATCCCTGGAAAGCACTTCAGGGACCTGAACAGGATATGAGAATGGAGAAATGCCCAATAATATGTAACACTTATACTGTGGAAGACTATTTCACAGCCTCCTGTGTGGATTTAAGTAGGTAGTCTACTTTTACTCTGGTCTAATATTTAATTGGCCATCATCAGAAGAAGCCAAAAGCTCTTTGGAAAGAGAAAGGTGGATCCAAAAGAGCAGAGGAACTTTGTGAAGCAAAGACGCCAGGGAGGATAAATGGCCAACAATGTGTTACCAGATGTGCCCTCCCTGAGAACACTGGACTTGGCAGGGGTAAACAATGAGAGAGGAAGTCAGAGACGGAAAGGACCAGGGAAAGTTCAGGTCTCCCTCCCTCCCACGCCCTCACTCCCCATTGTAGCTCGCACTGAGTCAGCCCAGATGGGAAGAAGGCAGAGACCTCACCCACCCAGTGCCCAACCTACCCATGGCCTGGAAGTAAGTGAGGATGAGATTTGTGAGGGCAGCTTAGCTACACCCAGGCGCTACTTGGTCCCCCTTTTCCTCCATCCTCACATAGCTCCAGTGATGCCAGTAGTCGGATCTCTGGGAGAGAGTACACCAGCCAGGCCCTTGGATTCTGGTGCCAGCCCTAGTATTAATTACTGAATGACTTTGCATAAGGCACTTTGTATCTCTGGGCATTTCCCATATGAAAAGTCATCTGAGGTTGAATTAGATTAGGGATTGCACATACAAGTGCCAACAGAGGCCAGGCAGGTAATGAAAATGTAGCAGGCTCAGTACAGGATGGCAGGGAACAGTGGGGACTAGAGAGCACACGTTTTGTCCAGTGAGGACATCCCCAGTGTCTCCAGATCCTCCAATTTTTTCACGGGAAGCCACAATTCAGACCTTTATATAAAGTCTCCCAATCTTTAAGTGTTGGCAACAAACCAAGCCTGCAGGGCAGTTGGCAATCTTGAGTCTAGATGTGCCTTGCCCCAAAAGCTAGTCACTAGCCACATGTGACTATTTCATCTTAAATTAATTAAAATTAAACAAAAATTAAAAATTCAGTTCCTCAGTCACACCAGCCACCTTTCAACTGCTCAGCAGCCACAGGTATTAGTGGCTACCATATTGGATAACACAGATCTGAAACATGTCCAACTTTGTAGAAAATTCTCTCGGATTGCCCTGGCCTAAGTGATGTTTAAGATAACGTTCGGCTATTAAAACAAAAAATAAAGACAAAATGAAACAAATATTACTTTCTTAATTGATAGGAAACAACACTACTGGAATTTCATGGCATAACTTTAACACAAAAATGTCGGTGTCATTATTTTATTTTCACTCTGATGAGTTCCCTTCAGTTGCATTTAAATTGGTTTCTGCAGATCTGTTAATAGAAGCAGCCTGATACTTTCTAATCTGCTTCAACATACAAAGTACATTCATAGGGATTTGAAATCTAAACTTACATTAAAAGAAGAGGGGCCGGGTATGGTGGCTCACGCCTGTAATCCCAGCACTTTGGGAAGCCGAGGCTGGCGGATCACTTGAGGTCAGGAGATCGAGGCCATCCTGACTAACATGGTGAAACCCCGTCTCTACTGAAAATACAAAAAATTAGCTGGGTGTGGTGGTGTGCGCCTGTAGTTCCAGCTACTCAGGAGGCTGAGGCAGGAAAATCGCTTGAACCCAGGAGGCAGAGGTTGCAGTGAGTTGAGATCATGCCACTGCACTCCAGCCTAGGTGACAAAACGAGACTCAGTCTCAAAACAAAACAAACAAAACAAAACAAAACAAAAAAAAAAAAAAAAGGAAGGGGGCAGGGGAGACAGAAACCCTGCTAGGTGAGGTATCACTTCCATACAGCGCTTTTAACTGCCTGTGCAAGAGCCTCCAATGTGATAAGCTGCAATGTTTTAGGTCAGGAGTCAACAAACTTTTCTATAAAGGACCAGACTGTAAATATTTTCAGCTCTGTGGGCTATATGATCACTATGGCAATTATTCATTTCTGCCTTATAACATGAAAGCAGCTATCAACATGTAAGCAAATGTGCATGACTTTGTTTCAATAAAACTTTATCTGTGGACACCAAAATTTGAATTTTGTATCATTTTCATGTGTCAAATAGTTACTTGATTTCCCCCCACAACCATTTAAAAATGAAAAAGAAAAAAAATTCTTAGCTCAGGACAGTAGCAAAATAGGTATTGTGCTGAATTTGGCCCACAGGCAGTAGCTTGCAGACCTCTATGCCCTGAAAGCTCTCCGATGGAGAGACTGGTGAACCATAGGGCAGGGAGAGCTGAGCTCTGACTTATATATATGACTCACTGGGCATGAGTCCAGTGTAAGTTGTATAGTTAGCCAATGTTGTTCAGGAATGAAGGGAAGGACCATAAGGGCCCTTTTTTTGTGAGACAAAATTTATTGACATAGTCGGTCCTCATTATTTACAAATTCAAACTTGCCTACTGGTTAGAATTCATTTACAACCCCAAAATCAATACTCAAGGTACTTTAAAAAAAAATAGACACAGCATCTCGCTCTGTTGCCCAGGCTGTAGTGCAGTGGCACAATCATAGCTCACTGCAGCCTCAAACTCCTGGGCTCAAGTGATCCTCCTGCCTTGGCCTCCCAAAGCGCTGCGATTACAGGCATGAGCCACCATACTTGGTCTTTGCTCGAGGTATTTTTACAATCATTCTCTGACTTTTGGGGAACAGCAAAAAATTTGAGTCACACAATGCTCCTGTTCTCAGCTTAGGTATAACAAAATAAAACACTGCCCTTTTGTTTCAGCTCATCTTAGGTACACGTGTCCCTTTCATAGTCTATTTAGCAACAGGTTTTTCACATGTTGGTGCTTTTGGTTGGTGATTTTGCTGTTTAAAATGCCCCCCAAGGACAGTGCTGAACTGCTGAATTAGCTGTGGTCTGAATGTTTGTGTATTTCCAAAATTCATAGTTTGAAGCCTAATCACCAGTGTAAGAATGATAGGAGATAGGGCCTCTGGGACATGATTAGCTCAGGAGAACACGGCCCTCAGGAACGGGATTAGTGACCTCATGAAAGAGGCCCCAGAGAGCTGCCTTACCCCTTCTACCAAGTGAAGACACAATGAGAAGGTACCATTTATGAACCAGAAAGTGGACCTTTCTCAGGGTCTACCAAATCAAGTGGACTGTCAAGTGGCATTAACAGGACCCTCATCCATTGACGCCAAATGGGCTGTTGTCTTCATGGTGAATTTCCCAGCCTCCAGAACTGTAAGAAATACATTTCTGTTGTTTATAAGCTACCCAGCTTATGGTATTTTGTCAGAGCAGCCCAAATGGACAAAGTTCCTAAGTGGAAGACAGATACGATGTCCTTGTAAAAAAAATAGTATGTCTTAGATAAGCTTCATTCAAACACGAATTATAGTACTGTTGGCATGAGTTCAATGTTAATGAATCAACCATATATATTAAATAATGTGTCCTTAAACAGAAACACATTTAAAACAAGGTTATGTACTGACTGGCTGATGAGAATGTTGTGACGGGGTTTATAGCAGCATAACTCATTTCCCCCTAGGTGTGATGTTTCAGTATTTGCTAATTTGGTGTTCATGGCAACTTTATTGAATATAACTAGCTCAAATAATGAGAATTGACTGTATACTGACACTAAAAAGAAGTCATTGTGATATGTCGTATGTTCCTTTCTGGTACCTTATAAATTGCAGGCCGGGCGTGGTGGCTCACACCTCTAATCCCAGCACTTTGGGAGGCTGAGGCAGGCGGATCACGAGGTCAGGAGCTCAAGTCCAGCCTGACCAGTATGGTGAAACCCTGTCTCCACTAAAAATACAAAAAAAAAAAAAAAAAAAAAATTAGCTGGGCGTGGTGGTGCAAGCCTATAGTCCCAGCTACTCAGGAGGCTGAAGCAGGAGAATCGCTTGAACCCGGGCGGCGGAAGCTGCAGTGGGCAGAGATTGCACCACTGCACTCCAGCCTGGGTTACAGAGCAAGACTCCATCTCAAAAAACAAACAAACAAACAAAAACAAAAACAAAAACAAATTGTGTTTAAGCTTTAGTGAGAAAGGCTGAAACTATTTTAAATAAAGTTTTTGGATGACTTCATGATTTTAGGTTTCCATAATTCTGTGGTTCTGGTCTCCCAGATAACCAGGCTGTTGTCTGGTACTGTGTGTGGCAATAGAAAGTTATTTTAAAAGTCTTCACTTATAGGTCATTTATCTGCCAACCCACAAACTGTGCTCCAACTAGTGAAACACTTCAGCAGGACTCCACTGGAGACTTCACCGATGAACATTTTGCTGCATTGTACGTATTTAACACAGCTTTCTGGACTGTCTGGATGGTACTGCATACCAACCGTAATTAATGACTCAAATATAAGTATTCACTGCCTGTGTCAACCAGAAGACCTGGTACCTTTATTACATCCTTGGATGTGATTGTTATTTGCAAACACTGCATAAAAATCACTGGCTTTGTCTTCTGGAAATGCATCATGTAGGGTGGTCCAACAGAGGAAGTTATTTGGAAACGGAAGAGGATGTTGGGGACTGGATCCATTTGAGAGCTGAGGTTCAGACAGAGCCAAAAAAAAAAAGGTGTTTCAAATGCATTTAAAAGTATATTAACAAGTAAGCTGATGTGTCTTTGGGACACACACTCATTTAAAAAAATTAATGACTAACTTCTCTTGACCAAATACTATTTTTCTGTGATTACTTATGCAGTTACTGGTGTTAAGGTCCTCATCATGGCCTCAGCCTCTTCCCCCAAGCATTTCTAAATACTATATGACATTATAATGCTTCCTATGTGCCAGGCACTATTCTAGGCACTTCAAATATATAAGCCCATTTAACCCTCAAAAAATCTTATGAGGTAGGTACAATTATTATCGTTTTCATTTTATAGATGAAGAAAGTGAGGCATAGAGATGTCATGTCACTTTCCCAGGGTCACACAGCAAATTAGTGGCAGAGCCAGAATTTGAATTCAGGGAGTCTTGTTTCAGAGTCTTTTCACTTCACTCCCTATTGCTACACGGACTCTCAATAAAGCACTGAATAACTGTGCAGGAAACCCAACTCCAATGCAACAAGGACCTTTATACAGTAGTTCTTCTCACTAGCAGGAATATTCAACTCATTATTCTTTCTTTCATTTTCTTTCCCTTCCTAATTCTTTTATTTCGTTACTTCTTCTATCAAGGCCTCATTACGTACAGCAAACTTCACCCTTTTTGGCATACAGTCTGTAAGTTTTTGACAAACATATACAGTCACGTAACCATCATCACAATCATGATTGAACAGTTCTAGCACCTCAAAAAAGTCCTTCATGTCCCTTTGTAACCCTTATCCTTATCCCCAAAGTCAACCCTTATCCCCACTCCAGCCAAGGATGCCTCACTTTGGGGCATCCATAAGCCCCAAAGGATCTTTGCACAGATTTCAAAAATAGAACTTGAATTATATGCGCAATTTATAATTTTTTATTATCACTGTCTCTAACTGGAATTTAGTGTTTCTTCAATTGTGAATATAGGTAACAAACTATAGAAATATTAGCAGTACTTGTGACTCAGTCACCAATAGAAACCACAGATATTTTGAGATCACATCATGGTGGTTACATATATTGCAAAATATTGTTTATACTCCTGACAACTTTGACATTACAGTAGTTATTAGATCTATTACTAGAAATTGTTTTTTATTGCATTAATATATAAGAACCTTTGTTTTTATAATATATAAAATTTTTATAGTATTCAATGTTTTAGAAACTGTTATTTCAAAATAATTTGTTTAATTTTAAAAGATATTTTTCTAAGAAAGGGTTCATAAGCTTTGCCAACTTACTAAAGAAATCCCATTTTCTAAAGCATGGCCCTAAAAGAAATCTCATTTTGGCAAAACAAGTCATTCTTCACTTATCCCACCATCCTGGGCAACAAAGAAAGAAAACACACAAATAAGCAAAAAACGCTCTGGCTATTCATCAAGACAACATTTCCACCAAGTGAAAGATTAAGAAATAAATAAGACTCAATTACTGCCCAGACTGATGGAGGAACTACATATCTTTTTTTTTTTTTTTTTTTTTTTTTTTTTTTTGAGACAGAATCTTGCCTTGTCACCCAAGCCAGAGTGTGGTGGTGCCATCTCAGCTCTCTGCAACCTCCACCTCCCAGGTTCAAGCGATTTTCCAGCCTCAGCCTCCCAAGTAGCTGGGATTACAGGTGCGAACCACCACACTCGGGTAATTTTTGTATTTTTAGTAGAGACGTTTCACCATGTTGGCCAGACTGGTCTCCAACTCCTGACCTCAAGCAATCTGCCCACCTCGGCCTCCCAAAGTGCTGGGATTACAGGCATGAGCCACCACGCCCAGCCAGAATTACATATCTTTTCTTAAAGTTCTTTCTTTAAGCCAAATGATGCCACTGCTGTCTGCCGAGGAGGACTGTTCAACAGTACCACCTGCCGCTTCTATGGAAATCCGCAGGGACTACAAGGACGCTTGCCCTTCCAGTTCTCTGCAACTGCCACAGGGCTGACAGGGACCTCAGACAGAGGAACCAGCCATCTGTGAGCTCAAGAATGACTCTAAAAGGGAGAATGGGTTATCAGCCACTCTAAAGATCAGGCAGATTTACGTTCTCCAATTATTTGGGATTACTTTTAAATCAGGATTGTATTGTTATATTTATATTTATATATTTTTTAGAGACAAGATCTCGCTCTGTCACCCAGGCTGGAGTGCAGTGGTGTGATCATAGCTCACTGCAGTATCAAACTCCTGGACTCAAGCGATCCTCCCACTTTGGCCTCCCAAAGCAACAGGATTACAGGTGAAAGCCACAGCACTGTCAGGATTGTATTATTAAGGCACATGTGCCTTAGTCTGTCACCTCTGAATTGTTTCTCTCTTAACTTACTAATATAAGAAGCAAATCCACAGAAAAAGAGGGATGGAAATAAGCAATTTTCATAAGAAATACAGCCAATAAATATACAAAAATCCTTCACTGATAATCAGAAATAAATATTAAACAAATGAGATATTTTTTCTCCTATTAGATTGTCAGAAACAGAATTACTTTTATAAGACAAAAGAATTGAGGTAAGATATATGTTGACTACCTTAAATCCTAATGTAGGATTTAAATAAAAAAGCAACTTCTTTAAAAATTCAAAGGTGAATTTAAAATTTGCTTAGGAAGGTAATTTCTGAAGCTGATTTCAAGAGACAAAGCTAAAATAATGAATGTAAGATTCTAAATAACAAGTTATATAGATGCAATATAGAAAATTCATAGGTGCTGTTGACTTTAGCTTTGGTAATTAGGACTTGAACTATAACAGTCTTTTTTTTTTTTTTAATTTATTTATTATTATTAAACTTTAAGTTGTAGGGTACATGTGCACAACGTGCAGGTTTGCTACATATGTATACTTGTGCCATGTTGGTGTGCTGCACCCATCAACTCGTCATTTACATCAGGTATAACTCCCAATGCAATCCCTCCCCCCTCCCCCCTCCCCATGATAGGCCCCGGTGTGTGATGTTCCCCTTCCCGAGTCCAAGTGATCTCATTGTTCAGTTCCCGCCTATGAGTGAGAACATGCGGTGTTTGGTTTTCTGTTCTTGTGATAGTTTGCTAAGAATGATGGTTTCCAGCTGCATCCATGTCCCTACAAAGGACACAAACTCATCCTTTTTTATGGCTGCATAGTATTCCATGGTGTATATGTGCCACATTTTCTTAATCCAATCTGTCACTGATGGACATTTGGGTGGATTCCAAGTCTTTGCTATTGTGAATAGTGCTGCAATAAACATACGTGTGCATGTGTCTTTATAGCAGCATAATTTATAATCCTTTGGGTATATACCCAGTAATGGGATGGCTGGGTCATATGGTACATCTAGTTCTAGATCCTTGAGGAATCGCCATACTGTTTTCCATAATGGTTGAACTAGTTTACAATCCCACCAACAGTGTCAAAGTGTTCCTATTTCTCCACATCCTCTCCAGCACCTGTTGTTTCCTGACTTTTGAATGATCGCCATTCTAACTGGTGTGAGATGGTATCTCATTGTGGTTTTGATTTGCATTTCTCTGATGGCCAGTGATGATGAGCATTTTTTCATGTGTCTGTTGGCTGTATGAATGTCTTCTTTTGAGAAATGTCTGTTCATATCCTTTGCCCACTTTTGGATGGGGTTGTTTGTTTTTTTCTTGTAAATTTGTTTGAGTTCTTTGTAGGTTCTGGATATTAGCCCTTTGTCAGATGAGTAGATTGCAAAAATTTTCTCCCATTCTGTAGGTTGCCTGTTCACTCTGATGGTAGTTTCTTTTGCTGTGCAGAAGCTCTTTAGTTTAATGAGATCCCATTTGTCAATTTTGGCTTTTGCTGCCGTTGCTTTTGGTGTTTTAGACATGAAGTCTTTGCCCGTGCCTATGTCCTGAATGGTACTACCTAGGTTTTCTTCTAGGATTTTTATGGTATTAGGTCTAACATTTAAATCTCTAATCCATCTTGAATTAATTTTCGTATAAGGAGTAAGGAAAGGATCCAGTTTCAGCTTTCTACTTATGGCTAGCCAGTTTTCCCAGCACCATTTATTAAATAGGGAATCCTTTCCCCATTTCTTGTTTCTCTCAGGTTTGTCAAAGATCAGATGGCTGTAGATGTGTGGTATTATTTCTGAGGACTCTGTTCTGTTCCATTGGTCTATATCTCTGTTTTGGTACCATTACCATGCTGTTTTGGTTACTGTAGCCTTGTAGTATAGTTTGAAGTCAGGTAGCGTGATGCCTCCAGCTTTGTTCTTTTGACTTAGGATTGTCTTGGAGATGCGGGCTCTTTTTTGGTTCCATATGAACTTTAAAGCAGTTTTTTCCAATTCTGTGAAGAAGCTCATTGGTAGCTTGATGGGGATGGCATTGAATCTATAAATTACCTTGGGCAGTATGGCCATTTTCACGATATTGATTCTTCCTATCCATGAGCATGGTATGTTCTGCCATTTGTTTGTGTCCTCTTTTATTTCACTGAGCAGTGGTTTGTAGTTCTCCTTGAAGAGGTCCTTTACATCCCTTGTAAGTTGGATTCCTAGGTATTTTATTCTCTTTGAAGCAATTGTGAATGGAAGTTCATTCCTGATTTGGCTCTCTGTTTGACTGTTACTGGTGTATAAGAATGCTTGTGATTTTTGCACATTAATTTTGTATCCTGAGACTTTGCTGAAGTTGCTTATCAGCTTAAGGAGATTTTGGGCTGAGACAATGGGGTTTTCTAAATATACAATCATGTCATCTGCAAACAGGGACAATTTGACTTCTTCTTTTCCTAACTGAATCCCCTTGATTTCTTTCTCTTGCCTGATTGCCCTAGCCAGAACTTCCAACACTATGTTGAATAGGAGTGGTGAGAGAGGGCATCCCTGTCTTGTGCCAGTTTTCAAAGGGAATTTTTCCAGTTTTTGCCCATTCAGTATGATATTGGCTGTGGGCTTGTCATAAATAGCTCTTATTATTTTGAGGTACGTTCCATCAATACCAAATTTATTGAGCGTTTTTAGCATGAAGGGCTGTTGAATTTTGTCAAAAGCCTTTTCTGCATCTATTGAGATAATGATGTGGTTCTTGTCTTTGGTTCTGTTTATATGCTGGATTATGTTTATTGATTTGCGAATGTTGAACCAGCCTTGCATCCCAGGGATGAAGTCCACTTGATCATGGTGGATAAGCTTTTTGATGTGCTGCTGAATCCGGTTTGCCAGTATTTTATTGAGGATTTTTGCATCGATGTTCATCAGGGATATTGGTCTAAAATTCTCTTTTTTTGTTGTGTCTCTGCCAGGCTTTGGTATCAGGATGATGTTGGCCTCATAAAATGAGTTAGGGAGGATTCCCTCTTTTTCTATTGATTGGAATAGTTTCAGAAGGAATGGTACCAGCTCCTCCTTGTACCTCTGGTAGAATTCAGCTGTGAATCCATCTGGTCCTGGACTTTTTTTGGTTGGTAGGCTATTAATTATTGCCTCAATTTCAGAGCCTGCTATTGGTCTATTCAGGGATTCAACTTCTTCCTGGTTTAGTCTTGGAACAGTGTAAGTGTCCAGGAAATTATCCATTTCTTCTAGATTTTCCAGTTTATTTGCATAGAGGTGTTTATAGTATTCTCTGACGGTAGTTTGTATTTCTGTGGGGTCGGTGGTGATATCCCCTTTATCATTTTTAATTGCGTCGATTTGATTCTTCTCTCTTTTCTTCTTTATTAGTCTTGCTAGTGGTCTGTCAATTTTGTTGATCTTTTCAAAAAACCAACTCCTGGATTCATTGATTTTTTGGAGGGTTTTTTGTGTCTCTATCTCCTTCAGTTCTGCTCTGATCTTAGTTATTTCTTGCCTTCTGCTAGCTTTCGAATGTGTTTGCTCTTGCTTCTCTAGTTCTTTTAATTGCGATGTTAGAGTGTCAATTTTAGATCTTTCCTGCTTTCTCTTGTGGGCATTTAGTGCTATAAATTTCCCTCTACACACTGCTTTAAATGTGTCCCAGAGATTCTGGTATGTTGTATCTTTGTTCTCATTGGTTTCAAAGAACATCTTTATTTCTGCCTTCATTTCGTTATGTACCCAGTAGTCATTCAGGAGCAGGTTGTTCAGTTTCCATGTAGTTGAGCGGTTTTGATTGAGTTTCTTAGTCCTGAGTTCTAGTTTGATTGCACTGTGGTCTGAGAGACAGTTTGTTACAATTTCTGTTCTTGTACATTTGCTGAGGAGTGCTTTACTTCCAATTACGTGGTCAATTTTGGAGTAAGTACGATGTGGTGCTGAGAAGAATGTATATTCTGTTGATTTGGGGTGGAGAGTTCTATAGATGTCTATTAGGTCTGCTTGCTGCAGAGATGAGTTCAATTCCTGGATATCCTTGTTAACTTTCTGTCTCGTTGATCTGTCTAATGTTGACAGTGGAGTGTTGAAGTCTCCCATTATTATTGTATGGGAGTCTAAGTCTCTTTGTAAGTCTCTAAGGACTTGCTTTATGAATCTGGGTGCTCCTGTATTGGGTGCATATATATTTAGGATAGTTAGCTCTTCCTGTTGAATTGATCCCTTTGCCATTATGTAATGGCCTTCTTTGTCTCTTTTGATCTTTGATGGTTTAAAGTCTGTTTTATCAGAGACTAGTATTGCAACCCCCGCTTTTTTTTTGTTCTCCATTTGCTTGGTAAATCTTCCTCCATCCCTTTATTTTGAGCCTATGTATGTCTCTGCGTGTGAGATGGGTCTCCTGAATACAGCAGACTGATGGGTCTTGACTCTTTATCCAGTTTGCCAGTCTGTGTCTTTTAATTGGAGCATTTAGTCCATTTACATTTAAGGTTAAGGTTGTATAACAGTCTTTTATTTCTACCTACCCCCAACCCTCTGCTTTTATGTACTTTACCTCTCCTTACCTCTCTACAGCCAGACAGTGACTTAGGCAAATAGGAAGGTAGGTGATGGGCTATTATTGCTTTAAAAAGCTTTCATCTCTTCCATGGTTTTTCGTAGTGTTATTATCTCTCATCAGTAGTTAATTTATATAGTATTTCCATGATGCCTTCTTAACAACATCCAGTGTATTAGCGTCACCTCCTACTTACATGGTAAATTCATTTCAACACTGCATTGGCCAGAAAGGACATGCAGTAAAAGTTAATCAATTCTACTGCCGTAAGAAACACACATGGAGTTAAAGTTCACAAGAAACAGAAGCTAGAGAACTATCAGCAAAGTTGAACTTGCTGCTTATTAGTTCACGATCACACTCCCCCAAGGTGAAGAGAGACATTGTCACCTGAAACCAGTGCTAGCAGTAGTTATCCTGTTCGCACAGCATACCCTACTGCCCACGGGGGAAAGTTCACTTCCAATGCACAATATTTAATTGAAAAATTAAATATTGACCCTGCTGGCCAGCCTACACCTAAATCTCGTCTCTAATCGATCTGCAGTTCAATAATATGCATATCTTCTTTTGCCCCTACCTTTCGTGATGGCTTCAGCTGAAACATCAAAGTGTTTCAAAAGATTAATAATAGTGCCACCTTGGTGCCAGGTGCAGTAAATTCCCAATTCATTCAATCCTCACAGTGATGTTTTGCACTTGATACAAAGTAGATGCAAAATAATGTTTTATAAAAGCACCACAATGGGGTAGGTATTATTTTTAATTTTTTTCCAGAAGACTTAGAAGGATTAATTAGTAACTCTCCAAAGACCCCAAAGCACAGTAAGTGGGGGAGCCAAGAGTTGAATCCCATCTAACTCCAGAGGATATGCTTAATGACTACACTATATTACCCTCTTATTCTTTAATGCTAAAATAAGCTTTCAGCATTAAAAAGAAATGAAACTGTCAGATGACAATTTGTTTCAAAGTCTACCATAACAGGTTAGGCCTTTTAATACCTTTAATACCACAGCTTTTACTAAAGATTGATCAAGAACTCAGGCCATTTCCTAAATACCTCACACAAAGGCAACTCTAAGCAAGTGCTAATTAAAATAGGGCATACGCCATGTTATCAATAGGAATCCGAAGTTAAACAACAGAATGGGGTAAGTGCGGAGCTTCTGGCATATGCTGGGATGTAACAAGCCTTCTCTTTAAATCAGGTGTTGCACCCATATAGTTTGCTAAGGATAAGGTATGAATAAGGAAATGCTGGGGCTGTAATGAGTAGGTTTTCATTATTGTGGATTTGAAACAAACTTTTAAAACTGTGTGTATGTGTGTGTGTGTGTGTGTGCATGTGTGTGTGTGTTGGGTAGAGGATTACGGAGATTAACATTCAAAAGACAGTCAACAGAGAATAGTCCAGAGGTGGAAGGAATTTACAACTTAGGCTTAGAGTATTTTCACATTAACACCAATCTATTGGTAATGCCTGCCTGGAGTCCTATTTCGGGAAGTATTGTGAGACCTGAGTTCTATAAAGAAAGGGTGCTGTGTTGATTAATAATGTCTGTCCTGGCAGGGGAAGGGAGGGTAGCATATTAACTGCATAGTTGCTTTTCTCAGGACTAGAACATTCACAGGAGTGCCATATTTGTTCATTATCACAGAGCTATCTCAGAACTGCCAACCAGGACTGAAAGGAAAGATCACACTGCAGACCCAGGATATTTAAATCAGAAAATAATTTGAACCGTGAAAACACAAGGGTCTATGGGATTTATCCTCAGATGTAATAAGATAAGCCCACAGATGCGCTTGGGGGCTGAGATGACAGAAAGGCCACTTGGCTGAGAAACAGGAGGGAAAAAGAGCCAAGCAATATGGCTGAGAATTTGTTCTCCATACTGGTACAAGAGAGCTTCGTAGATTTGCTATTTCTTTGGCTCAGCCTCATAGGTTTTGGAAATGTGACTATTTATAGGGATTCTTATTTTTCTTATTTCTTTCACTCATCTCTTAAAAGTTTTAAGCAAAGTCTACTTGAAAAATGTCAGCCTGTCTCAGGTGTGCAAAGAGAAAATTAAGTTTTGTCAATGTTTAGTCAGAATATAAAACGAGGGGAAAACTGACCTCTGGTGGTAGATTTGGAAAATCCCTAATACAAAGATTTCCAAAAAGTGATCCAGGAAGCATTAACCCCTCAACATTTTCCATGGGAGGAGGGCTCTGTGGTAAAAAGAACTCTGGGAAACAATTACATATTATATAAATATAAATATATAATATAATATAATATAAATATATTTATATTTATATGTTATATAATATATTGTTATATATTATTTAATATACCTGATTTTTGGCAACTCATGGTGTTTAAGTCCTTAAGAATTCCTGCAGAAGAGAAACTATTTAATGCCTTTTAATTCAGCATTTCCTAAATTTGTTTGAATATAAACATGAACTATATTTTAAAAATGAACCTAATATTTTGGGAGACATGAACCTTAGGGAGAAGAATATAAGATCACGTTTTCCCCATCCAATATGGAGAATTCCTTTCAGAGCTCTTCTCTGATAAAACCTTAGAACACTTGTGTTTTTATATGTAGCCTTCCCTTCCATGTTCTCCTCCATGACTGTGTTCAGTAAGAAGCTGGTTAAATGTTTGTTTGTTTGTTTTTTGTTGTTCTTTTTCTGAGACGGAGTCTTACTCTGTCATCCAGGCTGTAGTGCAGTGGCTCCTTCTCGGCTCACTGCAACATTCACCTCCCAGGCTCAAGTAATTCTTCTGCCTCAGCCTCCCAAGTAGCTGGGATTATAGGCATGCGCCACCACGCCCAGTTAATTTTTGTATTTTTAGTAAAGACTGGGTTTCACCATGTTGGCCAGGCTGGTCTCAAACTCCTGACCTTGAGTGATCTGCCCACCTCGACCTCCCAAATGCTGGGATTACAGACATGAGCCACCACGCCCAGCCAAGGAGCTAGGTAAATGTTAAAGAATAATTTCCCAGTTAGAGACAAATAATTTACATATTTCAAGTTAACAAGCATCTACTGAAGAAAAGCTAGTAGCTGTATCAGTGCACTCAAGCTTTTCAGTTGTAACTATGCATTAGAAATCTTAAAAAGGTCAACATAGTTTATAGATGGCTCTTCTAATACAGAAGCTCTTCAGAGCTGGGAGTTGGTAAAACAGTGGCTCAGACTATTTTGTGCTCTGGGGCCATATAATTTTGGGGTTTGATGACAACCAGTTCTGCATCTCACCAGCTGTGTGACCTGGGGCATATTACATAACCTCTCTGTTCTCAGTGATCTCATCTGTGAAATGGAAATCACAATATCTCCTAGTTCTGCTGGGGATTAAATAACTTAACCCTTGTAAAGTTCTTAAAAGAACAAGTGTAACTCATTTAATCCCCAGCAGAACTAGGAGGTACTGTGATTTGACAGTTGGCTAGTAATTTGTTGTTTCTTAATTTGCACCACTAAAGTTAGGTGTATGAGGCATCATTTAAAACGAAAACAGGCCTGGCCCGGTACTCACTCCTGTAATCCCAGCACTTTGGGAGGCCGAGGCAGGTGGATCATGAGATCAGGAGATGGAGACCATCCTGGCTAACACAGTGAAACCCCGTCTCTACTAAAAATATGAAAAATTAGCTGGGCGTGGTGGCGGGCACCTGTAGTCCCAGTCACTGGGGAGGCTGAGGCAGGACAATAGTAAGAACCCGGGAGGCAGAGCTTGCAGTGAGCCGAGACCACGCCACTGCACTCCAGCCTGGGCGGCGGAGAGAGACTCCGTCTCAAGAAAAAAAAAAAAAGAAAATAGATTTTTTTTTCTTTTAAAAATATTGTACTTTTGTTTTAGATCCTGAGACTACTAAGAAATTTTAGCTGATTGTCACTAAAATGTATTACGGTGGTATTTTAAACTATTAACACTTTTTCTTTGGAAAAACCAGGAAAGTTTTCCTCTTCTTAATATTAAAAAAAACTGTGGTAAAACAGATAAAACACAAATTGATCATTTAAACCATTTTTAAGTGTACAGTTCAGTGCTATTAAGTACATTCACGTTATTGTGCAAACATCACTCTCATCCTTCACTAGAACATTTTCATTATCTCAAACTGAAACGCGGTGCCCATTAAACTGTAACTCCCCATTCCCTCTTCCCTACAGCTCTTGGCAACCACCACTCTGCTTTCCATCTCTATGAATGTGACTACATTAGGTACCTCATATAAGTAAGATCACACAGTATTTATCCTTTTGTGACTGGCTTATTTCACGCAGCATAATGCCCGCAAGGGTCATCCATGTTGCAGCATGTGTCAGGATTTCATAATACACACCATTTTGGCAGCTTTTTTCACTCTTTTACTTCATACATTTAAGAGATCTACCTGACACTTTTTAAAGGTCTCACCGTATTCTATCAGATGTAAGCACCATCATTTATCCACTCCTCTCTGATCAGCAACCATACAAATTGCTCCCATAATTTTGCTATTATAACAATGCTAATGTGAACACACTTGTGCATACATCATTTTGTATTTCAGATAGTTTAACTGGAAGATAAATCCCTAAAAGTTATGCTACCTGGTCAATAAGAATGTGCATTTAGAATTTTGATAAGCACTGCCAAGCTAACTTCTAAAAATATTGCCCTTACTGGTATTCTCATCAACAGTATACAAGAGCCTTTTTGTCCATATCCTTCCAATGAGGAGTATTTAAAATATTTTTTGTCCTTGCCAGTCTCATAGGTGATGAGCATGGTTATTTAAAATAGGTATCCCGACACAAAGAAAAGATAAATATTCACGGTGATAGATATCCCAATTACCCTGATTTGATCATTACACATTGTATACATGTATCAAAATATCACATGTATCCCTAAAATGTGCAAAACTATGACATATTAGTACAAAATCCACATACATGAAATAAAAGAGGCATAAGGGAGGACTTGCTGGTATGCAATGCGGGCAGAAGGGTGCTCGGGGTGAAATTTGAGGGCATCAGAGTCCTCTGACTGTATTTGGAGACTGCTTCTTCTTTTTTTTTTTTTTTTTTTTTTTGAGATGGAGTCTCACTTACTCTGCTGCACAGGCTGGTGTCCAGGGGCACGATCTCTGCTCACTGCAGCTTCTGCCTCCCGGATTCAAGTGATTCTCCTGCCTCAGCCTCCCAAGTAGCTGGGATTACAGGCATGCACCACCATGTCTGGCTAATTTTTGTATTTTTTGTGGAGACAGGGTTTCATCATGTTGACCATGCTGGTCTCAAACTCCTGACCTCAAGTGATCCACCCACCTCAGCCTCCCAAAGTGCTGGGATTACAGGCGTGAGCCAGCACACCCGGGCCTGGATGACTCTTCTTATTGATCCAAGGCAGAGAACAGTATTCCAGTACAATCAGGACTAGAAAGAGTTCTGCTTGGTACTATAATCAGGACTGATATTGAGTAGAAATGCACACATACAGCTGTGCTTGGTTAAGATACTGGCAATTCCACCATAGTGGTTGGCAACTGACCAGTCCCCTGAGCCCCACTGTTGAATCCCAGCCACCTCCCCACAATCCAGCACCTCAAGGGTAAAATCTACTGCCAAAAGAGACCCTTTTAGACCCTGCCCAGCACTATGGCCAATGCCTATTTAGGCTGATCCTTATTTGTGCTGAGAGGCTGTTAATGGTTTCAATATTGCTCCTGCCTACCTGGGTCTAACTTTTTGTAAGACTCCCTTCTATTTCTGAGCCTCTAGCACTGTTGTAAAGATGTTGTCTGTCTATTTCAATTACAAGATCCTGTCTTTCTCATTCATTCTTTCACTCTCAAAGTGTTTATTGAGTACCTCGTATATGGCAATTGCTGGACCAGGATCCCAGAATATTACTGTGAAGAGGGCAAATGCTGTCCCAGGCCTCAGGGAACTTATACACCAGGAGGGAAGGCAGGTGAAAAGTAACTGAAGAGACAAATTAATTCCTGCTAGTAATGAGTGCTATAGAGAAAACAAGGAAGGCTCTAAAGGTGAGTTAATGAATGACTAACTTCTGCCCTCATTGCATATCTGTGCATCCTCTCTTGTACCTACTTTAAATAATCAAGTTCAGCACCTATCAGACTGGCAAGGATGAAACAATTTTGGAATACTCCTTGTTACAGGGATATGGAAAAACAGGCTCTCACATTCGTTGTTGATGAGAATGACAGTGGACACAATATTTTTGGACGCTCACTTCTCAGAGGGAGCTCCTTTAGTAGAGAAGCCAGAGAAGCCCCATTCTGAGACTTAAAGGAAAAAGACACAGGAACAACGGAGGGTAAGAAGCCAGGCAGCACTGTGCAGTGGGTGCAAAAAATCCAAGTGGAAAATCACTGCTTATGTTTTAGAGGGAATCCAAAGAAGGCAAGAATGAGCACAGGGAGCTAAGGAGGTGAGGTTAGAGACAATGTCTGGGACCAGGTCAAGTCCAGCCTTACAGATTACAGCAAAGAGTTTAAGACGGTCTTATTTGTAACTTAAGAAAAGTCCTGCATCCTTTAAGTCTGTATTCTCCGATGCTTCTCAAGGTACTCGAATCAAGGAGACAATCAGTAAGAGTTTGTTTGAGAAGTACACTGATCCCCTGTAGCTTTCTTCCATCTCTGCCTGGCACCCTTTAGTTCCTTTGACAGCTGCTTGAACAGTACAAATACGCCCAGAGTTAAAGAACTGGTATCTTCCACTTCCCCAACATCTGTTATGCTCTTCCACATCTTTGCCCCCTTTAAAACAAACAAATGAAATTTCCATCCCTGAG